>NC_085138.1:294153264-294472326 GCF_035046485.1 Aedes albopictus | reverse complement strand
ATAAATAAAACCACCCGCAGAGAGTGCACAGTGAATGTGTCGGATGTGCGTGCTCAATGGTTCATTGCAGCGTGGTTTTTGTTTGTGAAACACACCCATGAAGGAGTTTGGATCGGTACTTGGTTGTCGCGTTGTTAGTAGCGTTATACAACGATTTCGACGTAGGCGATGGCGAATGTTAGTTGTTAGTTGTTAAGCCGTCATCTACAGGTTAGGATTGGTTGTTGTTAGGGTTTTTGGGTACAGTTGGTGCACATAACATTAGTAAAACTCCATTCATCTTGAATGTCAAAGGTGCAGCTGACTTGGCAATCGTTGGTCAGTTTTAGCTTTTTGTGTAAGCCGTTGCGTTTTATTCATGATGGTGCAAAATGTGCGGTATTAATTGATTCATATGTTTGTGGTTAGTTCGAAAAACCGAAGACAGGCTCACTAAAGGAGACATTAGTAGGAGAGGAAGGTGGAACGCGTATACACAGTTTCAATGTCTAGATTAAGCAAATGGAATGAAGCATATTTTCCTAGGTTCAAAATGTCTAATAACTATGATAATTATCTAGTTGACTAGTCCTATAGAAAAGTGTCCTAAGCTGCCGAGTCACTTTCTCTATCCGGCGACAAGAGAATGGGCGTTGAAGGGGAAACTTTCATGCCTGAAGTGGGCAATGCATCTCGTGGGTTTCTACCGTCGCCGTTTTGGTGTTGGGGATGCTGTTGCAATGGAAGACCTCCTCTAGCAGAACTAAAAGTTGATAACCTATTAATGTTGGCATCGGAAGAAAAGTTATTGGTACCGAGGCGACTGGATCCCCAACCAGAGTTGCCACCCCTCGGCAACGTACTTCCGCTGTACGATGCCACCGCGGACGAAGATCTGTTGGACATAGCTTCGAAAAGATTGCCTGGCTTTTTGACTCTAATGGGAACAACGCGATTGGTTGGCTCGGAATTTTGTCTGGAGTGATTTTGCATAGGGAATAAGTACGAACTATTCCGAATACCGTTTTCCTGATATGGCCTGTTGACGTTATTTTTAACTGGAATTTTTGTTCTCCTACCCGACAATATATCCTCGGACTTCCTGCGAAGGTGAGCCCCATCGTCAGTGAAAATATACTTAATAGCTGACGGCGGTTCCCCCTGCCCACCCTGCTGAGGTGCCATATTTTCATTTTCGTTTTCCTCCAATACCGAATCGTAGGAAGATGCTAGCGAAAGCTTATGGGCCGAATTGGGCGTGTTGGGAACGGAACGGCTTAAATCTGGTACTGAACTGTGTATACTGTTGCGTCCGTTGGCTACCGGTAGCGCGAGGAAGGTACGGGACCGAGAAATACTAAGCAATCCACCGTGCAGCCGATAGGAACGGGAATTCAAGGAATTGGTGCGATTCCGAATCTCCGGAGGAACTACAAAATCACCATCGAATTCGCGTCGGTCTACTGGACCCCACTTTAGCTCGTACTCGTTCACCTGCCGGTCAAGCTCTTGCTGAATAGCCTGCGCGGACGAACAGCGGCAAATGGTGTAACGTGTGTGGGTCGCACAATCCAATGGCATACGAGAGCAGCAAGAAAAATAAAACGATGGAACATGTTAAAGGTGGTTAGTTGGTAGGTAATTCATCATACAAACTTATATACAAACGGTTATGCTATAATGCAAGCCAATTATGTAGATATACAAATGAATGGGTTAGAAGCAAAGGGGTGTAAGTGACAAAAACCAACTTTCGAGTAAATTAGGTTTGAATTTTTTCACCAATTTTTCATCCCATACAAAATGTATGGAGTTGTAAAATCGATCCAATTTTCTCCGATTTATTGTAATTTTTCTAAGCATCGTAAAAACAAAATTAAAAAAGTTCCTGAAAGCTTGAAATCTGAAGAATTTTATGATATGCTCAGCTCAAAATCGACAAAATGGTCACTTACACCCCTTTGCATCTGGGGCCCTCAAATACAAACGTCAAATGCTATGTTTAACAGCTGTTTAGATATCGAATTGGCATCTCTACAAATAGTTGGAGTTACAATAATTCTGGTGAATAAGATTGGAAAGGAGTCGAACAAGCAAGGCGTATGAAAGTGGCGAAGCTCTATGATATCAATCATCCGTATCATCGGATAAAATAGCAAGCAATTAATGAAGTAATAAATTGGTATTAATGATCTGAATTTATTTTTTTGTAACTTCAACAACACAGTTACCAAAACTTTTGCTCAAACAGCATCAAATTAGTCAAGAAATCATATAACCCCTCGCTGTTTGCACCATTTCATTGCAGAAATGGAGAATTGATCACCTCACCATACAAAAATCCAGCTCACTACGTTCAATCTAGTACTTCACTGATTGCGTTCTATTGGAAAACGGACAATTTATTTATTTATTCAAAGGTGTTCCTGAAAATTATTCCCGAAGGTTACTTTGAAAAAGTCTGGACAAATATTTTGAGAAAATTCCATAGTCTAAATGGCATTTTTAAAGGGAATTCCAGAAGTAAAATCTAGTTAAAATTCCTCATTTCAAAAAGTGAATAGGAAGTGTTGTGAACGAGCATTCGTGTACCCCATGATCGGCTCGGCTCGTGTCTATCACGACGACGGATAGACGACGACCGCCGCCGCCGCCGACGACGACGACGACGAACATACTGCAGAAGCAGAAACAACAGAACGCCATCATCTGCAACAGCAGCAAGATGCTGCCCGCGCGCGCTCTCCGCGATGTTACTTTTAATTTGTAGTAATTGTAATGTTGTGTAAATAATGTATATAGTCCAATAAATGTGCTTGTTTTTATTATGTAATGTCCGCGTGTGGAAGTATTTTATTCGGCCATATAAGTACATTTCCCCGGACATGAAAGGAAGCAATCGGTGAAGTACTAGATTGAAAGCAGTGAGCTGGATTTTAGTACGATGCGAAGGTAAATTCTCCGTTTCTGTAATGAAATGGTGCAAATAGCGTTGGTATTATGATTTCTTGCCAAACTTGAAGCGGTTTGAGCAAAAGTTTGCGTAACTGTGTTGTAGAAGTTGTAAGAAAGTTCGGATACACCATATAACTTGAATAGGACATATCGGCGAAGTACTAGATTTGTAGTAATGAGCTGAATTTTAGTATGGTGAGAAGGTCAATAGGACAGATCGGTGAAGTACTAGATTTGTAGTAATGAGCTGAATTTTAGTATGGTGAGAAGGTCAATTCTCCGTTTCTGCAATGAAATGGTGCAAAAAGCGTGGGTATTGTGATTTCTTGCCTAATTTGATGCTGTTTGAGCAAAACTTTGGTCAACAGTGTTGTTGTTTTCTCCATTTCTTGCAACATAAACAACATATTTATCCAAAGTTTTGCTCAAATAGCATCAAATTAGGCAAGGAATCATAATACCCACGCTTTTTGCACCATTTCATTACAGAAACGGAGAATTGACCTTCTCACCATACTAAAATTCAGCTCATTACTACAAATCTAGTACTACACCGAACGTGCCCCATTCTCCGTTTCTGCACTGAAAAGGTGCAAAAAGCGTGGGCATTATGGTTCCTTGCCTAATTTGATGCTGTTTGAGCAAAACTTTGGACAACAGTGTTGTTGTTTTCTCCATTTTTTACAACATAAACAACATAGTTATCCAAAGTTTTTCTCAAACATCATTAAATTAGGCAAGGAATCATAATACCAACGCTTTTTGTACCATTTCATTGCAGAAACGGAGAATTGTCCTTCTCACCATACTAAAATTCAGCTCATTCCTACAAATCTAGTACTACACCGAACGTGCCCCATTCAGATTTTCAAAGTAAATGTATTTATTGAAAGGTCATATAACACTGATCAAATACAGCATATGGTTTTGAATAACGTATTTTTCTACTTTTTTATAAGCATTAGATGTATCTGAAGTTTGTCAGCTTGTAGGCTAGAATAATTTTCGAAAAGTTACTCATGCTACAGCAGTCTCAAACGTTGAATTTTGAGTTTACATCTCGCACACCTGAAAGTTTAGGAACCTATGACTTACACGGTATATCATTTTCGGCTGATTTTGTAGTTGAGGATGCTGTTTCTAGTTATCATCGACTGGACTCAACCGAGAAGTAATGCGAAAACTGATCGTATTTCTATGAATAATCCGAAAAGCAAATCTAGGAAGAGAAATCCATCAATAAGCATTGAAGATACGCCCATAAGTAAGCGCGAGAAAGGTTTTTTTTCTGAAAATATGTTGGATTTGTTTCTGGTTTTTTGTTTCTCATTTGTTCCGACATTTTTTTGTGTTTTTTTCAGGATTTCTGGGAGTTCTTCCTGGGATATTCACCAGAGTTCTTCGAAGGATTTCTGCAGGATGTTTTCATGAGGGTTCTACTGGAATACCTCCCGAGATTGCTACTAGATGTTTTCCCGATATGCATCCAGAGTTTCTCACTGGATTCCTCCAAGAGATCCATTCGAAATTTAATTTAATTCTAATAGCGGATTTTCAGGATTTCCAACAGTTACTTTCAGGTTTTCGCGAGATTTTTGTAGAAGCTCTTACGACGATTTCTCCCGAAGAAGAATGTAGCAAATTTGGGAAAACTCCTGGGAAGATCTGCTGGAGAAGTACCGCGAGGAACACCAGAAGGAATCGCAGAAAATCTTCAATATTAATCCAGATAGAAACTCTAGGAGAAATTCCGCGACTACATCTGTGATACATTCTGAGAGATATTCTCGAGGAGATATCGGGATAAATCGTGGTAGAAAGTCTTTGGGACAAGACGCAGCAAAAACTCCGGGAAAAATCTAACGAGAGACTCTGGGAACAGTATCGAGAAAACCTCTTGAAGAAAATATGTAGGATCCTCGTGAAAAACTCCACGAGAAGACTGTGTGTAGTGTATTTTTTATCGATCGAAATTAAGATATCCTGGAAGATTTTTAAGATAGAATCCTGGAAAGAATTGTTCGAATCTTGGAAAAATGTTGGTAGAAATCCGGAAGAAGCTCCAGGAGGAATTTGAAAAAGAATACCTAATTCCCAAGGGGATTTCTGGAAAAAATCCGTGTAGCAAAACTTCTAGATGGACATACTAACTACATATCTATTCGAAAACTTTTTTATTCATACCAACAATGTAGAAAACTCTGTGGACTCTCCTTTTAAGAAGATCGACAAGCAGTAATGTTCGCTACAACCCAGTGTTTTATTTTTTATTGATGCAAAATATCTCTGAGTATTGAAGGTATTCCATGAGTACCCCAGGATTTTCCGGTAAATAAAAACTCCCGAAGGATGCCCGATTTTCCAGTTGATAGAAAACCCTTTCTTTTTTCCGGGATATAAGAGCTAAATAAAGTAACCTTCTGTCGAGCAGATTTGGTGTGATGGTTAAAGCACGTGACTTTAGCGCCGAGGACCTGAGATCGAATCCCACTCCCGACTAAATCCCAAAATGTGAGTTTTTTTTTCGGAAGGGTGGTAAACCCGTGGGTCTCGAGATGGACCCTAGCATAGCATAGCATAGCATAGCATAGCCGACCGTACACATCCTGGGGTGGCTGTCGATAGAGACGTTTAATGCGCCAGAAAAGTTGCCTGGGACTTGACAAACCTTTCATTTAACGAACTCTCGACACCTGGCCAGGTCCTTACGATCAGCGGGGATGGGGAGGAAATGTTGATTAGATATCTACTCAGAACATGTCCAAGAACTTGGGCCACTTCATAGATATCTGGAGTTGGATGTGGATGGGATTTAATGGGATGCTTTCCTTGGCGAAAAAGCAAATTACAATTTGTTATAAATTTAGTTTAATCATTTACCTGGTTAACGCTGAAAAAGTAAACATTAGTACATAGTAGATATGATTATTTAATTAAAGGTTGATTACGGTACGATTGAATAATTGAATTCAACTGAATAGTGAATACTTTTGTAAAATAGTTGATTATTGTGGGAAATCGTTCCGCAGCTTCCGAGTGAGAGCTCCACAGCATGTCACACGATCGTCAGCCACGTACGTTGGGTCCGGTGTCCAGCCAAAGAAAAAGCGCCATGCGACCAGAACTGAATTCCGTACTGATAGTACCACACTAGTCGCCCCAAAACTGAGACCGACCGCGATCCGACAATCGATATGAACACACGCGAAACAACGACGATTACCGCAATGCAATCGTTGCGGACCGAGCCTACTAGTATGAAAAAGGAAAGATCTAACCTTAATGGCACCCAAGTGCTGACTTGCATTGTAGACTTCTTCTCCAGAACGTCCAGTTACACGGCACAGTCCGGATTCGGTTGGACCTCGTTGACAGTCGTTCGGCGGGGATCATCGGTCTGTATTCCGACTCGTTTGGTGTAGCGGTGGAGAATTCTGGGGGTTTTTTCCGGGCTTAGCCGTCGACAGCCACTCGGTAGAGGGAACCGGCAGATGTCATAAATCGTCGAATTACTTACAGTGGAGAACCAAGAGATTTTTCCGGAACTAGCTGCTGCAGACAGTAAAACTTTAAAAATAACCGACTGCAAATAAATCCAATTTTTCTGTTTTCACAATCACAAAAAGGTACAAAATTGACAGCGCGAGAAAATTTCGCGTCCACTTCCTAGCACAGCACACTTCGATCCCGTGGGTCTCGAGATGGACCCTGAGATAAAAATCTCGTTAATAAAGATAAAAAATAAACGTTCAACTTTTAAAGAGGGTTGATATAGTCGCCCTGAAATAAGATATGGTTAATTGAATTGACATGAAGATATTTGATGCAAATTTGCACTTTTCCGGGGATTATTCTAGATTCAACTCATTTCATTATTAATTTTTCGCCTTTAGCTGATTTATCTCTTATTTGAGATTTAGTAGAATCTGTTTCATGGCTATTTTCAGGGTTCATCAACTTTACCAAATTTGTATTTCCATGAATCAACAAAAGTTAGAGAAGAACTAAAATATGTAGCTTTAGCGTATCTTGTTTTGCTCGCGTTATAAGGGAAATACATCTCTAAGTTATGCGAGATGTAAACACACCACATTAAAGAGATCACCAATTCGATATCTTTCCCAGCCGCATTGTAACTGATTTGGTTAAAAAATATAACAAAAAATTAAAAAGCAATAAGAAGCAAATCGTTATTTCCGTTCGGCCTCGGATACCATGCCAGATTCAAAATAATAAAAGCAACAACGATGACACGGAGTAAAAATAGGCAGAGAGAACAACAGTATGTGGGAAAGCTTACCTGTTTCCTCGGCAAAAGCTGCGACTTCCACTCGCGCAGTTCCTTCTGCAGTGCTTCGTCGCACTCGCGCAGTTTGGCACTTTCATGCTCCAGCAGCTGTTTGCGTTTCTCGTTTTGCAACTGTTCCAGTTCTCTGCGGAGAATGGAATGAAAATGTCGTAAATGTTGGGATTTTTCTTTAAGGTTTATAGGTGTTGAGCGGATGATTTATGATCGCGCGGTGTTAGGTTGAGGTCCTAATTTTACATTATATCCATGGTTGTAGTTTATACCTGATGGAACCGTCTGAGGTAGCTCGCAGCTCTTCTAGCTGCTTCATGTGCTTCGTTTCGAAACGGGCTTGCTCCTGGTTGTAGCGCTTTTTCTCCTGTTCCTGGAACTGTGAACGAGAAGATGCATTAATATTCCAGAGATATCAATTATATTGTATTCGTATATTGTCTAGCAGGGACGATGATACTCTGTATCCAAGGAAGTCAAGAACATTCCATTACGTATATATTCTAAACTAGACTGACCAAGATTCGAACCCATCAGCCTCATCATGGTCCTGATACCCGCGTGCTTATCGCAATGGTGTTATGACGTTCCCCAATGTTTGCCTAATACTACAGTGTTTGATGAACGAAAGGTCTGCTTACCTTCTTCAGCTTCTCCCGTTCCAGCTCCGGATCGGTGGTCATCGAAATTCGCAGCGACTCGCGGAACATCATATCGCGGGCCTTCCGTTCGGCACGTATCCGCTTCGGCAATGCTCGCCTCTCGATGGTTTGTCGCTTCAGCAGCTCTTCTTCTTTGCGGGAAATCATTCTGAAATTTAATGTAGGTAGATTATCAGATTTCGGAATCAAATGAATGCCCTTTTGATGTCACGAACCTCTTGATTTGATCCAGCTCTTTTTCGTGGCGTATGATCATTTGGTGTCGTTGCATAAAGCAGATATCCTTCACGTGCCGCTTCGCCAGCTGATGTTTATCGTGAATGTGCTTCTCCTCCAGCTCCCAAAGCATGGCCTCTCGAGTCCGCATCGCCTGAAATAGGTAGTTGATCAAATTCAGTATGGGTTTGTGTATCCCTCAAGATCCCCACAACTTACCGTTTGCTTCTGTTGTAGGTATCCTTTGTCGGCAGCCGACAGCTTCTCGCGATAGATTTCGCTGATCCGTCGCAGGGCGAGCTCGTGGTTCTCCGACAGGGTGGACAGGAAACTCTTTTCCCGCTCTTCGTGCTCGATTTCCATTGCGGTTTTGCGCTTCCGGAACTCGTCTTTTCGCTTCTCCTTCGGCAACAGGTCCACTTCCTGCTTGAGCAGTCTGATTTCCTGCTTGAGGCTGTCGCGGAACTGAAGAAAAATGTGTCAAATTAGGTTGGGCATTACAATTTGATTGTAATCAACCCCCGAAGACTTACCAATTTCAATTCTCGCTCCTGCTCGGCACGAATCTTTTTGGAGGTATTCCTAAGTTCAGTCTCTTGTTGCTGTTCGTACTTTTCCACCGTTTGTCGGTGCTGCCGCGCCAGGACGTCCATGTCGGCCTCGAACGTTCGCTCCAGCTGTAGACGCTCCTGTTCGAATTTCTTCTCCTGCTGCTCTTTGGCGATGGCTTCCTTCTGTTGCAGATCATAGAACTGCTTCTTCTCCGCTTTCTGGAGCATTTTGAGCTCCCGCAGTTCCTGCTTGCGGAACAGATGATCGTCGTACAGTTTGTTGTTGTCCTCGTCGCTGTAAATCACCTTGCTGGTAGTGGTTGTGACTTGGACACCGTCGATTTCGAACTTTCGCGTCCGCTTGCGCGTCTTCTTTTTCAAGTTTTGCAAATGAATTTCTTCCTTGCTGAAGTTTCGCTGCTGTTGGCTGGGTTTCGGTTTGTTGTTACTGGTGACAATTGGTGGAACCTTGTCCTCTTCCGGTTCAACGGGCGGCGGAGGCTTCCGTCGAAGTTGAACTTCTTCATCTACCGACTGTTCGCGGCTATCATGACTAGTTGTTGTTGCTATGCTTTCGGCATCGCTACGATCCAGCTGTTTACCGCTAGGCGCATGCTGCTGGTGATGTGGTTGCTGGTTCGGTTGTTGCGACTGTTGCTGGAGGTGATGATGCAACGGTGTACTGGCCGATCGTACCGAACCGCCACCGTCCATTGATCCGACACTGCTGTCGGGCGAAATCCTTTGCTTCTCCACCACTTTTCGCTTATTAACTATTATACTGACATCTTCCCGACTTCGGTTGAAGTCGCCATTTAACTTAGTGCTAGAACCACTTCTCAATGGCGTTGAAATCGACGAACCCGACGGCGACCGTTGAGCAAAACCTCCGGTGGCCGTCACTGTGCTGCCTGTGCTAACGCTACTAGTGCTTGTAGTACCGCCCATCGGATGGGTCAGCATCATGTCCACCACTTTAACATCGTCGCTCGATTCGCTAGGACCACAACTCACGTTGGATAGATCACTGATGGAATCATGGTGATGGTGGTTCTGTAGGTGTTGCTGTTGCTGCTGCAGATGCAGATGACTGGTACCACTGTTGATCAAGTGCGAAGAGTCCTTAACCTTGATCTCTTCCTCGCCAACGGTGACCACCGAAACATGACTAGTGTCCAATAGTTTACTGTTACTATGATTATTATTATTACCTGAAATGGTAAAAAAAAACTTTTTAGCACAAGTATTTATAACCAAACATAACGAGAGGTTTGTACGACATTTTGTTGAAATTTTTGATATGTGGCCGATTTGGTTGTTGATAATGATATCATGATGTTATGAACATCTCCCGAGATCATGACTAACAATCTTTTTGTGCGAAGAAAGCTGCGTTCCGCCTATGTGCCTACACCCAACCATCTTTATTTGAGTGGCATACAAAGTCAGCGAAATTTATTTTACACTGCTTGTGGCACAGGCTGAGCGGCAAGAGTTACGCAGTAGTCAAGTAATAAACATTTACCGGTATGGGAGTCTCTCAACATTCTCTTGAAAATCATTTCTCATTATGACACGTTCTTCAGAATTCTTAACTACAGGGAATATACCCTCAACTCTTCGAACGTAACGCCTATATTGCGTCCGATAATCATCTTCCAATCGGCGAGATCCGACTGCGCATTGATAGGATCCATCGTCAGGAGGAGAAAATCAGGCGCCGGTTCAACACACGCTTACTGTAACACGCTGCGTAGTTAACATCCTTCGTCGAGGAGCAAGCGAACCGTGCTGCGAATATTCCGGAAGGTGGAAGCGTAGAAGATCGATGAAGCGCCATCAAGAACGTCTTCATCGCCACCGGCGAGAATAATTAGGGCTACGCACCCGGAGAAACCATTCCGGGGGCATTCCGGATTGTGTTGGGGTCAGGGAGTTGGCAAAATGGCTATTGTGAACCAGAGACTGAAGTCTGTATCAACTAATATGGCCACTCCGGAGCATCTATTTAGCACAGATTCCACGTGTGTGTCTTCGGGGACAGGTCTGGTTTGCAACCAAAACATGCCGTGCGACGTACTATTCTTCATGATTTCGAGATAATTGGTCAGAAAAAAATGAACAATGTATGATGTGGCCGCTCCGGATTCCGGAACACCTGGAATAGGTTCCACGGGGGCCTCTCAAACTATATTACTACGAAATAATCACTTTTAGCCATTTGACAGAACAGACACTGACCCCACCTCCTGACCCCAGTAAAATCCGGAATATCTCCGGAATGGTTTCGACAGGGTGGCCACCCAACCGGTATTACCGAGAAAACCGGGAATTAAGCGGGAATCGCAAATAATCGGGAAAAACCGGGAAAATACCGGTAATTTGCTTAGAACATGAACTTCCCTTGGTAATGAAAGTCCAGGATAATCATTATTATTGCATCTATATATTTAAGAATTATTGTGATTTTTCTAGAACAGGATCTATCAATACTAGATCCTAGATACTAGATACGGAGATCGAAACCTAATCCTTGAATAATCGCACAACACGTTGAAAAATCGCATTTTGTACTCAGCATAAGCGTGGTGGCCAACTGCGTGACTGATGGAAGGTCAATCAAAAGATTGACTTTCACTTTTAGAACGATAATGATTTTTAATCTAAAAAACTTTATAAATATGTAATTTCCTTGATGTGCGAGGAGTAGTAAGGACAAGTAAATATCTTGGGTAGGCAGTCCGTGTATTGTTCTACCTCAGACATTGCAGAACAAATCTTGTCACTAAAAATGATGGGAGCCTATCAAAAGGCGGAAACGCGAAAGGCGGAATCACGAAAGGCGGAAATTCGAAAGGCAGACCACCTTAAAAGTGTAACGAAAGGCGGAAAATAACGTAAGGCGAAGTTTCAAAAAGGCGGAATCAGTAATAAACCATCGTAATTCTATGCTTTTTTTATTAAGACATTCAAATTATTTAGTGTGTCACGTTTCAGACATGTTCGTTGTACTAAATTCTTAGTTGACTCAACTCTGCCAAGTAATAAGAAATTAGCATTCGGATTAAGCATTCAAATCTGACATTTGATTTGAACAGGTCGTATCCGCATAGAATTCTAGGGAAATTGCAAAGCACCTGAAACAGTTTATTTTATAGAAATTTATGGCTGCTACCTTCCTGGAAGGCTGAATCTTCCTTATGAAGCAGGACGATGCTGAATATATCTGGGTTCAATTGTCGATAATATAGTTCAGAAAATTTTCTGGTTGGAAATGTCCTCAACTTCTTTGAGCATAAAGTATCTTTGTGTAAGCAATGTGTAATTGCAATTTATTGGCAGAATTCTAACACGACTTTCGACTTAAAATATCTTGTTAAGGAATACATGAATACATGTTTTCCACACAATACACCGATTCGCCATCCCAGTGGGTCGATAAACCGTAATTGTCAATAGCGCTAACGTCGACTATTCAATCACTTTGAAACATGGTTCGGTCAAACTGAAACTAAATCAATCAATTGAATCACGTTGCAAATATGAAGAGGATTGCTTGTTCAAATGACCAGCTGAATAACATTATTAATATCGAATCTACTGGTAATTTAATCCATGAATTTTCCCTTCTTTTAAACATAGGCTGTTCTTTCTAGTACCATTGCTAACATGGTTTTGGCGCTGAAACTACTGATATCCAAATCATAAATTTTTCCTTCTTTTGGACAACACCAAAATAGTTCGTTTTCCAGTTTCGTTATTGTTAAATTGCAATTCGTCCTGATGACCATTCGGCCGAATGACCCAGCATCACCCGCAACACACATTTTGGCTTTCCAGCAAGTATTTCAGAAGCTGGACATCCTATTAATTAGCGATTTTGCTCCAAAGCACACGTTGCCAATCCCTGAGGGAAGGAACAGTTGCGTTTTTGCCTTCCCTTTTACATTGTTATTATGGGAAATAAATTTGCGGCGTTTACTTAAATGTGTCTGTTATTTTCATGAGGATTTGTCACGTGGAATTTAGTGCAAATGCGCGTTTGGTAACATTACAACGGCAGCGTGGTGTATAATATTCAGCGCAACAGTCAATTTTCACTTTCATAGAGGAAAAGGGTCAATTCTGTTCATAGGCTCCGAAATAGATAAAGAAGTGGGTTGACAGTTGGAGGTATTTTTTCTAAACTATGCCAACTAGGCAACCTCTTCTTATAATGTCACGAATGTTAAAATCACATAAGGCTAATTAAAATTTGGCGGACTTTTTGAACCAGCAGAGCAAACGGCCGGCCGTTTGCTCTGCTGGTTCAAAAAGTCCGCCAAATTTTAATTAGCCTTATGTGATTCTGCCTTTTGTGATTCCGCCTTTCGTGATTATGCCTTTTGTGCCTTTCCGCCTTTCATTGATTCCGCCTTTTGTATTTGCGCCTTTCGTGATTCCGCCTTTCGTGTTTCCGCCTAACGTAGGACACCCGTAGTAAGGACAAGTAAATATCTTGGGTAGGCAGTCCGTGTATTGTTCTACCTCAGACATTGCAGAACAAATCTTGTCACTAAAAATGATATAGGGTGACAATGGGTATTATCGGCAAGTTTGTTCTCTTCGTCATGGGGGTTTTTTGTCAGCCAAATTGCCTGGAACTTGGCTATATAATTCAGCTCAGTTGGGAAGGATTTGAGACCAACTCTGAGTTCAATAGGTTTAAAAAAACCCAAAAACGAAGAGAACAAAACGGCCGAGAATAGGTAATTTCCCCTATTTGAACTCTTTACATTTCCAAATCTGTATGATACTGAAAATCTTCCAAATTCGATAGTTTTCAAGAATTTTTTAATGTTTTTTTTCCTGTAAACCTGAACATGTTTCCCAGAAATAGTATAACATTGATTATTGCTGGTAGCCTAGAATCTCTCTTGGTGATTAACCAAGGCTTTCTTCGCAAATTTTTCAGAGATTTCTCAAGACATTCCTCGAAACATTCCTCAACTCCAACTACAATTCAACAAATTCAAGACAATCGAGCATATTTACCAATAATTTCTAAAGACGTTCTTTAAAGTTACATGCATTTATTACAAGAATTTCCGAAGTATTTTTTTTTGGGAATTCTAACAATATCTTCCCGCGGATCTTTCAAATCTTTAGAAATCCTTTTAGGCATTTTATTCGAATTCTATCTATTCTAACAGAAAACATTATCAAGGATCCAATAGTTATATCAAAGTGTTTACAAACAATTTACGCAGATTACCATTACTAATTTGTTCAAGATTTTTTTTTTCCAAAAAATCCTCTCTAGTGATTTTCGAGGGATTGCTTCAGTGGACTCTAGAGAAGTCTATTAAAAAATGCTATATGATTTTTCTCCAACTATTTCACTTGGCATTCCCATTACAAATTTCTACCATAATTTTAGTAGGATTTTCTATAAGGTTCTAACAGCATTTCAGTCAGAGTTTTCCTCCACCAAAAACTTTAATATAACCTGGCTATCAGTAAGTTTTTTTCCAGCTTCACAAGGATATTTTCTCAGAGTTATACACGGAACTTCAACAATTATAGTTTTTAAAAATTATCTTGAAGTAAATGTAGAGCATTGATGGAAAAAGTCAAATTTCATTTCTCAGTAAAATGTAAATCAAATCATCACTTTATTTCAAACTTCCAATAAAGCGAATTTAATATGCATAAAATTTCAAAAATATTTCCTTGAACAATATATCATTTTTTTTCAGGATTAAAGAAAATGTCAGTTTCATTATAAAATTTAGCCTTTATCAAATTATTTTTACTATTATAAATGATATAACTAGAACTTCTCGCTTAAATGTTTTTCTGTATCACTTAGCAAATTTAGAAAAGTGAGAAAATTGAAAATAGTGTAGTAGTGAAACAGTGTTTCGATTTTACCATTTAAATCAGTTTCTACAAAACCGGGAAAAAGTTGTTGAAGAACTGGGAAATAACCGGGAATTTATTTTACCAAGTTGAGTGGCCACCCTGTTCGGATATTACATGGCCACTTGAGTGTAATAAACTTGCACCAATTTATGATCGATTAAGGACTTAAAAAAAAATCGGATGAAAATTTACGAAATGCCAACATTTTGAAAATGAGTTGTCGGATGTCGGGTACGTGAAGGTTAATAATGATTTTTATAATGCTGAGAGCGTTTTGCATTGTAGTTACACAAAAAAAACTGAGGGGTTTTCATCAGTACGCTTCAGCATATCAACAATCATCAGATAAAATAAATCAATCGACTCACCTAAATGTAGCTCATCGTTGATGAAATCGTCTTGCTCCTGCCGTTGATCTTCCTGATCCTCCTCCCCGATGAAGACCGGACTCACGATCAACACTTCGCTTTCGTCTAACTTACGCGCTATCTGCCCGCTGCCGGACCGCTGCAACTGCGGGTGCTGTTTCCGGTACTTCGGCGAGAGGTTCTCCAAGCTGTCCAACGACTGGAAATCGTCATCCGTGGACGATTCGTTCACGTGCGTTTTGTTCAGTTCGTTGGAAACAATGACCACCTCGTCGCCGCCGCCGCTTATTTTTGGCGTTAACACCCGTGACCTCCTCTGGGACGACCCGAAGGACTTCGTGGAGGACGCCGACGAGGACGAACCGGACGGTACGACCGAGTTATCGATTATCACCGGCGGATGGCTTGTGACTACGGTTATCTGACTTACGTTACTGGCAAGACTGTTGGAGGGATCCGACAGCACGGTGTCGTTGTTGATGGTGATGGTCGAGGTGTTGTTGGTGTTATTGATGGTCGATGGTTTGTTTGGTGTCGATGTTATCCGAATTTCGTCGTCCGGTAGTAGTCGCGGCGGTACTGGAGACTCGTCGTCAAATGGAAGCGGGGGTTTTGGAATGGCAACAGTGGTATTTGAAAGTTCTTCATCTTTGGGCTTTGGCGATTCAGTCCTTAGGTCAAGCGTGTCGTCGTCTGGAATAAGCCTTCTGCTGGCCGAGCTTGTCACCATTACGTTATCGTCTAAGGATGGCTGTGGTGAGGAAGATGGACTACCCTCTTTCAATGAAGGTTTTGGCGGCGGTGATGGAGCATGTTCCTTTTTGGGTGATTTTACAAGTTCGTCGACACTCGTTTCGCGGTCCAATGTCAATGGGGAGGCTGGTTTTGAAATCACTGTAGTATCTGGGCGATCAACGCCTCTGTTTTCCGGAGTTTGCGGGGTTTCCGGAGGGGTAGGAGGAACAGTTGTTTGGGAAGATGAACTAACTCCGATAGAACTAGGAGCATTTCGACTACTTGGCGATGAAGGAGTTTGAGGAGGTGGAGGAGCCGGTCCTTTCTCCTTTTTGATGACACCTTTCTTTTCAACCTCAGCACTGCTGCTGTTACTACTGTTACCACTCGTGTTGACTAAACTTTCAGTCGGTTCGGCGGTGGGTGGTAATACTGGAGCAGGAACGGTAGTTGTTGGTGACTTCTTGGTATCACTTTGTACATTACTATTACTATCACTAGCCACAGGCGTTGTTGCAGCTGTTGCTGACTGAGAACTGGGCGCCGAAGAATTGACGACAGCAGGAGGCGTTTGTGCTGCTGCAGCGGCCACCGCTCCCGATTTCGCTTTGCTATCATCTTCAACAGGAACGGGTGTCGATTCTTTTGAATCTCTGGATGATTTCGATAGGGATGTGGGAGTATCTGGAACTTGACAGAAAAAATCCCATTAAAGTGCATCCGTGAATCAGCAGCATTTTTAGGGGCAATGCAAACCGCATCGAACTTACGTTTATAGGTTTCTTGACTCTGTAACGACGATGAGTCATCGTCCAAGTCGAGTGGGAGCGCAGAATTGCGGGGTTCCTAATGACGAATTGAAACAGCAAATAGCGGGGAAACGATGATAAGGAAGAAACAGAAAAAGGTAATTAATAAAACGTGAATTCGTTACGCAGTCGAATAGAAAATTAAAAATGAACAATGGATCAACAAAACTGTTAACAAAATATGCACTAAGTTGTCCAGTCTCAATTAGATGCCGTTTTAGTATTCTTGTTTATTTTTTTACTCAGGGCTGTTAGCCAGCAATACAATAGCGCTTCATTGAAATAGTGATAAAAATCAACCAAAATTAAAGAAAAATATCTTTCAAGAGCTCATGGGAAATTTCCATAAGAGTTTTCCAAAAAAAATGGCGATCCAGATTAGTTTGTGCATGAGCAACAGTTTGTTCTATCTGTTTAGTAGGGTCCTAAGTTCATCCTGTGTGTTGAAGCGGAGGAATGAAGTGATGTTTTATATGTTTCTTTTTTTTAGTGAACACGTATGATAACAAAAAGCACGGAATTCGCTTTGTTTTCAAATAGGATGAATTTAGGAGCATAAGATAACTAAAGACACCGTAACCCTATATTTGTAAACACTGATTGTGGGAAAAGTTTTATTACAATCTGATAGGCTTCGCCTTGACTTGTAAAAATCCCCAGAAGTGAGATTACGTTGCAAATATTTAGGCTGCTTTGATATAATAGAGAATTAATTGTTATGACCAGAACAACTTCTTCCATCTGATAGTCATACGTTTCAATGTGCATACCTAACAGCCCTGATAAAGTTTCGTGTTGCGTACATATATTTAGAATTTGATCAGAGCTAAATGTTGGAAGAGTCCTATGTCAAAACATGTGTAGGGGCCCCGACGATAAATAGATCAGAAATGTTTTTAATTTTCAAAGGTTACGAACAAAAACGCTAACAAAACACAATTTTATAGAATCTCCAAAATATGCACCTTCCAGGACTCCTCCAAAATTTGACTCTGAATCTAACTGAGAAACAACACTAATTTCTAACGAAACAAAAAAACTAATCTAGCGAATCATAAAATGCAAAATCAAAAGTCGATTTTCCTACAAACTAGTGAACAATTGCCAGACTAGAAGTTTACACGCTAGATGTACATTAGTTCTACTTATGTAGCAAAGAGAAACAGAGAGATAAGGAGAGCTCAAAGAAGTGAACAAGAAGTGACGACGACCACGGAACGGAACGTATTTACAGTAAACACACCAAGGCGAATGGTGTGCAGAGCGGTAATTCCGAACCGGACAGCACACTGCATGGTATGCCTTTTTCCGCGAACAGTGTTGCAATCATATTGCTACATTGTGCCAATCCGCGCAGCATAGGGAGGCTTTAACACTCTCACGCACAACAACAACTAACAATTTGGAAGAAGTTAAGCTTCAACCGCACAGGTTTTTTTTTCACCTCCGCGGTTGACGGTAATATACATATCTCGTCTTGGTTCCAAACACTCTAGTCTGACAAACTTACCAACCCTCTGATAGAGCGATCTACGCTTCGCTTGTCGTTTAGCTTTCTAATGATTAGATTATTTAAAATTTATTCAATTTCGATCAGACAGTCAAGCAGCGTGTAACAGAGTAAGGAGAAATCCGTAGTAGTATGCATTGAACAGTTTGATCACGAATACTGGGTTAACATTGCCAAAACAAACTCTTACCTCCGCTTCCTCATCCACCAGTTCCTCCTCAACAACGTCTGCTTTGTATTCAAGCAGCAGGTCTTTGATTGGCTTAGAATCCAGATTACCAGCGATAAACGGATGCCCCATGAGAACGTCCGTCGAAGGCCTTTGTTGAGGATCCTAAAATATTAACAGTTATTTTAATTACTGAGCTTCCCCCAAACTCAAACCATTCCACGGTAAACTCACTTTGACCAGTGCTTTAGCCAGAAACTCATTAAAGCTTTTAGACCACTTGGAAGGCTGATCTAGTTTTGGTGGATCGCTTTTCTGGATCTTCAGCAGTACCCGCATCGGAGACATTTCGCTGTTCGGTGGTTCCATCTGGGCAAACTCGATCAACGTGATGCCCAGCGACCAGATATCCACCTTGAAATCGTACGGATTATCCCGAAACGTTTCGCACAATACCAGCTCCGGTGCCATCCAGTAAGGCGTTCCAATGAACGTATCGTGTTTCTGCAGCGTGTGTTTGTTTTTCGCAGAAACACCGAAATCCGCTGTAAAAACGGTACATGACCGCATATAAACAGCATTAAAGACAATTACACTGCTTTTCCTGTTCCCATCATACTTACCCAACTTGACACCACCGTCCATCGTCAGCAGTACGTTGCCGGCCTTCAAATCGCGATGTATCACTTTGTTTTTGTGTAAGTGGTTCAAACCGGAGCACATGTGCTTACAGACGTAAGCGACCTGTGGCTCGGTAAGGGGTTTTTCTAACTCAACCATAATGCTATCTAAGGCACCACCATCACAATACTCTATCAGCATCTGCAATTGAAAAGAAAAGGATGAAAAATTAGTCAAACCTGATTTAACCAAATTACTTTATATTGATTTATTCTATTTATTTTTCTAATAAAATTTCTTTTGGTGCTGTTTCACAGATTATTTCAAGACCAACAATAGAAAAGGCCGCAACAACATTTTGTAAACAAACACGTTTCTTACGATTTAGTTTAGGGCATTCTGGGATCTACCCACAGCCACCCACGTTTCTTAATACGATTGTTCGAGTTATGGTTGTTACAGGTTACGGTTGTTACGAGAACTCTGATAAAAATCCGCACGATTTTGAGAATAAATCCGCACATTTGTGGAAGTACATATATTTACGCTTACTTTGCATTACACATTAACCGTTTATGTGTACGACAAACTTTTTTCTTTTTTCTACACCTTGCTTTTTAAATGGGTGCTGGGTACCCGGGTACCCTGTCGGTCACATAAGGGTTAACAATTACTTTGTTTGGTCTACACAATTGCAGAAAATATATTTTCAACTGGAATACACTAACTGAGCACTGAACACAGAAACATTAATTCGTATATTAACGTGACTTATCTTGATTTATACAAGTTTTCTACAAGTAAATTAAACCCACGAGTGAACGCGCTGTTGTATTGTGTACAACACTTTCAAAAAATCACGCTTATCGTATTCAGCATTAGCGTGGTGCTGGCGGTGGTGGCCAACCGTGCGAGTGACGAAAGGTTAAACAATGTTTTGGCACAGATTTCTTTAAGTTTTTTTTTTATATTTATCAAGGAAATTCGTTCTTGGACGAATAGACGGGCTTGGTGGTCTAGTAGCTACCGCTTCTGATTCATATGCACAAGGTCCTGGGTTCAATCCCTTCTATTGTGTATCTTTCCATCCACTTTCTCTATACTCTCCTCTCAATATATATACAACTCATGTATATTCATATGTTCATAGCCAGCGCTAGAACCTGGAACGCTTGAAAAGCCGTTACCCTTCCTTCCAACTTTCACAGCACAGTGTCAATCTACCAAATGACACTCTTAAACGTAAATTCGTACATTTGTATTGTCTGCCTATTTTGTTTTGAAACTTCGATATTTTTTTGTTGAAATTGTCAGAAACATTTTCTTATTGAAACTTTATGAAACGATGAATGACTTCTTTTGGCAATGTAAATACATTTTTTTATCTGACAGAAACCATCAGACAAACATCCATTTGAGTAGGATACTTACTGTTGAGGAATCACTGTGAGAATTTTTTATGCCTGAACTAATCCAGTGAAACATTCAGTGGCGATTCCCTAATCTCAAAACTACCTGTTCAACGAATGCAAATTCTTGAATTTTCTCAATAAATTGACTTGTAGTTTGTAGAACATGACGAGAATAGCCGTTTCCGCCAATTTTCAATTAGATTCTGATCCTGAATTCAGAGAGTAAAAAATTCGAAAATTGAAAGTGAAGATTGACATTCTCATTTTTTCATTCGTGTTTGGCCACATTCATTGTCAGCTGAATGCCTCTCTTTTTTCATTCAATTCTCTGTCACGAATATTTTTTCGCACGTCGTAAAATCTCCAATTTATATTAACAGACGCCCAATCCGGCTTGATGGACAAATAGAGAACATGATTAATATTCTAATTAACTGCTATACACAAGTTTTGAAGTGATTGGAAGTATAATCGGGAGTTACGATCCAGTTTTATTTCTCAGTGAAAATTGTCAGTGACAGAAAAATGAATGAATAGGTGAAAAAATTCATTCACCAAAATGAATTTTATTTTGATCCCTCAGTTGAGAATTTTCAAAATTCACGTTGAATTTCACTCATTGAAAATGAAAATTTTAAACTCTGCCTGAATTCTCCGCAAATGCAACTTTTAGGGTCGTTGAACAGGTAAAAAGTGAGGTTACGAGACGCCACTGGAAACATTCTTGGAAAAATGCATGAATAAAAATTTTTCGAGGTGAATTCCTCTGGCATATGCTGAACGAATATCTTGCTCCAAAGTTAGATTTCTAAAAGGAATCTCCACTAAATTCATTGAACGAACTGTACCTTTAAGGAGAAACTTCAGAGAATTCAAATATGGCTGCCACAATAGCCGGCTTAGACCCCTACTCACGTTTTTAAAAACACCAATCTTAAAAATTCGTAAACAAATGCGCTCGATTTGGAAAAGCTGCCTCTTTTTTCGAGTGAGCAAAACCACGATTAACAAGTGCGGCTTAGTTCGATGCTTCGTTCGTTAGACTTGTGCTTCTAAAGTTTGTATGCAAAAGTGCAATGGGATTTCTTGATGTTTCACCTTAAGAAAATGTTTAATTTGTAAAAGTTTTTCTTACTGAAGCCCCCGTAAGGTTGAAGGATTCGTCATTGATATAATCGTCATGATTGAAAATTCTTAAACAGTTTTCTCGCTCAAAACTTGAATGTTTGCTTTGTAAATATATTCAGTGTACTCCATTCTGGATCCGTAATACAGCGATTATATTTTCACTGCGGAATTTTCAGCTTTGAACAAGAAAACTGCTTTGAAATTTTCGATGATAGCGGTTATGTCAATGACGAATTATCACCAGAAAACAAATTTGAAATTCCTTTAGAATTCAATCCTCTCTAGAAACTCCTTTAGTAATTTCGTCAGGAATCTCTGAAGAGATTCACTAGCGACTAGCATATTTTGCAAAGTTTTCACTAGCAATTCTTGGTAGGGATTTATATGCAGGGATTATGAGTTTTCACGCAAAAAAATCCGTTCCGATATACGTGCACTCCCAATCACGGCAACGGGAACAAACGCAAACTATGCATAGCAACGATAACAACAATAAGAAATGTACACCGTGAACTAGATTTCACGTTTTCTAGAACGCCCATATTGACAGCTGGAACTAGTTCCAGTTCACGGTGTATATTTGCCTGTTCTTATATTTGCGTTTGTTTGTTCACGTTTATCAGAACGGTTTTCTGAGCGTGTTCATTAAAATTGGTTGAGAACAGTTTCCGCAACCGTAGTAACTATATCGACGTTTTAAAAAAAAAAAACATGGTTACGAGGTAATCGCGTTTAACCCTTATGTGGCCGGCAGGGTACCCGGGTTCCCAGCACCCATTTAAAATACACGGTGTAGAAAAAAGCAAAAAGTTTGCCGGCCACATAACGGTTAATCCTCTACTTCCCATGGTTACTGTAGATCACCACTCGAGATAAACGAAGTTAGATAAATATGACGCAGGCAGTAGCTTTTAGAATGTGAATGTGGCCTAATTAGATCAATCCAAAAGCTGTCTAATTATTTTAATAATAGAACTTTTGATAAACAATAAAAAAAACTATTGATTCATATGTCAATTTCTTGATTTTGCTTTGGCTGACCAAGCCATGTGGGAAATTACACTGTTGAAAATGCTTTGACATCCATGTGCACAACAGAACATGTGCTCGATGAACAAATTGAGATTTGAAATTATGAAAAGAAATCCACGTACTCCGGTGAGACTCGAACTCACGACTCCCAATTCGCTAGACGGGCGCTTCTATTCCTTCAAGCTACGGAGTCACTCGACTATCTCCGTCGCCAGCAGGCCTAGAACTGAACTCGATTCCACAATCGCACATGGTTATCTTCTTTTCACAATCCAAACCCCCTTCGGATGGGATTAGATGAACATCTAACACATTGTCTGTTGTGCACATGTATGTCAAAGCGGGAGAGGAAGTTATTTTTAATTGTCGAGAGCTTCGGGCACTGCCTTCCAATCACTTATTGGTATGGCAATTAGTGTGCAGTCGGACTCTCGACGGGTCGGTCCTCGGCCGACCGAATACGGTAAGGGTGACCGTAGCACCTTACAAATGTCAATTTCTTGATTTTGCTTTGGCTGACCAAGCCATGTGGGAAATTACACTGTTGAAAATGCTTTGACATCCATGTGCACAACAGAACATGTGCTCGATGAACAAATTGAGATTTGAAATTATGAAAAGAAATCCACGTACTCCGGTGAGACTCGAACTCACGACTCCCAATTCGCTAGACGGGCGCTTCTATTCCTTCAAGCTACGGAGTCACTCGACTATCTCCGTCGCCAGCAGGCCTAGAACTGAACTCGATTCCACAATCGCACATGGTTATCTTCTTTTCACAATCCAAACCCCCTTCGGATGGGATTAGATGAACATCTAACACATTGTCTGTTGTGCACATGTATGTCAAAGCGGGAGAGGAAGTTATTTTTAATTGTCGAGAGCTTCGGGCACTGCCTTCCAATCACTTATTGGTATGGCAATTAGTGTGCAGTCGGACTCTCGACGGGTCGGTCCTCGGCCGACCGAATACGGTAAGGGTGACCGTAGCACCTTACAAATGTCAATTTCTTGATTTTGCTTTGGCTGACCAAGCCATGTGGGAAATTACACTGTTGAAAATGCTTTGACATCCATGTGCACAACAGAACATGTGCTCGATGAACAAATTGAGATTTGAAATTATGAAAAGAAATCCACGTACTCCGGTGAGACTCGAACTCACGACTCCCAATTCGCTAGACGGGCGCTTCTATTCCTTCAAGCTACGGAGTCACTCGACTATCTCCGTCGCCAGCAGGCCTAGAACTGAACTCGATTCCACAATCGCACATGGTTATCTTCTTTTCACAATCTAAACCCCCTTCGGATGGGATTAGATGAACATCTAACACATTGTCTGTTGTGCACATGTATGTCAAAGCGGGAGAGGAAGTTATTTTTAATTGTCGAGAGCTTCGGGCACTGCCTTCCAATCACTTATTGGTATGGCAATTAGTGTGCAGTCGGACTCTCGACGGGTCGGTCCTCGGCCGACCGAATACGGTAAGGGTGACCGTAGCACCTTACAAATGTCAATTTCTTGATTTTGCTTTGGCTGACCAAGCCATGTGGGAAATTACACTGTTGAAAATGCTTTGACATCCATGTGCACAACAGAACATGTGCTCGATGAACAAATTGAGATTTGAAATTATGAAAAGAAATCCACGTACTCCGGTGAGACTCGAACTCACGACTCCCAATTCGCTAGACGGGCGCTTCTATTCCTTCAAGCTACGGAGTCACTCGACTATCTCCGTCGCCAGCAGGCCTAGAACTGAACTCGATTCCACAATCGCACATGGTTATCTTCTTTTCACAATCCAAACCCCCTTCGGATGGGATTAGATGAACATCTAACACATTGTCTGTTGTGCACATGTATGTCAAAGCGGGAGAGGAAGTTATTTTTAATTGTCGAGAGCTTCGGGCACTGCCTTCCAATCACTTATTGGTATGGCAATTAGTGTGCAGTCGGACTCTCGACGGGTCGGTCCTCGGCCGACCGAATACGGTAAGGGTGACCGTAGCACCTTACAAATGTCAATTTCTTGATTTTGCTTTGGCTGACCAAGCCATGTGGGAAATTACACTGTTGAAAATGCTTTGACATCCATGTGCACAACAGAACATGTGCTCGATGAACAAATTGAGATTTGAAATTATGAAAAGAAATCCACGTACTCCGGTGAGACTCGAACTCACGACTCCCAATTCGCTAGACGGGCGCTTCTATTCCTTCAAGCTACGGAGTCACTCGACTATCTCCGTCGCCAGCAGGCCTAGAACTGAACTCGATTCCACAATCGCACATGGTTATCTTCTTTTCACAATCCAAACCCCCTTCGGATGGGATTAGATGAACATCTAACACATTGTCTGTTGTGCACATGTATGTCAAAGCGGGAGAGGAAGTTATTTTTAATTGTCGAGAGCTTCGGGCACTGCCTTCCAATCACTTATTGGTATGGCAATTAGTGTGCAGTCGGACTCTCGACGGGTCGGTCCTCGGCCGACCGAATACGGTAAGGGTGACCGTAGCACCTTACAAATGTCAATTTCTTGACGAGCACATGTTCTGTTGTGCACATGGATGTCAAAGCATTTTCAACAGTGTAATTTCCCACATGGCTTGGTCAGCCAAAGCAAAATCAAGAAATTGACATTTGTAAGGTGCTACGGTCACCCTTACCGTATTCGGTCGGCCGAGGACCGACCCGTCGAGAGTCCGACTGCACACTAATTGCCATACCAATAAGTGATTGGAAGGCAGTGCCCGAAGCTCTCGACAATTAAAAATAACTTCCTCTCCCGCTTTGACATACATGTGCACAACAGACAATGTGTTAGATGTTCATCTAATCCCATCCGAAGGGGGTTTGGATTGTGAAAAGAAGATAACCATGTGCGATTGTGGAATCGAGTTCAGTTCTAGGCCTGCTGGCGACGGAGATAGTCGAGTGACTCCGTAGCTTGAAGGAATAGAAGCGCCCGTCTAGCGAATTGGGAGTCGTGAGTTCGAGTCTCACCGGAGTACGTGGATTTCTTTTCATAATTTCAAATCTCAATTTGTTCATCGAGCACATGTTCTGTTGTGCACATGGATGTCAAAGCATTTTCAACAGTGTAATTTCCCACATGGCTTGGTCAGCCAAAGCAAAATCAAGAAATTGACATTTGTAAGGTGCTACGGTCACCCTTACCGTATTCGGTCGGCCGAGGACCGACCCGTCGAGAGTCCGACTGCACACTAATTGCCATACCAATAAGTGATTGGAAGGCAGTGCCCGAAGCTCTCGACAATTAAAAATAACTTCCTCTCCCGCTTTGACATACATGTGCACAACAGACAATGTGTTAGATGTTCATCTAATCCCATCCGAAGGGGGTTTGGATTGTGAAAAGAAGATAACCATGTGCGATTGTGGAATCGAGTTCAGTTCTAGGCCTGCTGGCGACGGAGATAGTCGAGTGACTCCGTAGCTTGAAGGAATAGAAGCGCCCGTCTAGCGAATTGGGAGTCGTGAGTTCGAGTCTCACCGGAGTACGTGGATTTCTTTTCATAATTTCAAATCTCAATTTGTTCATCGAGCACATGTTCTGTTGTGCACATGGATGTCAAAGCATTTTCAACAGTGTAATTTCCCACATGGCTTGGTCAGCCAAAGCAAAATCAAGAAATTGACATTTGTAAGGTGCTACGGTCACCCTTACCGTATTCGGTCGGCCGAGGACCGACCCGTCGAGAGTCCGACTGCACACTAATTGCCATACCAATAAGTGATTGGAAGGCAGTGCCCGAAGCTCTCGACAATTAAAAATAACTTCCTCTCTCGCTTTGACATACATGTGCACAACAGACAATGTGTTAGATGTTCATCTAATCCCATCCGAAGGGGGTTTGGATTGTGAAAAGAAGATAACCATGTGCGATTGTGGAATCGAGTTCAGTTCTAGGCCTGCTGGCGACGGAGATAGTCGAGTGACTCCGTAGCTTGAAGGAATAGAAGCGCCCGTCTAGCGAATTGGGAGTCGTGAGTTCGAGTCTCACCGGAGTACGTGGATTTCTTTTCATAATTTCAAATCTCAATTTGTTCATCGAGCACATGTTCTGTTGTGCACATGGATGTCAAAGCATTTTCAACAGTGTAATTTCCCACATGGCTTGGTCAGCCAAAGCAAAATCAAGAAATTGACATTTGTAAGGTGCTACGGTCACCCTTACCGTATTCGGTCGGCCGAGGACCGACCCGTCGAGAGTCCGACTGCACACTAATTGCCATACCAATAAGTGATTGGAAGGCAGTGCCCGAAGCTCTCGACAATTAAAAATAACTTCCTCTCCCGCTTTGACATACATGTGCACAACAGACAATGTGTTAGATGTTCATCTAATCCCATCCGAAGGGGGTTTGGATTGTGAAAAGAAGATAACCATGTGCGATTGTGGAATCGAGTTCAGTTCTAGGCCTGCTGGCGACGGAGATAGTCGAGTGACTCCGTAGCTTGAAGGAATAGAAGCGCCCGTCTAGCGAATTGGGAGTCGTGAGTTCGAGTCTCACCGGAGTACGTGGATTTCTTTTCATAATTTCAAATCTCAATTTGTTCATCGAGCACATGTTCTGTTGTGCACATGGATGTCAAAGCATTTTCAACAGTGTAATTTCCCACATGGCTTGGTCAGCCAAAGCAAAATCAAGAAATTGACATTTGTAAGGTGCTACGGTCACCCTTACCGTATTCGGTCGGCCGAGGACCGACCCGTCGAGAGTCCGACTGCACACTAATTGCCATACCAATAAGTGATTGGAAGGCAGTGCCCGAAGCTCTCGACAATTAAAAATAACTTCCTCTCCCGCTTTGACATACATGTGCACAACAGACAATGTGTTAGATGTTCATCTAATCCCATCCGAAGGGGGTTTGGATTGTGAAAAGAAGATAACCATGTGCGATTGTGGAATCGAGTTCAGTTCTAGGCCTGCTGGCGACGGAGATAGTCGAGTGACTCCGTAGCTTGAAGGAATAGAAGCGCCCGTCTAGCGAATTGGGAGTCGTGAGTTCGAGTCTCACCGGAGTACGTGGATTTCTTTTCATAATTTCAAATCTCAATTTGTTCATCGAGCACATGTTCTGTTGTGCACATGGATGTCAAAGCATTTTCAACAGTGTATTGATTCATAGCTAAATAGTAAAATGTTTGAAGTCGTGGAAAGGAATCGGTTAAAACAGTGATTTCCAAAGTGAGCGAAATCGCCCATTAGGGGGCGAAAATTGGAAAAATCAAAATTGGGGGACGAAAATACTAAAACGGGGGCGATTTTTTATTTATTGAAAACTACCAATTGTATGAGGAAACAAGTCCAGATTGTTTACACACAAATAAAAATGAAATTCCCAGATATTTTTATTATTTTATTATCTTTAAAAAAACTCCTGGTTTGAAACATACCCAAGAATTGACATAATTATTTCAAAAAAATTCCCAAATTGGCGGATAGAAACACTTTTTGTTGTTTTGTTGATGCCTTTCTGGAAAATTGCTTAGAAAAAAAAATGAGAGCTGTAGGAGTTTCCGGAGGAATTTCTCAGTAAATTGAATATTAAAAATATATTTTGAGCAGTTAATGATTGATTGAGGAATTCATAATTAACTTCCTGCCGAATATTTAGGTTTTGTTTGTAATGAAATTATGTAAAGGACTTTCTGACTGTACAATAATGTTTTGTTTATGTGAAATTCATAAGTTGATTTAAGCAGTTTCACAAAAATTGTATTACCATATTTCTTGTATGAAGTTCTGCACGCAATTGCGATGAAATTCTCGACCATCAAAAAAGTCACTTTTGGAAACTTTCTGAATGTGCAAAGAAATACTTCTCCAAAGTACTTCCCTAATATGTTCACCAGAAATGTCCTAATTTCATGGGAAATTGTACCAGATACAGGGGTTTCTCAAAATAACTGGGACAGGTAAAATTTTCACTTTTCAAAAAATGTTCAACTCGCTGTAACTTTACGAAAAGTGCATCAAATATTCTGTTTTATTATTTTCGTTGTTGTAATTAGTATTTACTATGTACATTTTTTTAAAATAAATTATAGAATAAAATACAGACAAAGTAGAAATATGAATTGCGAAATTGTGTTAAAACATGGATTAATAAAAAACATAGATATACCCAGTCATATCGCCAGAATTCCAAGATTTTCTAGCTAAATAGAATTTCTCTGATATGTAATTCCATGATTGAGCTGTATAAACTTAAAAAAGTTAAACGTTTTTAAGAGTTCATCATATAAGTCATGAATGGTCAAAATTTTATTGCAATCAGTTCATTGAATCCGGAGATATAAAAGCTCAAAGTTGGCTATCGAATAATTATACCCTTTTCAAGAATCTTTATATCTTCGTGAAGAATAGCCCGATCTTTTCCAAATTTGAACCACTGATACACAACTAGTTGATGAACTTACAGTAAAAATTTGAGAATATTTGATGCCCTTTTCAAAAAGTTACGACGAGATCAACATTTTTTGAAAAGTGAAAATTTTACCTGTCCCAGTTATTTTGAGTATCCCCTGTATAAACTCAATCATGGAATTACATATCAGAGAAATTCTATTTAGCTAGAAAATCTTGGAATTCTGGCGATATGGCTGGGTATATCTATGTTTTTTATTAATCCATGTTTTAACACAATTTCGCAATTCATATTTCTACTTTGTCTGTATTTTATTCTATAATTTATTTAAAAAAAATGTACATAGTAAATACTAATAACAACAACGAAAATAATAAAACAAATTTGATGAAGAAGATTTTCTGATCAAATCCATGAAATTAGATTGTTTTTTCAGTAGTTCCTGTTGATACAATTTGTGGAATTTTGCCAACCTGGATGAGTTTTGGGCCAAGTTTCAAATAATTCAAAAAATATAAACTTTTTTAAATATTCCCTGAATTCGTTGGTGAAGGATTTCCAAAAATTATTGCTTTTGAGAAATTTTTAACAGTATTTCTAGCGAAGTTTCTGAATGAGTTCATAGAAAAGCTCCCTGCAATCACAGAGGCCATCATAGTAAGATTTTTCGTTAGCGGCATTTTCAATGCTTTTGGAAGGCATTCATAGTTCAGTCCTTTCATATGATTTTTTTTTTGTTATAATACAGTCATTCCAGAGAAAATCGATATAGTACAACTCAGATGGTCGTGAAACTTAAAGGGTTTGTAAGTCATCGAAAACAGTTACTTTGAATTTTAGTTTTGAAAAACTTGTATTTAATCCAAAAATTGGTCATCCTAATTAACTTAAAGAGATTATTTTTGCATTTGCAACTTGAAACCCATAAGACTGGATTCTCGAGATGTATTATGGAATCCTTAAAGTATTTCCCCCAAAATTTCAAGAAAAACTCCTGAAGATATTCCTGGTGTTAATAAAGAACAGACGAATATCATGCGACGATGGCAATGAAATAAACATCGCTTACCGTGCGTGTGGCGATATTCCGGGTTTTCTGCAGAAATTTACGATTCTCATCAACGAATTCATAAACATTTGGATGGAATCAGGCTCTTGCATACCTCAACGTCTAGTTTGTGTTGAAAAACAATACAAAAATCATGATACGAACAGGACAAGACAAATATTCCTATCGTTTTTGTTGCGAACAAACTCGAGCGCAATCTTTGTAATAACCTGCTAACAAAAAAAAACAAAGCGTTGTTGCGGCGCCTTTTTGTTGCCTAATTTTTGTTTGCAGTGCCATATTCTGCGCACACTAAATTTGATAAAAAAAATGGAGGATGCAATTTTGGATTTTGCGCTATATTTTTTTTTTTAGATGCACTACTTCTAACACCACTACTCATCAATTTCCACTTAAAATTATCCACGACTTTACAAAAGAGTTCTTCAAAACTGAGATTAGAAATTAAGTCAATTATTTCTTTTTCAGAGTTTGATTTGTCTACTACTAGCTGAATTTATCAATTGTTTATGTATAAAAATCCCCAGATAGGGTATTGGTTCCCTTATTAAGCATGTGGCTCCCATTTTCATCCTACGAAAAACAAAGGATTGAAGCGCTGTTTGTTTTGTTTCTTATTTTTGTATTTTTTGTTAGAAGTGAGCACCCATGAAAACAAAAAGAACGGAATTAATCGGTGCCGCAATCGCTTGTTTTCGAATAGGATGAAAATGGGAGCGTGAGATTACTGATGGCACACATCCCCTATTTTAACATTTCTTTTGAGGAAAATTACTCCAAGAAATTTGTTATTAGACTCAGTGTACCAGTTATGGCTATAGTATCTCAAATTCGCTTTAGTTGATTTTCAATCTTTAACGATGTAAATCAACAAGAAAAAAATTGTGAACAAAAGATCACGTTCACAAGAGATGATTGCACTCATTATGATAGAAATAAATTATGTTCCTTAAAATGTTGGCTTCCTTGCACTTTATTTCGCCATAGTGTACCAGTTATGGCTAATCTCATAAGGAATACATAGTGCGAAGTGGAACTGAAATTAAAAATTGCGTTCATAACTGGTGCGTCTCCAGTTAGCCTAGTGGTTAAGGCTAGGATCGCATAGTGTATTATTGTACTTGCCTCACAATATACAAATTCATGCATTGGTAGGCAATTAATTAATTTATCTGTATTAACGAGATTTTTAGCCCTAGGCTAGTTCATCTCGGGACCCACGCTTTACTTCCCTTCCGAAGGAAGAATTCACATCTGTGTGAGTTTGACGGGAGTGGGATTTGATCCCAGGTCCTCGGCGTGGTAGTTACGTGCTTTAACCATCACACCAGGTCCGCTCCACATTGGTAGGCAAAGAAAGCCCTGTGGAAGTGCTCAAAGAACACTAAGTTGAAGTGAGACAGGCCAAGTCCCAGTGGGGACGCAGAGCCATAAAGAAGAAGAAGAAGAAGAAGAAGAAGAAGAAGAAGAACTGGTGCAGGGTTCCTATCATTGGCACACGCCGTAATAAACACTAAAAGTAGTTGGGCTTCATAGTATGCGTAATTGTGCCAAGTCCACTCTAATTCCTAACTCCAAACCACAACATGACCCTTTCGATAGTTTCCATGTTCCCGCACGGGCTGTTACCACTCCGTGATTATCGAAATAGCTTTTCCGATTCCTTCTGGCGTCCAAAACAATGGTGCAAAATTTGTGTTCGATAAGTATTGTCCCCGTTTTCCGCATTTCGATTTAAATGTGTGTGGGATTTAGTATCAGAAAAGGAAATACATGCCTAAGCTCCACAGCGGTAAGTTGTCGCGGAAAGTAGTCTTTGTTAGTTATACCCCCGACAGACATGTGATACGAGTGTGATTCCTGTACAACGGTACGCAGTGTCAAGAAAATTCTAACTAGACTGACTTGAACTGAGAGAATTTTCAGTATGGCACTCATTTCAAGCGCAATGGTACAGTGATTCTTGTATCACATGTGTGTCATAAGTATTAGGAGGGATTGGTAGTCACATATATCAGGTTTCACTTTGGTAAGCGATGCGATCTATGTAACCGTAAGCATACACAAAACACATAGACACATAATTGTGACATCTCACAGTTTGGAAGAATGGTGAGACCTTGTAACAAAAGATATCTTGCGTCATCTCACAATTAGGAGGACTGGTGAACCAAAAAACAATATCGCTTGCTTATGAAACCGTGGACTCGATATGTTTAGGCAAAGTTCTATGCCAATACCAACAGTGACGGACTGCACAAACTAAGGGATAAAAAATACTGAAACATGTTGTAAAACAAAATACTTTGACTCTGTGACATTTTCCCGAATTCCATTACCCCAAATGAAATTACCCCGAATTCCATTACCCGGAATAGCCAGCAGCTTTCAATAGCAGATTGTACAATAAAGGGGACATTTTAATAAAAAAAAATATAAATATGTACCGGAACTTGGAGTGTCGAACTTCACAATGTATGTTGACTAAATATTCGAAGGATGAAGAAATATGCACAAACAGATTCATAAAGAAAATAAAACAAAATGTGTACTCTGTCACCTGTCAAGCTGAACATTAATAAAGTTAAGTTTAAAAAAACACGGAGGAGATATTTTTCAAGTTGTTATCTCGAACATTAACAAAGACAATAGTAAGTCGATACTCATGATGAGGAACAATACAAATTGAATGAATGAATAGATTCATACACACATACATAGAGGAAGGAAACAACAAGGAACAACTCACATGATATAACAAATCAAATAGATAGAATCTACAGGAGGCGAACAACAAGGAACGAACTAACCGGATTTAATTTGACCCCGTGAATTCTTTCCATAAATTACTTTATGCAACTCAGTATCATAATTTCTATTTTATTCAACTCATTTGGATATCATAATGGTCAATTATACAACTCGTGCTGAAAAAATCAACTTTTTGCAACTCGTCACATAAATTACTATTACTAAATTCATCCAGCAGTTCAATAATTTTTCTTAAATTAGTCGAGACTTTTCTTTCGAGATTCCAACAGCTTTTTTTTTCAGGGATTCCCTCAGTGGTTTTAATCAAGGATTTGTATACTGTATTGCTTCTGCGATTTCTGTAAGCATATCGAAATAAAACGCTGATATGCCTCCATTCATCTACAGTTTCTTTAGAAAATGCACCTGCGATTTCTCTAGAAACTCTTTGGGAGTTCCTTCTCGGATTCGTGCACGAATTTCTTGTGAAAGTCCTTCAAGAAATCTCTGCAATTCTACTGGGTTGCTTATGGGCCTCTTCTACTTTTTTTACAAGGATTTATCTAGGAATCCAACCTTAATTTCCACTAGGAGTTAATTTTTGAATATCTCCAAGAATTTTCTGAGATTCCTACACGAACTAAGGCAGCGATTTGCGGAAACATTCCCAGATAAATTTCTGGTAAATTTTCTGACAGAATTCCTGCGAACATTTTCTATTGTATAGACTAGACTAGACTGCTGGAGGAAATGCTGGAGTAATTCATGCGAAATTTCCTGGAAGAATTCCGGACATTTCTGAAATAGTTCTTAGAGGAATTTCTGAAAAAAATCATACAGAAACCCCTGAATGAATTTCTGGGGAAATTCTTGGAAACAACTTCTGGTGAATGCCTGGTGAAGGTCCTGGAGGAATTTCTAGGAAAATTTCTGGAGGAATTCCTTAGAAAATTTTTGAAAGAACATTTTTTATTGTATAGACTAGACAAGACCTAAATTCCTGCGAACATTTTCTATTGGAAATGCTGGAGAAATTCATGCGAAATTTCTTGGAAGAATTCCGGACATTTCTGAAATAGTTCCCAGAGGAATTTATGAAATAATTCATACAGAAACACCTGAATGAATTTCTGGGGAAATTCTTGGAAAAAACTTCTAGAGAATGCCTGGTGAAGGTCCTGGAGGAGTTGCTAGGAAAATTTCTAAAGGAATTCCTTGGAAAATTTCTGAAAGAAATAAGTTTCCTAACGTGTAATTCTAGGGAAATTCCCGAAGGAATCCTCTGGACATTTCAAGATAATTTTCTTTTTTTTATGTCTTTATTATCGAGACTTTCAAGATAAATTACCGGAGAAATTTCTGGAGTTTCTTCCTGTTCCTGGAGAAATTGTTGGAATTCCAGAGAAAATTTCTTGGAAAACTTCCTGGAAGAATTCCTGGGGAAATTATTGAAAAATAAAACATGGGAATATTTGCTAATGACAATCGTGGGTAACTTTCTGGAAGAATCTCTCGTGGTTTGATGAAGGAATGTCTGGGAAAATACCTGGAGAAATTCTTAGAAAATATCCTAAAAAAATTCTTCTGTATTTCTTTATGAAAATCTTGAAGAAATGCCTAGGGAAAATCCTCGATGAATTCCAGGAGAAATTCCTGGGGAAATTCATAAAGGAATTCCTGCGAAAGTTCCGTTTTAAATTCCTAATTGAAAACCTGGTGAAATTGCTGGAGGACTATCGGGGATTTTTTGAAGGAAATTCTTGGAGATTCATGATAAATTTATGAGAATATTTGTAAAGTCATTCCTAAAGGAATTTCTGAAATAATTCCTGCAGGAATTCCCGGGAAAATGCTGGAAATTCCTGGGGAAATTTGTGAATAAATTTCTACGGACATTTTGAATGGAAATTCCCGAATGAATCACTGTAGAATTCCTGAAGGAATTTCAGGGGAAATTAATGACGAAATTCCTGAGAAATTTTCTTAACGAACTTTTGTAAAAAATGTGAAGAAAGTCTTCGAGGAAAATTTGGGAGTGGGATGACTTTATTTCTAGGATAATTTTCTAGAGGGATTCCTGAGGAAATTTCCGAAAGAATTTCTGAAGGACTTTTTGAAGAAATTCCTGAGGAAATCTATGAATAAAGTCCTTAGAAGTAATTTAGTGGAAATTCTGGGTAAATTACCATTTACTGAAAACAAATATTGTATGCATGTGTCGCACACGTAGATTTTTGCAATTTGTCAAAAATATAACTTATATGTGCATCGACACATAGTGTTGCGTACAGATGTGGTACGGTTGGTGCTTAGTGAAACCGGCAACACTGCCGCAATGATGCATGGTGACGACTACAACGCCGGCGCTTCCAATAAAACGATCGGTTAGGCAGTGTAATTCAATTCGTGAGCCCGGTAGGAACTGCACTGCGGTTAGGATTTATTGTCTGTCTCGTGAACGAATACTAGATTGTAAAATGTTAAATGAAATATAATTTATAATAATCTAATTAATATTCAATAAAATTGCACTATTGAAACTGCTTAAAGTGGAAGCTGCTGTCGATATGATGTCCTGGCTCCGAGCGCGACTGACGTCCTAACACTTAGTTTATATAAGGTCTGTACTGCCCCCACTCGCATAACAGTCCCATCTTTGCTGGGTTTCCTATTCATATGGGACTGTTATGCGAGTGGGGGCAGTGTAGGTTTTATGTGAGATTCACCGTGGAAAACGAGTATGCGTGCACAAATATAATTAATAAGCCAAATCTATGAATTTTTGCTAATAAAAATGTGTGGAATTTTTGCAATGTTGCAATCCTAAGGAAATAATGACATTTTTGCGGAAATTTATGGAGGAATTGCTGGAAACATTCTTGAAGGAATTCCTTCTAAAATTCCTAATGGAAATCATTCAGATATTCCTATAATAATTCTGAACAAGTTTCTGGAGAAATTCCTGAAGGAATTACAGGAAAATTTTCTAAAGCAAAGTTTTGAAGGGATTCCTTGGGAACTTCCAAGCACAATTTCAAAAAACAATCCAGGGGAAATTCCTCAAAGAACCTCTCTTAACGTTCTTGTAGGGATTTTTGGGGAAATTCTTCAACTATTTTCTTATGTAATTTCTGACAGCTTTCGTCGGAATTTCTGGAAATATTCCTATAGAAATTTCTGGAAAATTTCTTGGAGGAATTTCTGAAAATCTTCCTGAAATATTTTATGTGGATTCTCAGAAATAATTTCTATTGAAATCTATATGTTAAAGAATATTTTGTTAGTTTATTTGATAGTGTATAGTTTTTCCAAAATCTCTTGTAACTAAATTACCGCTCTGGAACTTTACTCTTTTATGACGAGATGAGTTTCCTTTAAGGATCTCACTCTCTTTTTGATAATCGTTCATGATCGAACCGGATGCTAAATCAGTAGATCAGTACAGATCTCGATGTCATTCGAACCACACGCGTCGCGAACACGTGATCGTTGTAGTGTAAATTGATCGTTGCTAATAAAGTTATTCAGTCTAATTTCGACTTCACGAGTGTTTTCTGGACAGAACGGAAGAAACGAGAAACCCAGTTTCGTCAGCGCTAACCTTTTCCCCTCATCGGCCGCAGTAAGTTCCCCAACATTGTTTGGTGCCGAAACCCGGGACTTTCGGCTGCGGATTATCGACTTTGGAGGTTAGCGTGGGTTTCGCCTGCCAGTCATCCCACTATTCGAGTGGAATCGTCGCACTTCGGGGCTTTGGACGCCCATTAGGACTCTTCGTCGGACTTCCAGGCAGTTCCAGAATAACGGACACTTTCCGGACGATATTGGACGCACATCGTTTGGTCACGGTCGAACACGTGGTCGTAGGTCAGCCAAGTGAGCACAGGGAAGTACCACTCCAACGAGCAGGTGAGTGACTAGCCTTTATAAATACACACTCTCACACTGCATTGAAGCAACACCAAGAACAATGGCGACATCGGACCACGAGGATCCGGTTGCTCCGGCAACGCCTAACACAAAAGAGTGCAAACGCCTAATTATTCGTCGCAACAGCATTCTCGGCTCTGCGAAGCTCATCGGAGCGTTTAACGAGAAGTATAATCCTGCTACTGATTATGCTCAAATTAAATTTCGTCTTGCAAAGCTTGATACTCTCTGGACCGAATTTAACGAGGTTCAAGCTGAAATTGAATTGGAGTATGGGCTAACTGAAGAGCTTTCGGATGGGAAAGCTACGTTTGAAGATATGTACTATCGGTTGAAGGGATCACTGGACAGCAAACTAACCTTGAATAACACACCTTCCACATCCGCTGGTCATATCCCACCCCCTGTTGCTCCACCTACCCAGGCACTTGGTGTCCGCCTTCCTGAGCTCAAAATTCCTGAGTTCAAGGGAGATTTTGACGAGTGGATGAATTTTCATGATTTGTTCAACACACTCATCCACTCAAACCACCAACTTTCCGAGATTCAAAAGTTTCAGTATTTAAGGTGAATATATGACGAAGCCACACCTAGAATTTGCAAGAGCACAAATCTGAAGAACCGAAAGTCGGTTTGCTCTGAAAATTTGATCGATTGGTCACCACCAGCGGGTAACCAATCGATCAACTTTTCAGCGCAAACCGACATTCGGTTCTTCAGATTTGTGCTCTTGAAAATTTTAGGTGTGGCTTCGTCATATATTCACCTTAAAGGCAGTACTGAAGGAAGATGCACTACGACTCGTGCAGTCTCTGGCGGTGACCGCTACCAATTATGATATTGCGTGGGACCTCTTAAAGAAAAGGTTCGACAACAAGAACTTTTTGATCAAACAGCATTTCTCCGCTCTACTGTCCATGGCTCCAGTGAGAAAGGAATCGTCGTCGGCACTTTCGGACCTCGCAGATGTCTTCGAGAAGCACATTGGTGTGCTTGACAAATTGGAAGGATCGGATGATCATTGGAATTCATTTTTGGTAGAGTTTCTCAGTAGCAAGCTTGATTCCGCATCACAAAAGGAATGGGAACCCGGATAAAAACTAACCATAGGGTGTTTGGTGAAAACCATTCATGCACCATACAGTGTACCAGCTACAATAATGTATATTGTAATGAAATGGTTCACTAAAAGCTTCGCACATTGTAGCTACTATACATTTACATTCGATTTTTATGTAACAATATATTATACTGTTTTTCTTACGTTTGAACCATTCACTTTTCCGAAACATTTTTTTCCCTGCATAATTAATTATTTATTCAGTTTTAGATTTTTTCCGTGCTTTGTTTTGTTGATGTTTGTGACTTTTTTGATGCAAAGGAAAGGAAAGAAAAAAAGTGAATAAGTTGAAACATCAATTTAAAAGTAAAAAGAAAATCGCGTACTGTTCCTTTGAATTCCACTAAGAATCAAAGGAACAGTACTTAACGCGATTTTTTTTACTTACGGATATTCCCCTAACAAGCCCAGGTTAATCATCATCATTAATTTAAAGTCAATAAAATGTTTAAATAAGTAGTAAACCAGATCTCTTAAGAACTGCAGATCCAAGAGATATGGTGGACTAGGTATGTAGAGTGCGATGAGAGGAATACGATTGACGTACTTTATCGTAGAGCCATCTTTAACATATGGACTGGACTGAATACTGAAAGAAAATCTAATATAGGTTCGTCTGTGGGTTCGCTTTTTAACCTAACTTATACTTGAATCGAACTTGACAGTTTTATCATGGGTTGTTATGTATTTCCCCGTGTATTTCAAACTTTGGTCAAACTGGAGCCTCAATATTGCAAAAACGGTTAAGCACGCTGTAATGATACTTATGTACCTCGTCACCCACTTCATGCAACTACATTAGTGGTCTAATAATACTTAGCGCGCTAGGCATAGTTCCATCATGCCGCTCAAAGTGTTGCCACAAATAATGCTTAGTTTGCGAAACCCAGTTATCTGGCTGGTGGGGCGTGGGAGCCTAAGCTTCAACTGTTAATGCAATCAGAGACTACTCAGACCTCGACTCAGACTTAGACGTGGGCGATCCAATATGAAGGGTTATCCAAAACGCTCTGGAGAATTCCCAAAGCGCATTCTCATAATGCTAGTAAGCCTAAGATGCCATTAACAGGAGGAAAATGACAAGACAATATAACATTATATGGTTTATGTAATGTAAACCAATACAACATAACAAAAGAGAACCATTTCAAAACCATTTAATTAAATGTATAACCAGTAGTGAAACTACAATTGAAAACAATATATTTACGGTACATTTTATTGTTTGAAACCATATGTGTACCATACAATGTACGGTTTATTAAAAGCCACGTATCAGTATTTATAACAATTCATTTACAATATAATGTATGGTTTTGCAAAAAAATATATATGGAGAAAAATATTTTTTTATATTGTTACGATACTTAACCACCCGTATAGTATATTGTAAAAATCTTATTTACAATATACTGTATTGGGTTCTACATTACATTTTATTGTTTTTGTATTTTTATTTTTACAGTGGTGTCTATTGTAAAAATATGGTTTTAAATAGTACTGTTACAATACAACGTTCGGTTTTTCTACTGTATTTTTTATTCGGGAAAATCAATTACCCGACAACCAGCGACCAACATACAAGGATTTGGTTGCGTTCATCCACAGGCGTTCCCGTGTTCTCCAATCTTTGATGCTCTACCAATCTTCGCACACCACCAGCAAACCAGAACCACGATCCCCTCGAGTTCATGTGTCATCTCACTCGGCTCTCACCACTGAGAGCTCCAAAGCTTGCATTGCGTGCCACAAAGGTTCTCACTTTCTCTCGTCGTGTGACGAGTTTCTGAAGCTTTCACCGAAGCAGCGTTTCAATGTGGCCAAAAAGTACGGGTTGTGCTTGAATTGCCTGCGGTCCTCGCATTTAGTCAAGGACTGTCCATCTGGGAACTGTAGAACGTGCAACAAGCGCCATCACACTTTGTTGCATATCAATGCTTCCACCACGTTGGCTGTTCTAGTTGACAGTCAGTCCAATCCACCCCCGCAACCCCAACATGCTTCACAATCGGCCCCAGTCGTCGAGTCGTCTTCGTCGGTTCGAGCGTGCACTGCCGATCAGTCACGCGTAGTCTCTCGGGAAATGAGACCCGGTTCGTCGCCGTCGGGAGGCCAAACCAAGTCGTTCGCTTCTCCCCCGTCGGTTACATCGTCAGGCTCCGCTCATGGGTCTTCGCCGGTGACGAGCTGCTCAGCAGTCACCCCATCGTCCACATTCGCTAAACGGATGAACTCTACGATCTTCATGCTCACAGCCTACGTGAGGGTTCGTGACATTGATGGAAACTACTCGTTAGCTCGCGCTCTTTTGGATTCAGCATCCGAGCGAAACTTTGTGACCGAAAATCTCGCTCAACGATTGCGTCTCAAGCGAGAAAAATCAGACGTCGATGTGTACGGAATTGGCAACAGCGTACAGCATGTCTCTCAATCGGTTTCGGTCAACCTGTCATCTCGCGTAGGTTCCTTTAGCGCCAGCATCGACTTTCTAGTTCTTCCCAGCTTGACCAGAATCTTGCCCTCCACGAACGTGGACATTTCGAACTGGGTAATACCTCAAAACCTCCCATTAGCAGATCCCAAATTTAACGTCCCCCATGGCAATCTCGCTCATCAACAAACATTCGACGTTGGTTCCACTCACCCACACTTTCGCTTGGATACGACGATTCGTATCAAACTCTCGCTTGACCGCTCCAAATCGTGTCGTAGGTCCACTCACCACGAAAGAAGTGGATGACTCGCTAAGATGGCTGATCGGACAAGTTCAGGAAGAATGTTTTTCTGCCGAAATTCGTTTTCTACAACAGAACCCTGGCCCAGTCAAGAAAAACTTTAGTTTCAAATCCCCTTTGAAAAAGTTGAACCCGTTTTTAGATTCTGAGGGCCTGCTGAGAGTCCATGGCCGCTTAGAATTGCTAGAAGCACCTTTCGATACCCGATACCCGCAAAACACCATCTAACCAGCTTGATCGTCACAAAAACCCACATCGACACCTTGCATTCAGGACCACAGCAACTTCTGTCTACACTCCAACAGAGGTTCTGGGTCATCCGAGGAAGAGATGCTGCAAAACGTGTAGTGAACAAGTGCATGGTCTGCTTCCATTGTAGGCCGAAACCAATCGAACAGCTAATGGGCCCTTTGCCAGCAGCAAGGGTAACTCCGTCGCGCGCGTTCGTGAAGTCCGGCGTGGACTATTGCGGTCCGTTTTTCGTTCGGCCACCGAATCGTCGCGGGAGCTCGGTAAAAATATTCGTCGCGATATTCGTGTGTATGGCCTCCAAGGCAGTCCATATCGAAATGGTCTATAGCCTGTCGTCGGATTCGTTCGTGAGTGCGCTCAAACGATTCGTCTCTCGTCGCGGTCGCGTGTCCGACGTGTATTGTGATAATGCTCGTACTTTCGTTGGAGCAAATCGTCAGCTCCAAGAGCACAAGCAGCAGTTCGATGCCATCCACCGCTCTACCGGATTAGCAGAAAGCTGCACCGAAGCAGGGATCAACTTCCACTTCAACCCAGCGCGTTCTCCCCACTTTGGAGGGTTGTGGGAGGCCGCCGTGAAGATCTTCAAACATCATCTCTATCGCATCATGAAGACTACGCTCCTGACCATTGAAGAGTTCCAAACTCTCATAACTCAAATCGAGGGAATCATGAACTCACGGCCTCTCACACCCTTATCATCTGATCCTGCTGATGTGGTGGCTTTAACACCGGGCCACTTTTTAGTGGGAGAGCCGTTACACTCTCTCCCTGAACCCGATTTGAGTGACATTCCCGTTAATCGCCTCAACTCTTTCCAGCATATGCAACAGAAGGTACACGCTAACGCCGCTCAGCACAAAAGTGCATAATTTCCAGACTACACCAAAAATGTGTAACCCTTGCACATTCACAAAATCAGCTCCTGTGTCCGCAAAATCGTAAAATTCGCAAACATTTTTGTACAGCAATCTAGCTAGGTGTCCTAGTGACCTTGGAAAACAAAAAAAATATCGACATTTCGCATCTAGACGAGTGTACGAGCTGTTTTTGAAAATGTGTAACTGTAACACATTTTTGTGTGGTCTGGAAATTATGCACTTATGAGTAGGGCTTACACATTTTAGTGCTGAGCGGTTTTACTGTGTACAACATTTCTGGCGGGTGTGGTCTCGTGACTACATCGGGCAGCTCCAAAGTCGTCAACGTTGGCCGTTGGTCCAACCCGACATCCAGGTTGGAACGATGGTACTGCTCAAGAAGGAAGCGGCTCCGCCAATGAAGTGGCCCCTTGGTCGGATCGAAGCTGTGTTCCCCGGCAATGACGGTCACGTTCGAGTCATTCAGGTTCGAACGGCTACTGGCTGCTATCGGCGGGCCATCACTGAAGTCTGCCCTCTGCCCATTGAGAGCGTCGCCGAGGCAAACGAAGTACCAGGCGCTCCATCTTCACCGAGTGCACCACCTGCCACCACCCCCTACGGATGAAGCACCATGCGACTCCATTAGTATAATAATTAGTGTATAATTTGAAAGTGCCTTTCAACGGGGCCCGACATGTTTAAGAATATTTTGTTAGTTTATTTGATAGTGTATAGTTTTTCCAAAATCTCTTGTAACTAAATTACCGCTCTGGAACTTTACTCTTTTATGACGAGATGAGTTTCCTTTAAGGATCTCACTCTCTTTTTGATAATCGTTCATGATCGAACCGGATGCTAAATCAGTAGATCAGTACAGATCTCGATGTCATTCGAACCACACGCGTCGCGAACACGTGATCGTTGTAGTGTAAATTGATCGTTGCTAATAAAGTTATTCAGTCTAATTTCGACTTCGCGAGTGTTTTCTGGACAGAACGGAAGAAACGAGAAACCCAGTTTCGTCAGCGCTAACCTTTTCCCCTCATCGGCCGCAGTAAGTTCCCCAACACTATATGTCCATTCATTCATTTATTCAGTATTCTAGTAAAATACAGCCATTCCATGAAAAAATTGATTGATTGATTTGTCTTTATTAGAGAGACTTTCAGCCCTTGGCTGGTTCGTCTCTTCCATGAAAAAAGAATAGACTCGAAAACAAAAGTGCTCCGATATTAGTCAAATTGGGTAGGAATGTTCTTTACCAAAAATAATTAGACCCGTAGAAAGATTTTCTGGAACTTCTGAAGGATTTCCTGGAAGGAACTTTTCAAGCGACCTCAAAGTTCTGCTGGAGGCAAGGATCGGTAAATTCGCCTCACTCCATTCATATTCACTCCTCTTTGCTGGAGCGAATCGAGAAAGATGCAGCAAACGGATAGTCATGATCAAACACGCAACCCCATCACCAGTGGGAAGCGATGCGCAAGCTGGTTGACATGGATATTCGTTGCCGATCGTCGCAGTTTGGATCGCAAGCGAATGAATGAATGGCGAATGGTGACGAATGCTGGTGAGCGATCGAAGCGGCTATTATCATAACTAGAAGAGAATTTCTGCATGTAATGCATACGTTTTTAGTGTATTATTGTTGAAATGCTAGATTAGCAAAGAAAATAATAAACATTTTTTGAAAACTTCAAATATTCGTACGCGCAATTCACTCACGAATCGCATCACCTCTCCATCGCTTGCGATGCGAATGTGGACGAATGTTTAAATTCCATGTATGGCTTCCCACCGTTCGCCGGTGTTTGCTGTCGTCGCTGACAAGCAAACACACAAACTAAAGCGACAACCGTTCGCTGCTGACTGTATTCGAGTGTGGAAGAAGATGAAAAGTGGAAATCAGGAACCCTGGCTGGAGGAAACTTGGAAAAAAATCCAGAATGAAATTCTCAAAGGAACTAATCTCCAGAGAAAGTACTGAAGAAATTTCAGAAAAAAGTATAGGAGAAAATCATGATGAAATTCTAAAAGGTGTTCCTGGAGGAATTCCGATAAGAGTTTATGAAAAAATCCCTCAAAAAATTCTTGGTGGAATTCAGGAAAGATCTCCTGGATCAATCTCAGAAAGAACTCGTGGAGACATCCTATGCATCCTAGAGGAATCACGGAATTTTTAAAAGGAGGAAAAGAAGAAATTCATTCAAAAATCCCAGAAGACTCTTGAAGAAATCCTAAAAAGAAGAAGTACATTTCGAAAGAAACTTCTGGAAGAATACCGGTATAAATCACGGTTGAAATTTCTGGAAGGAAGAAACTCTAGGATAAATCACAGAAGAAACTCCTGGTCAATCTTGGAAAATTTTGAAGGAATCCCAGAAGAATCTCCGGGAGGCATCCGTGAAGGCACTCCTGAGAGAGAGAGGAACACCTGAAGAAACTGCTGGAGAAATTTCAAAAGGAGCTCCTAAATGAATCTCAGAAAGAGCTCTAGGAGGAATCTGAGAAAAAAATCCCGTAGGAAAATAAGAAGGAATGTACAAGTAACTTCTGAAGGAATGCCTGCAGAAATTTATGGAGGAATATCACTCTGTAGCAGGCGAATTAGCTGGTATTTTTTTACTAACTGAAGTTCACCTAGTAGCCCATAACTGTTACAGTATATTTAAAAAAATAAAAAAAAAATAAATACAAAACTTCATTTCATCTTCATTTTGCAGCATTTGGTGGGGCAATGAGAGAGCAAGTCAGTCCAAAGCCGATGATAAAGAGGGGTAATGGCTGAATAGTCTTTGCTGACTACATAAACGCCATGGGATAGGCGAGTGACGAACCAGCCAAGGGCTGAAAGTCTCTTACATAGGGTGGGGCGGGGCAAGATGAGCACCCTAAGGATCACGTTGAGTTTATTGAAAGTGAACAGAATTTTTCAAGGTACCTCTCAGTAGTTCTTTTCTACACCGTGTCCAATAAGTTCTCATACAAAATTAAATTCAATTCATTTCACATCTGTAATTAGGATTGCCAAAGTAAATTTATGTATTGAAATGCCAACTAACACACACCAACTACAGCATATGTTTTGGAACTAACTGTCCTTTATTCTTCTCTGCTGATCGCTTATGTGTCGTAAGTCCATTTCAGCTGGCACGCACGCCATTTCATTAGTATTTCGTCGTATTTTAACGAGTAATGGTTTTAAGTTGAAACAAATTAGATTCCTGTCCTCACCATTGCTAGTAGCAACTATGACCAGAAGAAAAAAATATAAGATTTTGTATTGGTAATGTACGAAGCCGTTTTATTTTGTATAGAATACAACGTAAATTAAACAAAAATGTCCATTTACCTGTTTTAATGAGATTTGTTGTGTTAAAGAAGCATGCGTGCTTCTTATCTGGTTGATTCACATCATTCTCACTTGTAGAACATATTTGTATTCCTATCGTGGAAAATTTTGTTCAAAATTCAGGTTTTATGATGTTTATATTTGATATAACGGTTATTTTCATGTAAAACAGCCCAAGTTGAGCTTACTTGCAAATTTCTTACCATATCATCACTAAAAATGTATTGTTTAAGCCTTAGTATATCCATTTGGTACATAACTTGAGATACAAACTCAAAATTTATTCTTATGGACTCTTTTTCACTACCGTAGAATGAAAAACTTTTCGAACATTTTTCTTGCGCGCTGGAGAAAACGGATTTCAGAAAACGGAAGTGTACTGCTAGGCTTATAAAAACAAATTGAAAATATAGTTATTCTAAACCGTATGCTTTATTTAATCAGTATTAAGTGGCCTTTCAGTACATGTATTCACTTTGAAAATATGAATCACATTTGTGAAATAAAATGATATTTTCTAAATTTGTATTTTGTATGAGAACTTATTGGACACGGTGTCACGGTGCTCCCCAGACCGTTATTATAAAATAAAAATCTCCATCCAATCGGTGCCCACCATTCGTTTTCTATGACTATCCTGCATATCTGGGCAAAATTTGAAAAAAATCGTAGGGCCCATTTTTGAGTTAGGCCTTTTAAAAGGGCGTTAAGCCATATATTCATAGAAAAAATCAAAATATTTATGTACTCAGCCTTTTTTAAACGATTTTGATGAAATATTTTCAAGAAGAATTGTATTGCATTGAGTATTAGATATGTTTGGCATCGTTTTTGTTGAACTTTTTGAAGAAAATATGAACATTTTTATTAATTGACATAAATAAATGTGAATTTTTTTGAAAATATGTCAATAATGTTTGAAACTCCTCAAGTTCAAATACGATAAGAAGATCGTGAATATAAATAAACAAACAAGTGAAGGGAATGCACATTATGTGCGTAAGAATAAAAGGAAGAAGAGTTTTTTTTTATCTAGTTCATTTGTTCGGGGCTCTATCGCATATAACGTTTTACGAAGCCGAAGATCTTTTTTGAACTAAATATATACAATATACTCAGGATAACAACTTTTTAATCATATCTGTTAGTAATGGGAGGAAGCCACAATATTCGTGGCAGCTCGAGGTTGAAAGGTCAGATTTTGAGGGATGGATAGGGTAAGGGTTGAACCAAAGGTTTCACTGCAGCTCATCCGGGGCGAATCACATCTTGCTAGCGTAGAAAAAGAGTTTAAATTGTTTTAAGCTCTTAACATTCTAGTTTTATTTGCAGAAGAATTAAAACAACGAATAAATTCTGTATAAAATCAGGAACACCAATATGTGATGATTTATAAATTTCGATTGGCAATTGCATTTAATCAAGTATATATTGTATTTAAAGTAATATCTTGATTACGAAAGTATTGTATTATAAATAATAATATCAACACTGAAAAATGTGTTTAAATTTAAATTAAATTTAAATATGAGAAAACATGATCATCACACCACAAGTGCCTCTTGACGGCGATTTGAAATTCAATGGCGTTGAGTATTAGGTTCAATTCCGCAGAATAGTAATACTAACCACAAGCGGTTTTAAGTGTATGAGTATGATAAATGCCGAATTGCTGACACTATGTGGACGTGCATCGCAAATTAAAAGAATCTAATGCCGAAGCAAGTCTGTATCTACTTTTACAGAGACATCTGCATATTTTATGTGGGTAGTTTCCTCAATAATTTTCGCAGCTCGTTTCAACTGGGGCTATCTATAATCAACGTAAGGTATCTGTTCTGGTCTGATTTGTGTATTTTTCTTGTTCTTTTTTTTTGTAAGAAGCGAGAATACATCATAACAACAAGAAAGAAATCAATCGGTGGCCATCTTACCCCCTCCCCCTTTTGTCCACACAATATTTTAAACATTTAAGGGACCGGTTGATTTATTAATAACTTTGAATCCAATTTTTTTTTGATAACAAATATAAGAACTTTTTGTATAAATGCATCAGATGTATAGACATGATATTAAGAAAATAAATTTTTATCTGTTTTAACTAGCTTTTAGCCCAATAAGATTTCTAGTCGAAATGGCTTACTTTCCTGTCCTTTACATACATTAGAAGTGAGATTCCGGCCCCAGTCTTAAAACACATGTGCTTCCACTAGAATGTCCAAACCTCGTGATGGATATCACTTTATCAACTCTTGAGAATGATTAAATGTTATTAGACTCGAGAGACATAAAACATTGGCAAAACGATTGATATCTTGTAGCAAATATGTTCAAACCCATTCCTTTGAATAAGATATTTTGTTGGGATCTGCTCTGATTCATACTTGGGTATTTAATTTGAGTTTCATTCATGTGTGAAAACGAACTTATATGGATAAAAATTTCAAGGCTCCAACTTTTTTATACAATTTCTATTATATCTCCTAAAATTCTATTTAAATTTCCTCATCACTTTTATCATGTATTAGATATCTTTATATTTTCCTTTTCTTGAAATTTTGTCCACGTCTTATTCTTAGTTGAAGCAAACATAGATGTTCAAAAATTATTGTAATATTCACGTTACAATAAATTTAGTGAGTACTATTATCCATATTACAACACTCAAATGTTCACATTTTCATTAAAAAATCTAGTCTAGCATTTGAAAATGGCGTAACAACCATTGCAAATTTCTGCAACCTCTGACCAGTAATAGGTAGAGCTCCCCTGTATCTGATAACGGTTTACATTTTCATAAATAAATGGACATACGTCTAGGAGGGACGGAAGAAGCTGAGACGTGCAATGATTGTTTTGCCCTTTTCACATGTTGATAGAAATCAGTCAAAACTATGTTTGATACTACTGCTACTCAATACAAAACGATTCTTCGTGAAAATATTTCATTAAAATCGTTAAAAAATGGCTGAGCACATAAATATGTCGATTATTTCTTTGAAGTATGGCTTTACGCCCTTTAAAAGGGCCTAACTCAAAAATGGGCCCTACGATTTTTTTCAAATTTTGCCCAGACGTGCAGGATAGTCATAGAAAACGAATGGTGGGCACCGATTGGATGGAGATTTTTATTTTATAATAACGGTCTGGGGAGCACCGTGGGTGTATATCATGTTTTCTACCACCCATAAACATGGTAGGGTTCAAAATTCACAATAAGGATGATTTATTTGACTAAACAAAAAAGATGTTTTATGGTCAGTTCGAACATGCTGCGTGACAAGACGAGCACCCCTACGGGGCAAGAAGAGCACTTCATTAAAAACCCAATATTTTAATTATAAATTGGCCATACAGGGATTGATATAGCAAATCTTGTTTATAGCTATGGTATCACGTTCCAAAATTATCAGTTTCTTTTTTGAAACAAATGCGGTTTTATAATACTTCATACGAAATGACCCGAAAAACAATGAACGATTATTAAGTGGCTTATTTTTAGAAATTTACGCAACCAAACAGAGGATACGGAAACTTATGTTTGGCACTATTGAGTGGTTTACAATAATTGCAAAATATTTTCTATACTCCCATCAGGGGTGCTCATCTTGCCCCAATATAGATAAATAACTAAAATTGAATAAATTTTAATGTTTGTTGTTAGAAAAAAATTTCTAATATAACTTTAAAAGCTTTATGGTATGCTAGTAATGTTGGCTGATTACCAGAATCATGGAAAAAATTTGATTCTGAAGTAAAAACCTTATTTTATTAAGATGATTCTTTATAAGAAAATGTTAAAAATCCATGCTATTGACTATCTCATGTTTGTCTTCAAAACCTTGTCAAGCTAAGAAAATTGAAAAAAAGTGCGGGGCAAGATGGGTCACCTTTTAAGTAATTCACATTTTCTCAACGAAAAACGTCAAAATATAAGATTTGTTCCGCATTCATACATGCTCCATATCCATACTGAGTAAACAAGAGCTACTAGTAAACATTTTATAAATTTATTTGGAACTAGCTGTCCCGGCAGACGTTGTACTGCCATTTTTGTTGTGATTATTTGACAACTGCTGTGGGTTCATTTTGGCACCGTACCCTAGATTGGTTTTATTGCAATCGCTTTGAATTTGTTCCCCGCTCATTAGAATTTCAGTAATTTTGAAATTTCTTTTCATCCAAGTTGATTTTTGTAACTTTTTCTGCTTATAAACACAGCCACCACGAATACGAATCCAACCATGCAAGAGTCATCCTGATCGGTTCATCCATTCGTGAGTTTTGTTGCCTCAAAGGGACTTCAAACTCATTTTTATATATATAGATATAATAGTTATTTATGTAACGAATTGCAAAAAGTTGATTTTTTCAGCACGAGTCGTACATTTATCCAACGAGGCTTGCCGAGTTGGATAAATACGAAGAGTGCTGAAAAAATCGAGTTTTGCAACGAGTTCCATACAAAATTTTATGCAATGATTTTTTCATTATACAACTCATCTGAGTTGCATAATGTTCATAATGCAACTCAAATGAGTTGCATAATGAACATTATGCAACTATTTTTCATTATGCAACTCATTTCAGTTGCATAATGAACCGGTACGGAAAAATAAGTCATTATGATACTGAAATAAGTAGTATAAAATAGAAATTATAATACTGAATTGCATAAAAAACTTTTTGCAATTATATGGCATAAGATTGAACTTTCAATCTCCGAAATTGTGTCGAAATGGCCTACTTTTCTTCACTAGTATAAGAGTGCCGAAAAGTAATACTTTTTAGCACCTTTAAGGGTGCCGAAAAGTAGTACTTTTCGGCACTTTTGCAAAGGTACACTTTTCACAGGTTTTTCCGTAACACTGATAGCCTTCCGTAGCTTTATATCGATTCGATGGCTGCTTCTATGTCTGTTTGGCAGATCGAATCTGATTAGAAGTGATTCCAATTCAGATTTGGTCAGCCAAACAGACGTAGCGTGAGAACCAGCAGTAGCAAACAACGCTCGTTTTTGACGCAACTCCGAGTACTTGTGATACTTATAAACACAGCCTACCTGATTGAAAAAAAGGTTTGTGCGCATGAATGCTTGCACGTGGTTTCTCTCTAGAGGCATGTGTGGCAGTCAGAAATGATCGTACTCAAGTGTATTTTTTATAATTGCAAAAAATGTTGTATGCAACTCGTTGCAAAACTCGATTTTTTCAGCACTCGTCGTATTTATCCAACTCGGCAAGCCTCGTTGGATAAATGTACGACTCATGCTGAAAACATCATCATTTTGCAACTTGTTGCATAAATAACTATTACGAGTTGAGTGGTCCTAAGCCGATTTGAAAATCGATGTTTTCACAAAAAAATTATCTTAATTTTATGTTATAATTTTGAGCGTTCATTCCTTGATTGAAGTCATTTATAAGATAGTCTTGTAATAAAAAATACATAACTTTTAAATGCTCCAAAAATACGTTCAAAATTGAAGGTGACCCATCTTGCCCCGCGGCCGTTTATATGGAGATTTGGAATGTATCGCATAAGAAAAATGGCTAAAACCCATTTTATTTTTAATTTCCAATGAGAGTGAATAATTGTTCAATCAATGCCCCAAACTTTTGTATATTCATGCTGGTCATCTAACAAAATTATTGACATAATCAAAACATGAGTAATGCGCCCGAAAATGGCACTGACCCATCTTGCCTCGCGACCCATCTTGCCCCGCCCCACCCTACATTACAAGGTTCGAATTCCCATAGAATAAGTTCATTCTTTCGCACTACAACACCATAGAAGATAATATCATATTGGCCGATTACAGTACAAATGCGAAAAATCTCTCCTTTCCCCCTATCCGCAACCCGGCACGCTAACGCCGCTCAGCACTAAAGTGCATAATTTCCAGACTTCACCAAAAAAGTGTAACCCTTGCACATTCACAAAATCAGCTCCTGTGTCCGCAAAATCGTTAAATTCGCAAAAAATTGTGTACAGCAATCTAGCTTGGTTAACTAGTGACCTTGGAAAACAAAAAAAATATCGATATTTCGCATCCAGACGAGTGTACGAGCTGTTTTTGAGAATGTGTAACTGTAACACATTTTTGTGTGGTCTGGAAATTATGGACTTATGAGTAGAGCTTACACATTCCAGTGTTGCATTTGAACTGAACGCGGGCCAAAATTGAGCTGAACTCGTTCAATTTTTTGAACGTAAACGCAGTAAACATTGAACTTGCGTGTCAGAGCTTTTCACTGCTCAAGAACGCCCGTTCAGATCCCCATTGGGCTCAATGTTCTAATGCACTATTCTATCGTTATGTAAAGCTAATGAATCGGTCCAGTCGTCCAGAGTTCTGTAGAAATCAGACTTCATGGAACATGGACCTTTACTGTACCACATAATACCATATTAGTAATACGTACATACATTGCATTGTGGGGTTGGGAAGGGAGCGGATCGAAACGTCCGGGGTGACAACGCCTCGGTCCTTGGATGCTTGGATGCGTCATCATATCCTATATACCTTCTCTCCTAGGATTTTGTGGCGCATTAGTATACACTCGTTGTTGCACGGCAAAATAAGCACGACCTAGGGGCTGTCCATAAACCACGTGGTCATTTTTTTGGGACTTTTCAACCCAACCCCACCCCCCCCCCCCCCCCCCCCGCGTGGTCATTAGTCCATACAAAATTTTTTATTTGTCCATACAAAATGGTCATTGGCCGAACCCCCCCTAATGACCACGTGGTTTATGGACAGCCCCCTAGGACATTATGGCATTATGGATTCTGCACCGAAATACGGATTATCCGCAATCCACGGTGACCGGACCGGTCTCCCCCTCACAATAGAAGGTCAGATTCTGAATCCAATAAGCCCAAGATTGCAAGAATTGGCGAAAAATGGCAGAAATATGACCATTTAAGTTTAGCGGGTACCAGGGTACCATGTTAACATGTTGGCATTATACTGGTGCAGTTCTTGCTCATTGTTCAAGGTGCGTTCAATTTCGAGCTCGCACGCGTTCCAAATTTTGAACTGAACAATGTTCAAATCGTTTTGATCGCAGCGTGCCGAATTTGAATATGAACGCAAATTGATCGCGTTCAAATGCAACACTGACACATTCTATGTGCTGAGTGGTTTTAGCGTGGGGGACGCGCCCTGTTGGATTTCGAAAGCCTCGGAGAATATTACAAACCTTCAATGACATTCCCACACACTAACCCACATTGCCTATTCAGGGGTCTGACTGGGCCTATTACCCTCCCTCAGTTTGTAATATTCTCACCAACTTGGAATTATATTTTCCCGACACATACAGGGGATGGCCAAAATGTTTGGGATAGGCAACTTTTTTTTCTCTAACAAAAAAGTTCAACATGCTGTAGGTTTTCATAGAGTGCATCAAAAAATCTCAAATTTTGACTGTTCGTCAACCTATTATATGTGCATCATCGGTACAAATTTGGGCTCGATTGATTAATGTTTCGCAAAGTTATAACAGTTCGGGTAAAACACTATTTTTTTTGACAACTGATTGTTGAGCTGTCATATCTCGGAAACCAGTGAACTGGATTGAATGAAATTTTGAACGTACACTAACAATATGTAAATGCTTCACAAACTATAAAAATATAGGTACTTTTCAAACGTTGAAAAAAGTTATCATGGATTGACACTTTTTGGATTTTTCTCGAAAAAATGTATTTTTTTACATCATTGTCAATAAATTTTAGTGTTGATATCCAAAGATTTTCCACTTCTGTTTTTAAGTTATCTCTAATCAGATGTAGTAGAGCCTATTTAGATTGAAGGAAGAACACATTTAGTAATTTTTGTGTGGTATAGTAAATTTGACTTATTTTCCTCTATATGGGTAAAAATTTCAAGCCGGTATAACTTTATTGGCCGTGAGAAAATATTTCATTTTATAACGTCGTATAAAGTATAAATATATTGTTGATAAACGTTAAAAAATTCATTCAATTCGGTTCACTGGTTTCCGAAATATGACAGTTCAAAAATTAGACAACTAATTACTAATAACTAATAATAGTGTTTTACCAGAACGGTTCTAACTTCGCGAAAAAATAATCAATCGAGCCCAAATTTATGCCAATGGTGCACATATAATAGGCTGACAAACAGTCAAAATTTGAGATTTTTTGATGCACTCTATGAAAAGTTAGAGCATGTTGATCTAGATGTTGATTTTTTTTATGGGAGAAAAAAAGTTGCCTATCCCAAACATTTTGGCCATCCCCTGTAAATGACTTCGACAAATGTTCGATATACTAGGCAGCAGAATGATCAGTATAGGGGACCCCGGGGCAAAAAGGACACCGGGGCAAGAAGGACACCCTTTGATTTCCATATGAAATGTAATGATATAGACATAATTGATGGGTTTTGAACCTTCTCCACAGTCTTATGATGTAATATTCATCACATTATGTATTGAAAGTTCTGATTTGAGCTAAAAAATTCTAAAAAGATTGCTGCATCTTGGATCTGGTCAAAAATTGTAACAGTGACATCGTACATAATAAGGATTTTCAAAGGCCATTTCATATTTCTTAAGGTTTATTCGAATTTGATAGCAAGTTTACAATAATTACAACTATTTGTAATAGAATACTACTGGCTGTGCCATCATTTTATGCAAAAATATGCATTAAAATGCACTATTGACAATCCGGGGCAAAAAGGACGCCTCTGCCCGGGGCAAATGGGTCACTCTTTGTATCGCACTTTGCTTGAACATAACCTTGAATTCAAATGTCAAACAGTTGTTGTTGTTGTGATTTCGAGTGGCCGACCGAGGATGGTTCGCAGGTAAAAGTAGATTGCGACCCGGAAACAACGACATTCCGCAAGCAGGATCGCGAAAATCAAAGCGATGACCGATTCCGGCATGCCGGTAAAGCGAGTAGCAACCCAGCAGGGCGTTCATCGAAGAAAGCAGATTTATTAGGTAGGTGTCCTTTTTGCCCCGGTAGAGTGGCCTTCTTGTCCCGTCCCATTTTTTTAATAAGAAAAACAACCGAAAGAAATTTTAATATTTTTTGCACTTTTATAATATATTTCATATCAATCGATTTAATTTTTTAGATAGTAATCTACATTACACTTTGCGTTCGATAAACGTTCGATTTACTAGTGTTTTACCGTGTAATAGTTCAAAATGCTTAAGGTGACCTTTTTGCCCGGGCCCCCCTAACTATATCAGATGATTGAAGATCTGATTTTTATAGAACTGTTTGCCATTGCTTATACATTCAGCTATTCCAATCACTACTGCAAAGCATATCGGCCACATGCCTAAAAATTTTAGGCTAAAATCAAAGCTTTCTGGAAGATATAATCCAAGCCCAGGGAGTTAGCGACTTTGCTTGAAAATAGAACAAAAATCGATTTCAATTTTTTTTTTTTTTTTGTGAGTGACCAGGTGGAGCAGCATGGCAGCTGATAGCAAAGCCTGGACCCTTTCCCAACTTTCCCCCTACTAATACCAATACTTACGATGGACTAGACGATGTCGTCAACTTGAGCAAAGTGTGTAGTAATTAGTATTGGGTCGTAGTAGTTTTTAAAATTACTGTGTTTTAACTACAGGCATACCTCGATAGTACGTACACCACCGCTTCGTTTAGTGTACGTACTATCGAAACGTACGTACTATCGAATCACAAATTTTTATTTCAAATTTCATTTTCAAATCAAAGAATGTTATTTCTAGAACGTCAGGATTGCCAAAAAATTACATGTTGCCTAAGGGTCCGTTTATTAATTACGTAATTTTGCTTGTTTAGGATCCTGTCTTTATTGGAAAAATCTTCTTGTGCTCTGGAGATGCTTCGTAGAGGCATCTCGTCTCTGGGAACTTATATCGATTTTATTTGAACTATTTTTGAGAATCATCCAAACTGGTCTAGATATAATTAAATCGATCTAGATCAGTTATATCTTGTTATAGAAACATTATAGAACTATTTTCTCCTGCAATATTTATTGCCGTGATATTTTCAAAACCTTCTGAACATTGCTCCTTCTAGGACACCTCCAAGAGTTTAATTTTTTTCGAGAAGGGATTCCTAGAGGTATTTCGGAGCTCTTGGAGGAATCCCGGAATTCTGGAAAAAAATTTTCAAGGAAAAATTATTTGATGAATCTTAGAAAGAATTCCTGTAGGAATCTCGGAATGAATTTCTGGAGGAATCTTAGAATTAATTCATGGAGAAATCCCGGAACGAAATTCCTGGAGGTATTCAGGAAGAAATTCCTGAAGAAATCCTGGAAGTCTCGAAAGTATTACAGAAGAAATTCTTGGTAATGTTTCGGAAGGAATCTCTGGAGAAATCTCTGAAAGAGACCCTGGAATCTCAACAGGAATCGTAGAAGAAACTCTGGAAGAATCCCTAAGGAATCCCAGAAAGAATTCCTGGAAAAATCTCGTAACCAACACTTAGAGGAATTTCGAAACTGAAAGAAACTTGAAACTTGAAGAAATCCCTAAAGCAAGCGAAAAAGCGAAATGACTTTCCCCGAATCCCACATTTCGGGTTCACCCAGAAACAATTGAATTGGTACAGCCTATAGGACAATGCAAGCCGCGGTTGCTAAAGAATGTTTTCCTAAGTTTTTCATGTTTTGTGACCTTTTTGTTTACGTTCGGACTTCAAGAGATTTCTTCGAGAATTTCTCAAAAAGTCCCTGGAATCCTCCAGGAATTACATCCGAGATTCTCCGAACCAAGCTCCGAACAGTTTCTTTCGGGATGTCTCTGGATTTGTTTTTTTTTGGGCATCCAGATGGTATTCCTGTTAATTCTAACAACTTCTCCTAGAATTTCTCTTGGAGTTCTTTCGGAAATTGTATCAGAAATTCTTACCGAGATTCCTTCAAAAACTCCTTGCAACAATCCGTAAGGAATCCTTACTAAGGATTTATTCCTGGAATTTCATACGAGATTCTTTCCGGAGTATCTTCTGGCAATTCTTCGGGAATTTCTTCTAAAACCCTTCCAGAAATCCTACAATACCCCTGACAAGAGCTTCATTCAGTATTCCTCTAAAAGCTTCTCCGAGATCCCTCCAGCAACTTCTCCCGGTTTTTTTTCGGGAGATACTACTGATTTAAGTATTCCTTCTGGGATTCCTACAATAATTTTACCAGGTAAAATTTCTGGGATTTTTCCAGGATTCTTTCGGAAATTCCTTCCGGGATTCCTCCGTGAATTTCTTCTGGATAACTGTCAGGAATTACTTTTCAGGAACTTCTTCCGGGATTCCTCTTAGAGCTTCTTCTAGGAATTCTTTCAGAAACGGATTCCGGTATTTCTTCGAGAACTTTTTCCAGGAATCATCTAGGGACTCTTTTTTGGTTTCTACCAAGAGCTCCGTTAGGAATTCTTGCAGACGCTTCTGGAATTCTTTCAGATGTTTGTAATGGAAATCTTTCTGGAATTCATTATGGATTTTTTAGAGTATTTTGTTTTTGGTAATCCTCAGGAGTTTCTGTAGAACTTTTTTGAATAAACAATAAGCAACTTAGTTATAGCTCCCTCCTAGAGGAATTATAGAATAAGTTTGTGGAGAAACCACGGAAGGAATACCTGGAAGAGCTTCAGGAAAAATTACTAAGGTAGAAGGAGTAATGCTGAAGGAATCTCTAAATTAATTTCTACAGAAATCCAGGAGCAGAGTATATGTACGCACAAATCTCAATATGAGATTGAGAAAAGTTGGCGGTGAGCACATTAAAATTCCATGAGCTTGAGACTCGCGATAATGTGCACATCACATTAGCATTGCGAGTCTCAATGAGACATCTCAATGAGACAAGCTCTACATACAGCTAGTTATAAGCCGATATCGGTTCATATCTTCACTCACTATGATGAGATTTCCGGATGATATCCAGCTGGTATTTGGTTGGAGTGTTCCGGGGGTGGAGGAGATTTATTTAATACTAGCTGTACCCGGCAAACTTTGTCTTGCCTACTGCGTTTTTTTGACGTTTCGAGTCCCTAGCCAAACGCCCAAGTCCCCGTTCAAAATGTATGAAAACCAGATTTTCAAAAACTCTCAATTTTCCCATGTTTTGTGCCTCATAAACCTTCCTTGGGTGAAATCTAACAGAACAAAACTTAGAAGACCCAAATCGGACCACCCGTTCGCAAGTTATGCGCGGTCCCACGTATGCCACTGCATTTTTATATATATAGATGTAATTTTTAAAATTTGTATGGAGCTTTATTCATGTTTTGGAGAGCAATCTTCGCCGAGTAATTTAGTTTTTTTTATTACGACACAAAATAGAACCATCATGTGCCTTTTTATTTTATTACAACGTTCTATTGGTGAAGAAAGCGTTCAGTTAATAACTGTGCAAGTGCTTATTGATCACTAAGCTGAGAAGCAGTCCTCCCCAGCTGGGATGTAACGCCAGAATGATGATGCCAGATATTATGACTGGCAGAAAATATCTATGTAAAGCGAAGAATACTGCAATCATTACATCAAACGTATTCGTTCATGTCTTCCATTTCGCTACATTTTAAAACTGCTTATAGGTTCCCAAACTTTTGAGGTGCGCGACCCCCTTTTGTCAGTTGACGTGCTTTCGGCGACCCACCATAGAAATTCCCTCATTTGTTGTCTGTTACAATCAGGCCCGGATTAAGGATTGTGGAGGCCCAGGGCCCGAGCGGATGTGGAGGACCCTCGGAGAGATGACCTTTTTTCCTCACTTTCGAACAGTACTAAAAGGTTTTTGTGGGGGCCCGGGCCTCACCGCCCTCCCCCCTTACATCCGGCCCTGATTACAGTAAATTATTCGACTGACTCTCGCGACCCGCTGGATGAAGGCCGGCGACCCCCCTTGGGGGTCGTAACCCACAGTTTGGGAAACCATGACTGAAAATCCGTGTTATAGGAGTCTGCATAACACAAATTCATAGTATCGGAGTCTCTGCTATACGTCTACTAATGATTCGAACCCATTTTTGTAGATTAAAAATTAAATAAATTTTGGTGTACGTACTATCGAGGCAAAATGTACGTACTATCGAGGGTACGTACTATCGAGGGTACGTACTAACGAGGGTACGTACTATCGAGGTACGCCTGTATTCCCATCGCACTAGTGTTTTGACCGAATGGAAGCTCCAAAGATGATATGATAATTGAACAATATTTCAATAATCGAAAATATCCGAGATCACTGGACAACATTCAGAGAGAAAACGCCTTCAAGGTACTATTCCTGAGAAATATTACAAAGAAGAGCATAGCTGTCATAGCTAATGTTTACAGGTTTGATATTTTTGAAAATTATTCGGAGACAGCTGCCAGAGCTAGCGTTTTTAGCCGATATGGGCAACTAGTTTTCTGACAGCATCTCTAAACAATAAATCAAATAATAACCTAAGTTTTTGACAATACATTCTGAAAATTATTTCAAGTCGATTACCAATAGTGTCAATAACCGATGTTGGTCATTGACAGCACCAGCATCATCCCCAAATAACTCTCATATTAGTGTTAGGTAACACTTTTTGAGCTTCCATTCGATGTTGTAATGAAATCAGTCAAACCCTATACGTCGAAATATAGTCTATAATGTGTCAAATTGTGTTCCTAATTTCGTCTAGTCGTCTTCTGCATATCTGTGATCATCTAAGTCCGAAGTATTATTACATCCACCGTAACCCTTTAGATTGTCAACCGTCCTAAGTCCTAAAGAAACATGTAACAAAATTCCTGCTTTTTTGGTCAGTGTTATAATACCGTCTAGAATATAAAACAAAAAAGTTCAGTCAGCTGATTTTTGTGTCAAAAATTAAAATGATTAAGATTATTTGTCAACTTCTATATATTCATCACTACAAAACCTACAAAAAGAAGAAATACAAATATAAACTCATTTCTAAAATCAGCAGTTTTGACTGATTAGGGTCCAGAATTTTCTAAAGGTAATAAATTTAATTGTTAACGTTACCTAATCTGTAAGACTGTAAGTCAACTTATCCTAGCGTCCCCTGTCCTGTGTACTTTCGAATTCAAGTGATGAATGATGAGTGTAACGCAGAGACCTCCTCTACCCACTCTTGCGTTACGTTAAATTCAACAATTATTGTTAAATTTGAGAAAATTTAAAGAATGCAAAGATTAGATCTATGCAAGCTGAATTATAACTTGTGATAAATGCACTACGGATACTCCTTTGGTTCCCATTAGCACTTACGGCCGATTCCTTCACTTGCGATCAACTCGTAAACCAGATATATCTAGCTCAAAGTCCAAGCAGTGGAGAATAAACTGGCGCTAAAATGCTAATGGGTTAAGCCCTCCCATCGCGTCAAGATTGAATATCCAGGGGGAGGGAAAAAGAGATCCGAGCGAGAATTGAACTCAGATTCTTGGAGTGTGAGTAGCACGCCCGAGCACTCTCGGCCATCTTAGGTTGTTAAGAACAAAAATCGATTTCAAATTGTATGGAAAGTAGAAAAAATTTCCGCTCTACTGTATTTTTTTTTCCTTCGCGTTTTCGAACTCAGGGCATGATTCTACACCAAAAATGATCATCAGCTTACCGAGTTCAAAAATGCTGTAAACTAGTGTTGTCAGTACATTGTTTATATTTTTATCACTTCTTTTTTCTTTATGGCTCTACGTACCCACTGGGACTTGACTTGGTCTGCCTCGCTTCAACTGAGTGTTCTTTGAGCACTTCAACAGTTATTAATTGAAGTGCTTTCTTTGCCTGATTGCATAAATTTGTATACATATTGTGAGGCAAGTACAATGATACACTACGCCCAGAGAGTCGAGAAATTTTTCCCGACCGGAACGGGAATCGAAACCGCCGTCTCCGGATTGGCGATCCATAGTCTTAACCACTAGGCTAACTGGAGACCCCAGTTCAAGATATAAATTGTTTTTATTTTGTTTCTTATTTATGTTATGTGGAATGAGTCAAACAAACAACCAATGTTTGTTATCTAAGAGGGCGAATATGGGAATAATAAGGGCCATCTTACCCTAACAAAATTATTACATCATAGTCATCTAGGTAGTTCTAGGTAGTCACAAATCAATAACGCTGAAGAGCTCCCATGAGAAAGGATTGAGAAATTCGAATTTATGAGCTACGTTTTGAACACTGAACCAGTGTCCAACCATGATATCATTTTTAAATCGAATTCTTATTTGTGCGCGTAGTAATACTAGGTCAATTTGAAGTAAAAACTCACCCAAAGCTTATCGTCGATCGAAAACGCCTCATACAGCTCCACGATGTTCTGGTGCTTAATCTCCGACAAAATATCGATCTCCACCATATGATCACTTAGATTTTCTTCATCTTCCAAAGTGCACATTTTCGCCGCCGCCAGCTGTCTGGTTTCTTTATTTTGAGCTTTGTACACTTTACCAAATGCACCATCCCCCAATTCACCAATCATATCCCAGTAATCATTCGGATCCGTATCCATCCGAATGTTGTTGAAAATGCGCTTCTTCTTGGCCTCCCCACTTCCCAGGTGGAAGACCTTCTTCAGGTTGTTTAGGAAAGACATGTTGTCGCGGTTGGCTGTTGTTATGATCTCACCTTCAAAAAATAAACCGCACTTACTCACTCATCCATCCGCACAATTACTCGCGCGCTCACTTCGTGCACTTTTACTATTCTCTTCTTTCAGTGCTGAGACGCCTTCCCACTTCACATGCAATTATTTCACAATTTGGCTCTCTTGTATTCCTCCTTCGTTTCTCCGTGGTTTCACACACTATAATATCTTACTTATTTCCTCGCAGCTCCAACTTTTGCTGTTGTGGTTATATCTTTCGCTCTTCTTGCTTCACTTCTCCGATCGAGATTTTCAACTTACTTTATACTTCACATTTTGCTTCTATACACATTCAGGAAATCTGGTTATTCAATTTATGCTTCATACATATTCCGCACTGGTTTTTGTGAGCTTCTTTCTTCTTTGCTCGTAAATATTCTTCCACATGCACTGATAACTGGGACACTGCTCTCGCTCCGCGCTCGTTTCTTGAAACGGCAGCACAATAATAGTGTTGGAGCACAGCAGGTAAAAATTGAGAAATGAACCAAAATCACTCAAGCGAAACCCATCTTGGCAGAGCTTAGTCGGAGCAGAAAAATATGCACAACACACTAGTTAGAAGAGGAAACGGTTATGCGATTCTCTTCGACACTTCACTTAACTGCCACCGTAGCCTGGGCCACTTGTTGTGGGGCTTCCTCCACTAGGCACAGAAGAAATGCTTGCTTCCGCTGATTTCCATCCACTCTGGGGCTAGCTGCACTGATTGCCGTCGTGGTTACGGGGTGTGATGAAGAATGGCGTTTCGCAGCACCTGTGTCGACGACCGTACTAGGGTGTTTGCAGAATGCCATTTTCTTTCAAATACTGGCAGCGATCGCGCGCTACGCTACCGGCAGCAACCGTAGCCGACGACGACGGGTGAAATAGCGGCGGAGGCCTTGAGGAATCCGACGACGATGGTCATCGAATTCCGGAAGCCGTGCGCTTTTTGGTTGGTTTTTGTTCGGTTCGGCTACTGGTCCGGTTGGCGGGGAAATGTTTGTTTGTTTTCGTTGAAAAATTTCCGAATTAATTGGAGGTCGATTGGATTCTCGCACGTTAGCCCATGGTTGCGATGAAAAGATAACTGATTACGAAATGCACACCGGAGTTTTGGTGCTTTGATCTGGAAAGAGAGAAACATATCAAGTGTTATTATTGTTTGTTTTTAGAATAAAAAAAATACGATCACAGAAGACCTAAACCGATAAATGTTGATCAACGATCAAAAACGATCAATTCTGACTATACATGTCAATGGTTGCTCCTCCGTGATTGATCTGAACTGGTACCAGTTGCACTGAGATCCAACTGAATAAGGGGCTGGGACATTCCACTTATTCTCAAAGTGCAATTTTAGCAGCTCATGCATATTTGATCAATAACGGCGCCGGCCAAGTCCTTATAGTCAGATGGGAAGGGAAAGGAATGTTAGAGTGTACTGGTTGTTGCTACTAGAGACCGAGAGCACTCTGCGTCCCCACAACGCAGCACGGACTGGGGTATTTGTTAGACGGAAAGGATGGGAGATCTGGGAGTCACCGTTGGGTCGGTGATGCGATCCATGGATAGGGTTATTTATAGTATTCGTGATAGATTGTGTGGTGGAATAAGGTGAATAAGGTCAAGCGGCACAGCACGCTTTGGTTGCATAACTTATAGGCGTTATATACACTGTGCTGTGAGTGGAAGTTGGAAGGGAGAGAAACGACTTTTTTTCAATTCGTTTCTGGTTCTAGCGATGGCTATGAACATATGAATATACATGAGTTGTATATGTAGAGAAGAGAGAGCGAGAGAAAGTGGATAGAAAGATACAAAGTAGGATGAAAAGGACGGGCCAGGGATTGAACCCATGACCTTCTGCATACGAATCAGAAGCGGTAGCCACTAGACCACCAAGCCCGTCAGACCTAAACCGATAAATGTTGATCACAAACAATAAAATATCAATAAAACATTTTCCTTTTGAAACATCAAGACTGTTTTATGTTCATTTTAACATTTTGCATCGCCAAACAATTTTCAAATCAACCCATAAAATTACATTCGGCACGAGTTAACTGTAACAAATTGAACGTTAAGCTTCCACCGCAGGGTGCGATTTGTCACGCATTGTCATGCTTAATACTACGGTGGGCGACATCCAGAAGAAGTGGCGCAAACAGAGCAACAGGAAGGCCTAGCAGGTATATTTATAGTTTGATTTAGAACACGCGAAGTCAACAACGAACGACGTTGAGACGACAACGATTTAAACGACACTTTCTTCTCGGTGCAAAGACAAATGGGAGGAAAACTAACCGACTAAATGACATCCAACCAAAATGGAGAATTGCAAGCCGATGTGATTACCTAAAATAAGTTTACATGTGCATACGTATAGATGAGCATGGTCGCAGTGATGGAAATACCCGACACGGATTAAATAGATGAGCAGCATACAATCTACACTTGCTGCTTCGTGATTGACTAGAACAATCGAAACAGCACATGAAAGCAATGAACGATCAAACGATCAAACGATCAAATCTGACTATACAACATGTCAATGGTTGCTACTCCGTGATTGATCTGAGCTGGTACCAATTGCACTGAGATCCAAATGAATAAGGGCTGGGACACTCGAGTGGATCTACTTATTCTCAAAGTGCAATTCTAGCAGCTCATACATTTTGGATCAATAACGGCCCCGGCCACGTCCTTATAGTCAGTTGGGAAGGGAAAGGAATGTTAGAGTGTGCTGGTTGTTGCTACTAAAGACCGAGATCACCTCTGCATCCCCACAACCAGCACGGACTGGGGTATTTGTTAGACGAAAAGGATAGGAGATCTGGGAGTCACCGTTGGGTCGGTGATGCGATCCATGGATAGGGGGTTATTTATAGTGTTCGTAAAGTGATAGATTGTGTGGTGAATGTGGTGAATAAGGTCAAGCGGCACAGCACGCTTTGGTTTCATAACTTGTAGGCGTTATATACACTGTGCTGTGAGTGGAAATTAGAAGGGAGGGGAACGACTTTTTTCCAATTCGTTTCTGGTTCTAGCGATGGCTATGAACATATGAATATACATGAGTTGTATATGTAGAGATAGAGGAAGTGGATAGAAAGATACAAAGTAGGATGAAAAGGGACGGGCCAGGGATTGAACCCATGTCCTTCTGCATACGAATCAGAAGCGGTAGCCACTAGACCACCAAGCCCGTCATTCGAAACAGCACATGAAAGCAATGAATGAGACTAACTGTGGGCTTGATAACCGATAGATGGTAGTGACCAGCAACCATAACAGTAACTTTAATTTTAGTTTTTCGACTAAGACGTGTTTATTGCACAAACGAAGTTTTATGTTATCCCAACGTTTCGACACTTGGTGGGTGTTTTCTTCAGGGAGTCAAGAGACCCAGAGATGAATGAGTGAGAGCTCTATTGATAAAATTGATCACAAATATTATCTTGTGTTTACTGATATTGTCAGTGGTGGTTACGTTAACTATGCGAACATGAACAAGTACAGTGGTCGACCACGTTTTCGTAGAACGTGTGCCGCCGATAGTTCTTCATCGCAATAACCCAGACCTGGACGGCTACCATAAACCTTCTAAGTTTCCGAAAAGAGATCACCCCGCAACAGTCACGCGTTCGACGCCGCCAGTTTCTCCATTCATTGGTGGTGCATCCTATGCAACTCTTTCTGCTTACAAGTTACGATCATTTTGTGACAATTGACGCAATTCAGCTGGTCATCTTCCTGTACCAGATGCAGGACGCTTTAACCATGTTCAACTTCACATACAGTGCGGCACATTTGCTGACGGTTCTGGCTTTCTACGAAATATGCCCGCAGCTGCTGACGCAAAGTGCTAGGATATACGGCGCGATTTACAGGATGACTGTTTCGATGGACAACATTTGGTGGAATATTCGGTTTTGATGAACATCACTCGTACTGCTCGTTTTAACACCTTACAGAGGTCAGTCTTGGTCCACTACACCACACCTGTTGGTCAACAGAGGCACATCAAACGTGTTGATCGACTTCACCTTATTGCCAGCTGACTGAAAGCTGCTTAGAATAGAATAGTTGACAAGATGTCCTGCTCCTTTCCTTCAGCATCTTCAAGATTGTTGTGTAACGAATACGTTGCAGCAAGCTTAGGTACTTCTGCGCTTCGCCTTCAACTATATTTCGAATTTCATTCTATTAATTGACGCGGAAACAGTTGGCATCCACTGCTTGACCCCGGAAAAGATTAATTGACCGGTATACAGGGGATGGCCAAAATGTTTGGGATAGGCAACTTTTTTTTCTCTCACAAAAAAGTTCAACATGCTATAACTTTTTATAGAGCACATCAAAAAATCTCAAATTTTGACTGTTTGTCAACCAATTATATGTGCATCATTGGTACAAATTTGGGCTCGATTGATTAATGTTTCGCAAAGTTAGATCAGTTCGGGTAAAACACTATTTTTTAGACAACTCATTTTTGAGCTGTCATATCTCGGAAACCAGTGAACCAAATTGAATGAAATTTTGAACGTACACTAACAATATGTAAAAGCTTCACAAACTATTAAAACATAGGTACTTTTTAAATGTTGAAAAAAGTTATCATGGATTGACACTTTTTGGATTTTTCTCGAAAAAATGTAATTTTTTTACATCAATGTCAATAAATTTTCGTGTTGATATCCAAAGATTTTCCACTTCTGTTCTCAAATTATCTCTAATCAGATATATTAGAGCCTATTTAGATTGATGGAAGAACACATTTAATAATTTTTGTGTGGTATTGTAAATTTCACTTATTTTCCTCTATATGGGTAAAAATTTCAACTCGGTATAACTTAATTCGTCGTGAGAAAATATTACATTTTATAATGTCGTATTAAGTATCAATATATTGTTAATAAACGTTAAAAAATTCATTCAATTCGGTTCACTGGTTTCCGAGATATGACAGTTCAAAAATGAGTTGTCTAAAAAATAGTGTTTTACCCGAACAGTTCTAACTTTGCAAAAAAATAGTCAATCGAGCCCAAATTTGTACCAATGATGCACATATAATAGGTTGACAAACAGTCAAAATTTGAGATTTTTTGATGCACTCTATGAAAAGTTACAGCATGTTCAATTTTTTTGTGGGAGAAAAAAAGTTGCCTATCCCAAACATTTTGGCCATCCCCTGTATGTCAATTTCGATTTCTGTCCGGTTGTCGTTGATGAATACCGTTACAAGCTGCAACAGTTGATGCAGCATCTGTACTGATTCCGCGAACAGCTCTAAGTCATCTATAAAAGACGGTATATTGTTTGAGTGATTCATGGGATGGCTAAACCTTAGTGGACTAAAGGTATCAGCATCACGAGGGCTTAGAATAATGCGAATAGTTCTAAACCGTAACACAGTTGATGATGTTCACGTCTACCTTGTATAGCTGCAGTGCCTTGAGAAAGCAAGAGTCCATAGACACAATGCTCAGGTTTCTCTGCTTATCGGTGACTTAACCCACAATAACTCACATTAATCTTTTATCTTTGCAGCCGCTGAAAATAAAATTGAAAAAAGTCACAACAAAACAGTTCACATCAGACAGCTCAAAGCTTAACCTCAGCATGTTTCCCCTAAAACTGAATTGTATTCGCCATCAACAAACGGTGTTTCCTTATTTTCGTCGATGATTTTTCTTTTACGTGCTTATTTTTCCACCAAACACAAAGTGCACAAATGTGAAGTTTATTGTGTTTATTTTTGTTTCTTTCCTCTCATTCCGACAAAGCGAACGCTAAATAGCTCCTCAGCGGGTATTAGTAGCCAGGTCTCCCCCCTTTGGCCCGCGGTAAATTTGAGAAACGTTATTTTCTCTAACGTTCGACTTTTGTGGTGTGGTCCCTAATTAGCGCTTCGGTCACGATGTCGACACGAACGGAAGCAGGATTCAAAGCTTATTTTTTTCGTAAACCTAGCTGTCAATAGATGGACGTGTAAATTAGATTTATCAAAACCTCGACCATGTGGAGTGGATCAACGGCTGCAAATTGTCAGAAAAAGTGGGCCTCCCAACAACTGTCGGTCTTACGTAACTGTCATATCGCAACGGCACAAGTCGACACTTCTTAGCACAAGTAGCTAAGCGACGACTAACGACGCGCGTACGATGTCAGAATAATTAGCACTCACATGATAAGTTGTTTTGCACTTGCTGTTGAACTACGACGACGACGCGACGACGTGTCTGATTCATTTATTCAGCGAATCGATCGAGAAGTGCCCCAGTTGAACGCTATATTACAGCAAACCTCTATTTAGCTATCGTGCCACTAAACACCAATCGACCGGCAACTCGGCTACCGTTCTTCTACCATACCGGAGAACTCCATCAGCCCCCCGTATTGAGGAGCTCGTGCTGACTTACCTACTAACTTAAATGCACCGTTTTGTAGCACAGCAGCAGCAGCAGCCGTTGTTTGGTGGCGCGCTGGCGATTGTTTGGATTTTGTAATTTTAAGCAGGTATCTGAACATACGTGATCATTTTATCTAATTGCAAGGAGTTCTCGGATATTTTTAAACCGCGCAAGGTATTCGTAATCACTACTGTTGCGATCAATGGGGGGCATTTGCAGAATAAATTAAGGTGCATTACATTCCAGCGACAAGTTGCAGCTAGTTGCTACCGTTTGTTAGGATTTTAATGATTGACAGATGACACAATTTTGCGAACTGTGATAGATTGATTTTTTTCTGGAACGATACTTTTTTTGTAAAGCTGCTGGTTTATGTTCAAACTGGTAAAATCGAAATTATCACTCATATGGAAATTTACGTCTTCCATTTCTAAATGCGACTGGCGCCCCAGATATGCAAACAGACGTAAGACTGGCATACATATATATGGAACGAGCTCACCAATAAATGTCTATTCAAGTGTTTATTGTCGAATATAATCGACGCTCACAAAGCAGCCTTATGCTACTGACTGGCATCATAAACCCGCGGACAGACGTTTAAGCTATAACATTTTATTCATACTTTAAGGTTGTTTTTACTAGGAACACTTAGACCTCCAATACCACAAAGCAGTTGTTAGTTTAATCAACCACTTGGTTTCACCACCCACCAAAAAATAAAAACTAAGCTAAACAGAAATCAGTGAGCCAAAATGAATGATTTTTTTAATGTTTATCAACAATATATTAGTACTTGATATGTCGTTATAACATGTAATATTTTCTCACAATGAATAAAGTTATACCGGGTTGACATTTTCACCCATGTAGAAGAAAATAAGTCAAATTTACAATACCTCACACAATTTACTAAATGTGTTCTTCCTTTAATCCAAATAGGCTCTAATATATCCTATCAGAGATATCTGCGGATATCAAAACTAAAATTTATTGACACTGACATAACGTGAACGGTTCTAGCTTCGCGAAAGATCAAACAATCGAGTTCAAATTTGTACCAATGATGCACATATAATAGGTTGACAAACAGTCAAAATTTGATAGTTTTTGATGCACTCTATAAAAAGTTACAGCATGTTGAACTTTTTTTGTGAGAGAACAAAAAGTTGCCTATCCCAAACATTTTGGTCACCCCCTGTACATAATAAGTATTTGTTCCATAATATGAAGTAGAATCTGAGATTACGATCTTAGTAGCAAAAGAGCAATGGCGGATATTTCCTCGTCCATAGTTCCAAAATCTAGGCTTTACAGGGGAACCTATTTCGGGCACTTGCTGTTATAACTCAGTCAATGTTATACCATTTGACTTGATTTTTGGAATACGGTAAGATGTGCACAGTATCTAGTCATGTACAAAAAATCAGGCTATTTAATTTATAATTGGCCGAGTTATAGCAGCAAATGCTCAAAATAGGTCCTCCTGGCTAAATGGTCTCAGATCCTACTGGCTAAATGAGAGATGAAAAAATGGAGTGGAATATGCGACAAGTTGGAGTGGAATTGCGAACAAAACGTGACAAATGGGGGAGGGGGGTTCTAAAATTCTGAAAAATGATGGACGTCATATTTAAATCGGCCCTGAGACTCGAACTCACGAGAGTAGGAATCGTAAGTTCGAGTCGCACCGAGAGGACGAGCAACTTTTTCGCAAATTTTACTAGTTTATCTCTCACTCAGCCAGTATTTGTAGTTAAGTTTTTAGAATTAAGCACAAATATTTGTCAAGGGAAAAGTAGTTCATGTACATTAGGGTGGCCCACACTTATATGAAAAACAAAAAAAAATCTGAAAAAATGTCAAGTCTTACCTCCTGAATTGGTTGTTTTGGACACCCAGAAGCTACGTTCAAAATTTGAGCAAAATTGATTAAGTCTAAAAGGGCGCTCAAATCGCTTGAATTTTGTATGGGAAAACGTGGTCAAATGTATGAAGAAATCTTAAGCTTTCGATTTTTTGCCGCTAGGTGGCGCTGTAAGCGTTTAATGATAAAACACTTTGGTATTATCATAGGTGACTATATACCAAACAACTTTGTCGAAGACCGCAAAGTGATCCGACGTCTAGATCCACTCATTCATTTTACTTCCCATTGAATTTGTATTCGATTCCCTTAAATTCCATTTTCTGAGAGAAAATAGAACATTTGTAAGGGAAGTCTGTTGGATGGCCTCATATGCCCAATCTACAAGAAAGGGCACAGACTGGAGTGTGCCAATTACAGAGGGATTACCCTTTTAAATTCGGCGTATAAGATACTGTCGCGTGTCCTGTTCAACAGACTGCGACCTCTTGAGGAGTCCTTCGTCGGCGAATACCAGGCTGGTTTTCGTGAGGGCCGATCAACGACGGATCAAATGTTTACCCTGCGGATGATCCTAGATAAATTTCGGGAATATAACTTGCAGACTCACCATCTGTTCATTGATTTTAAAGCAGCGTACGATTCAGTGAAAAGAAATGAGCTTTGGCAGATAATGTCAGAACATGGTTTTCCGACGAAACTAATTAGGCTGATACGCGCAACGCTGGATGGATCAAAATCAAGTATTCGGATCGCGGACGAAGTGTCTGCGTCGTTTGTGACCTTGGATGGATTGAAGCAGGGGGATGCTCTTTCAAATTTATTGTTCAACATTGCACTCGAAGGAGCGATCAGGAGGTCAGGCGTGCAGAGGAATGGCTCTACACACTAAACGCTTTCAGCAATATTTTGCTAAATTTTGCCGAGCTGAAGGGTCCAGCAAAATTTTTTGCTGAACTTTCGGCAAAGTTTGCTGAATTTCAGCAAAACATTACTGATGATCAGCAGAGTTTACTGAACAAATCAGCAATTTTTGCTGAATTTCAGCAATTTTTTTGCTGAAACCTTCAGCTCGGCAAAATTCAGCAAAATTTTGCTGAAACCCTCAATCGATTTTTTGGTGTGTATCATCACACGGTCGCACATGCTCCTCGGTTTTGCGGACGATATTGATCTCATCGGCATCGATCGTAGGGCAGTGGAGGAAGCTTATGCTCCTCTGAAGAGAGAGACAGCGAGGATAGGCTTGACGATTAACTCTACCAAGACGAAGTACATGATAGCGGGTAGAGACAGAAGCAGGCCTAGTGGTGTTAGTGCTGAGGTAGTGATTCATGGGGAAGTGTTTGAAGTTGTTGAAGAATTTGTTTATCTTGGAACACTTGTGACATGTGACAATGACGTTTCCCGTGAAGTGAAAAGGCGTATTGCAGCTGCGAATAGGGCCTTTTACGGATTGCGTAGCCAGCTTAGGTCCCGTAACTTGCAAACGCAAACAAAATTCGCTCTGTATAAGACGCTGATTCTTCCGGTTGCCCTCTACGGTCACGAAGCGTGGACGTTAAAGGAGGTAGACCGAAAAGTTTTTGGAGTTTTTGAGCGCAAAGTGCTGCGGACAATTCTCGGTGGGAAACAAGAATATGGAGTGTGGCGCAGACGCATGAATCACGAGTTGTACCAAGTGTACGAAGATGCGAATATTGTGAAACGTATAAAATACGGCAGACTTCAGTGGGCTGGACACGTAGTGCGAATGTCGGAAGAAAGAATAACGAAAACAATATTCAGCAGAGAACCCGGTAGAGGTAGGCGACTTCGTGGGCGGCCGCGAACTCGCTGGCTGCACGCGGTTGAAGAAGATCTACGATCCCTACACGTTCGGGGAAACTGGAGGAACATCGCCCAAGACCGACGAAGATGGTGCTCTACTATACGCTCGGCATTGGAGTAAAGTTACTTTGTAGCCAACAAGGTAGGTAAGGGAAGTCTGTTACCCAAATGTTGAACACTTCCTTAAGGACAAACGTCTCGAAATCCCGCTTCAAAAGTGCATCAGAACTTCAAACGCACAAATCTCTAGTAGCAAGCTTCAAATAACAGCGGATTTGATTATTCTGTTCTTGCTCACTTGTAATAAGCTTAAGATAAAAATATCAGGTGCGCTGGTTTTGTTTACGAAGAGATTTGTGCGCTCGAAATCGTGAGTAGGTTCCAAAGTCGGCCATTGTGGCGGCCATTTTGGGATTCTAACAAGTCTGTCCTTAAGCTACAGGGGATAGACAAAATGATCGGGTCAGGCAAATTTTTCATTTCTCAAAAAATTTTCAATTAGCTGTGACTTTTCGAAAAGTGCATCAAATATTCTCAAAATTTCACTGTAAGTTGCTCAACTAGTTGTGTAATTTGGAAAAGATCGGGTTATTCTGCACAAAGTTATAAAGATTCCAGAAAAAGTTATGATTATCCTATAGTCAACTTTGAGCTGTTATATTTCCGGATTCACTGAACCGAATGCAATGAAATTTTGATCATTTATGACTTATATAATGAGCTTTGGAAAACTTCTGACTTAACTTAAAATTCTTAACACGGAAGAAAATTATAATGGTAAGATTATTTTTCTAATAAAATACCAAATTTTCTTTAATTTCAACATCGTTTCAAAATTCAAGGTGCTATTTATAGTTCATTAAAATTTCCTCTAATTGTCTTAAATATAAAAATGTTTTGAAATAAAGGAACAACATAGCCAGAAATTCATTGACAAAGTAAAGGGTTGCATATTAAAAATAGACCAATTTACTAAAAAATCATAAAATAAATGAAATCGCTATAACTTTTTCCCTTCGTGATAATTTCAAGTTGAGTCAAACGTTTTTTAAAGTTCATCATATAAGTCATAAATGGTCAAAATTTAATTCCATTCGGTTTATTGAATCCGGAGATATAACAGCTCAAAGTTGGCTATCGGATAATTCTACCTTTTTCTAAAATGCTCATAACTTCCTACAAAATATCCTGATCTTTTCCAAATTTTGTCCACTGATACACAACTAGTTGAGCAACTGACAGTGAAAATTTGAGAATATTTGATGCACTTTTTAAAAAGTTACAGCTAATTGAACATTTTTTGAAAAGTGTAAATTTGGCCTGTCCCGATCATTTTGTCTATCCCCTGTAGCTCATCCTACTGTTGGACGATTCTATCTAATTGTTGAACGGTTCAAGCTTTGTTCGTAATTGATGACGGATAACTCGACATAAACCTATCATTGACCTATTTTTATTTCGGCCACCAAACCCTACATAGACTCTACAGTTATCCAATGTGGGTCCAACAGTGGTTCAACATTTAATAAAATTTGACCCGACTTTGACCCGACATTCGATAATTTTTTACTCTGGCGGATTTTTTTTGGGTTTTTCGAGGCCAGTTAGTCATTTGAGTGACAATTTATTCAAATAACAAGGAATTGCTTCTCATTTGAAGAGAGCTCTAGTGGATTGAAATCATTTGAAACATGACTAGATGCAAAAAATGATTGACAAGATTTGACTAAAAGCGAAAACGATTGAAGAGAAGAACGCCTTTGAAAGCCCCTGAAACACTCCTGGAAACCCATGAGACCAACTCAACCCCCTAGAACACCCCTGCAACGACCCTGAAATCCCTTGCAAACCCGTCTGAAACGTCCTGAAATACTCTTGGGATCACCTTAACACTCTGAATCCTTCTGGAACACCTCTGTAACGCCCTTGAAACCCATTGAAAACACCTGGAACCTTCGTGAAGCCCTCTGCAACACCCCCAGAACATCCATGGAACGTCCTTGAAACCCCATGACATGCACGATTAGGTAAAGTGTTCAACAATTGGATCCTACATGTATAATGGAATTGTGACAAAAACAATATTTTAATCAAATGAAATTACAATCAAAATGTGATTTTGAACAATTTTAAACTGTTAAGGACATCCTTTCAGATCTTGTAACTATGGTGTGACTTTGATATTTGTGATCGATTTACCAGCAAAGCTTATTTCATAACAGCAATTTCTTAAAACTAATCTTAAGAATTGTTCAGTTTTCGTGTCATTAGCGGTAAAATATTTGCAATCAATATTTTTATCTAAAATATGTATAACTAGCTGTCCCGGCAAACTTTGTCTTGCCAAGCTTGTGGTGGTTTGACAGCGTTTGAGCTCATTTAAGCACCGCATTCTAGATTGGTTTCATTTCGATCGTGCTGATTTTCTTCCCAGTTTATGAAAAAGCAAAACTTTTTAGATTTTTGTACTTTTTTGTTGATTTTCCTAACTTTTTTTTACATATAAACACTGCCACTATGAGTACGAATCTAACCATGCAAGAGTCATCCTGATTGGTTCAGTCGTTCGTGACTTTTGTTGCCTCAAAGGGAAGTCAAACTCATTTTTATATATATAGATGTTGTAACTTAACCCTCTAATTCCCGCCTTTAGACGGAGTATAGTTTGAGCATTTTTGTAATTTTTGTTTCGTGGAAAATCATTTTTTTATATTTTTGGTTGATATTTAGGACTGTTCTGTACATCTCAAAAGGGTTTTTGGTGTATTTTAAAGCGTATTTACATTTTTTTTTAAATCATTGAAAAATTGATGTTTGAGTCACCTTTTAGGAGTCATTGTTTATTTTGTATTGAATCGCTACAATTAACATATTTTAAATTTTTCCCAAATCATTCTATCCTTGTTTAATAGTTTAAGGCAGTGATTCCCAAAGTGGGCGAAATCGCCCCCTTGGGGACGAAAATCAGGCCCAGGGGGGCGAAAATTTTAGAAATACAAATTGGGGGGCGAAAATACTAAAAAGGGGGGCGATTTTTTCAATGATTGGAAAACATCGAAAGTATTAAATTACAAGTCGAGAAAGTGAACTGAATCATAAAAACTCCCTGACATTCAAGCTTACAGTTCAAGGTTTGTCTAGGATAATAAAAAATGCTGTGACTATTAAACAAAAGCATCGACTTAATTTTACAGAATTATTGGAATTTATGTGGACTCTTTGGCAGAATTGCTAGACAAGACCGCTACACGTATTTTTGAAGGGTTTGGTGATTCTGGAAATCTAAATAAAAATATATTTGGAAACTCCTACAATGAACATTCGTGAATCGGGATTAGTTTTTGTCAAAATTATGAAAAGAACACAGTTTTTTTTCGCGAATTGATGAGAAAAATTGCATTTCAACTCGTAGGCGAACTTATTCATGGAATTTCCAAGCAAAAACATAAATATCAGACGAATTTTAGAACAGTTTGCTGATTAAATTCGTATCACAGTGTTTACAAACAACTGTGTTTGAAAATATTTCAGAGAAGCTTCTCGGAGGAATTCCAAATTTTACTGAAGTTAATTTGAAAACATTCCAAAAATTCTGCGTAAAATTACATTTAAATATTCCATTTGAAACTAGTCATGAATGCTGCATATTTATTTATTTGATATTTTTTTAGAACACAGAAAGCATTCAAATTTATACGAAGCTCGTTGATTTGAATCTGGTGAAACGTAACTACATTTGATAATACACCAATATTTATTATTATTATTTTTCTTTATTATCGAGATTTTCAGCCCTCGGCAACACACCGATATTTTTCTGAGTAGCACTTCCACATAACATATGTATATAATTGTTTTCAAATTCTCCACCAGTATTATTTAGCTACTTGTGACCAAACATTGACTCTTACACCCCCTTTTGGCCCTTCATACAGCGGTATGTTGAATTCAGAATGGTAATGAAATTTAATCTTTACTGTTGAGTGGAACTGCATGCAGAGCAAGACTCAAGCTAGGATGGTGGCTACCTACATACATACATACATACATACTTGTGACCAAACATTGACTCTCAGTTGTTGAAAAAGTCCTTTTAAGTATGATAATGATAAAACATCTGGTAGGAATATCGAGTGTTCATATGTGTTTACAGTTCGTTCTATTTCGATTAACAAATGTTCAATTAACAACGGTTTGAGAAGTAGGCATAAACACGATTTCAATTTTTTGTAAGTACGAAGAAAATTCACTATATTTTTTTTTCAAATGCGTAAAATCAACGCATTTACAAAACAATTTAATGAAAATGAGGGTGACACAGATATAAATACACTGAATGGTACTGCTAGATTTGCCATAGTAGCGCTTTTAAAGCCTTTAGCTAAGCACAGTTTCAGCCTTCTATTATAGAAAAAATAAAGTCGCACCTAGGGGGGCGAACATATTTTTCTAAAGCTCTAAGGGGGCGATACCTCCTAAAAGTTTGGGAAACATTGGTTTAAGGGAATCGAATACACTCTTAAATTATTTTCCATAAAATTACATGGAAAATAAAATTTTCTGTGAAAAAAAATTAAAATAATAATATTTCAACAATAACCATAAAATCTCAAAATGTTTTCATCTAAAAAAATCCGTTCCCCAAATTGGCTTCCAGGAAAAATATAAAAGTGTGAGGATGTTCAAAAATAAAAATTAGTAAAATCAAAAACTGAAACTCACGAAATCGAGAATTAAAAAGAATATTCTTCCAAAACATGTTTAAATCGATTTTAGATGACGAAAAATTATATTTAGATCAAAATCAAAAATTTGGGTATTAGAGGGTTAATTGGAGCAATATCGTGACACACATGTATACGCATCTACATCATACGTTTACGAGGAGTGGAAATTGCTTACGTTAGATTTATAATAAAATTCTCAGAAACTGTTCAACATTTGGGTAGTGTTCAACAATTAGCGAATTACAATAAATACCAAAAAAATAACGATATTTTGATAGAACGCGGGGAAAGAAATACGACGGGAGAAAAAAAAATTGTCGACTCAACATCCTTTAACTGTAATCCGGGTGGCGTAGGGCCAGCCGGACCAACAGCCAAACGGCGAAAAACTTCACACGAAAAAAAATGCTGTCAAAGCAAAAAGCACTTGTGCTTGCGGTCACTGTTTACTTCGATCAACAAAAAGACAATTCCCCAAATAAAACACTATTCAAAGATTAACTGATGGACCAAACCCAATCAATGAAATCTTATCATTGTGTGAGCGAAAATTAGCAGAGAGCACGAACCCACGACCCTGAGATTAGGAGTCTCATGTTGTACCCACGCTGGGCAGTGCCAGTGGGCACACATTACGAACAAACAATAATGGAGCCCTACAAATGCTCCGTTGTATTATTCATTACGAAAAAATAAAACATTAAACATGCACAATTTAACAACGTCACAATAATTCTTCATGGCTCGACGTTCTCACTGGAACTTGGTCTGCATCTCTTTAACTTAGTGTTCTTTGAGCACTTCCACAGTTATTAATTGAAGGGCTTTCTTTGCCTGCCTGGACACTCAATATTTCTTCTACTCTAGGGCCTGACCTTATTAAATTTTAAACCAATCTACATAATCATTAGACTTTTCCTTTGTTGCAGAGATACCTGGGATTTCTCCATAAATTTCGGGCTAGAATTATTCTATGGATTTTTGAAGAAATCACTCAAACAATGCATGCTTGGCATTCTCCAGAAATTCCCCCTGTGTTTTATCCAGGGATTCCTCTAAGAATTCTTTCAATGCTCCATTTTTTAGGGATTTGTACTATAATTTAACTTGGAATTTTCCAAGAGCTCCTGTTGGGATTCGTCCTGGAATTTTGTTGAATATCCCTCCCAAAATTCTTTTTGGTATTCTTCCAGGATTAATTCCTCCAGTTCCAATTCTAGAGATTTTTACGCGGATTTGTCAAGGAATTCTATTGACCCTCGAGCGATGAATTTTCTACAACACGTTGTAAAAATCTCGCTTTTTGTATTCAGCATTAGCGTGGTGCTAGCAGTGGTAGCCAACTGCGCGAGTTACGGAAGGTTAAGAGTTCTTCAGGGGTTCACTTAAAGATTATTCAAAAGATTTGCCTTTTTGATTTCTCCAGGGATTTTTCTAAGGATTTTTGTGGGGCTTATCCAGGAGCTATTCTAGGGATTTTCTCAGAACTTCCTCTGGAGATTTCTCCAGGGTTTCATTTAGTGATTTATCCAGGTATTATTCTAAGAATTCGTTCAGATATTCAATCAGATATACTTCCAGAAGTTTTTTCAGGAACTTATATTTATGGAGTTCTTCAAGGGATGCTTTAGGGGTTTCTTAATGGATTTCTTTAGGCATTTCTCCAGAAATTACTTCATGAATTCCTCTACAGATTTCTCCAGAAAATTTTCCAATGGTTCTTCCAGAGGTTCTGTAGGATTTCTGCAGGAAATTATCTACGGATTCCTTCAGAGACTCAACCAGAAATTCCTTCAGGAGCTCATCCAGGAACTCTTTCAGGGAATTCTTCAGCGATTCCTCAAGGGGGTTTTCCGGAAATTCCGAAAGTACTAAATCAGGATCTCTTATAGTGTTCTCTAGGGATATCTCTATGAATTTTTCCAGGAATTTATTTGGGGAGTTCTTTGGGATTTTTTCTAGGGATTTCTCAGAGATTTATCCAGGAATAAATTCAAGAATTTATTCAGGAAGTCTTCTATGGATTCTTCTAGGGATTCACCGGCGTTTCTCTATTTTTACATGAATTTCTCTATGGATACCTCCAAATATTTCTTAAGGACTTCCTCTGGCTATTTCTCCAAAGAATTTTTCAAGAATTTATCCAGGGTCCTGGTATTCTTCCAACGATTTCCCAAGAGATTTCTCCAAGAATTTTTCTATAAGTTTCTCCAAGACTTCCCTAGAGATTTCTGTAGAGATTATTGTAGAAATTCCTCCGGGGATACGACTAGGTACTTCTGAAATGGGTTTTCTAGGGATTTCTCTATGCATTTTTCAGGCATTCCTATGTCGTTTTTATTAGTTTTTAAATGGTTGGAATTGAGATTGTCATTTGAATAGTTAATCCAACTGATGTTTCTTACCATACTCAACTAAAGCGCTTTTAAACTAAATTGCACTCATTGCAGAGCAAATCGCACCTTCAACACCGGCCGAGAAAGCGACCACCGTTTGTTAATTGGCGTTTGATTTGCTTCTTGACTTGATTGTGCGCGGTCACGCAAAGCTCTTTTGTCCGGTCCCGCCCGGTTAGCGTGGAGTTCACCTCCACCAACTACTCTTGCTTGTGATGTGGGCCAATTTCGGCGGTCGGTTTTTGCTGGTGCGCTAATTTCAAGTAATCACTTTGTGTGGTGCTCGCAATTTTTCCCATCACACGCTCCAATATAGAAGTGCGGCTTCGGCGCGGCGTGTACCTAGCTATAGATATCTGTTGTAGACGGAATACAACCGATGATGACGCGACGCATCTAATGTCGATGGACCCTCTCGACTCGATCTATTACAAACCAGTGCGAGACGAAGATCCAAAAGTGGGGTTTGGTCCGAGCAGCGTGAGAGCAAATTGTTGGTATCCATTTGAATAAATTTGAAACAAATAGGAGTCATGAGATCAAGTGCGTCTACAAATTTTTAGTTTGTTGGGAAACTTCGTTTCTAGAGATTAATTGGACACGGTTCTAGATTTGGCCTCTTTGCATACGACGACAATATCATAGCCATAAAAAACAACTAAATTCCGTAACAAAAAAAAACATGCAAGGATTGTTAGTCGAAATTTTGTCTCAGAATATCGAAAAGAGTTACGAATTGTATTATTTGTCCCCATTCTCGGTTTCTCATGGAAGACCACTAGTTCAACTTCTTGTGCTACTGCGCTGTTATGTGACACTCTTCCCCTAATTTGTAAGGTAAACAACGGTTCACGTCATCATCATCGGTGGTGGCTGGTTCTTCTCAATTGCTATCCATCGTCGTCGCAGTCGTAGCCGTAGAGTCGAAAGCTTCCAACTCGACCTCGATGAGCAGATGAGATGAGAGAACGCACCGGAAAACGTGCCCGAGGCCGAGGGGGCCGGTGCGGTGGTGGATTTGAGCAAATATTTCATCGAATCGTTTTTATGGGTTGATAGGATTATTCGTTAGCAGCATCTTTGCGACACAGACATACCGAGACCGAAACCTAGCGAGCAAGCAAGCGAGAAGAAGCTGCGGAGATTCGTTGGTAATCGAATTTTAACACGATTTTGTGAAGGACATTTTTTCCCTAGCATAGTTTTGCCGCAGCAACCAACTTGTATAGGTACGCTTCCGTAGCTAACAAGTTGGTTGGAGCGAGCGGTGCTAACCTGTCCGAGCGACCCCACAGTGTTGTTGGAGTGGGTTTGGAATTTTACATTGCCGTATTGATTTGAGCTGGGTTGAGCGATGTGCTGCTAGGCGAGTTGGTATTGGGAAATATTTAGGAGCAAGGAATGTAGAAAAAAACTTCCACATTTATTTTTTTACCTAACTTAACACACTTTTGAAGAGAAATGTGATAACTCTTTGAGAATATAAATGATCTCCGACTTCCGGACGGAGTAATGCCAATGACCCACCATATCAGGTCAGGAAAAAAGGCCAAGTAAAAACAACAGCAAATAGTCCATTATGATTGATTCAAATGTTCTCGTGCCGACGTATTTTCCATGTAAACATCAAAACTCCATCATTGCAGGAGATAGAAAGTGCCATCCATAGCACTAAATCAATTTGAGACCTCAGGAGATCGATCGCTATCAGCCGAGATGCTCCAAACTGAACCCGTAGGATTTGCGCAACTGCTGCATCAATTATTGTGCAATATCTGAGACATCGCGACATTTCTGGTTGACATGCGATAATTCGCTAGCCTCATGATTAATAGATATCACACGGTGTCAAAATTTCGATTATTATCGAACTTTCATGTACCTCGGTTTTTTCTTCGAAAATGATTAGTATTCGGGCTATATATTCATAATCGTAAAACTAGAAAATATTTTATCGGCGAAAATTTTTTCATACATTTTGTATGGGACGTTTTTGGGCTAAAATAGTAATTATTGATTTTTACTATAGAAAATAGCTAAAAACTCATCTAACTCAAATTTTCCCCGATAGAATATTTTCAAATTTTGCATTTACAAATTATAGCCGAAATTCTATCATTCTCTGAAGAAAAATCCGAGGTACATGAAAGTTCGATAATAATCAAAATTTTGACACCGTGTATCATCCCTTACCATCTATCCCTTCCCATCCTCGTAACGGAGAAGACGCAATGCTATAGGCAGGTGGATTCAGGTAGACAAAATCGTGTTTCTTCTCGTTTCAGAGAGCGATCAATGGCGCTTAAGCTATGGCTTATTAGCCAGGCAGGACAGAGTGAAAATACCTGTACCTCAACCCTGAAGTATACAGGCGGATGGAGTGACAGTTAATTTCTTAGCTACGTCACTCCCAACGATGTGTTTTATTAGACAAAAGACACTCACAATCTACTCAACTACACACAATCTGAAACTTATCGCATCACAAGCTTATAGTGAAATCATCCATATCCATATATCCAACTCCTTGACACTTATGAGGGTGTCGGTGAGTCGCTTGTCTCTTGTTAAGTAGGTGTTATATCATCTTACCCTTTCCTATTCTATTAACGGAAAAGATGGGCGTGGCCGGCAATAAAGATTGTCATGTATTTACCTCCGGTTGGACAGCTTGTATTTCCCAAATAGCTGAACAGTGTACATAAGTAATTAGAATAAGAGTATTAAATTTCTAACATGTCAACTTTCAGTGTGTAATCTACGAATTACTCCGTTACCACGCAATGCAACGCAATATCGCTTCCCCCATATATGCATTAGATCCCAAATAGAGCTCCCCCAATTTACTCTCAAACTCAGTTTACGTTTAATTTTGGGCATAAATTGGGATTTTAGTGGAAGTCACGAAGATACTCTATGCCCAAGGAAGTCAAGGAAGTTTTCTTTACGAGAAGTTCCTGGACCAAACTAGAATCAAACCCGTCATCCTTAGCATGGTCTTGCTGAATACCCGGGCGCCAAGCCGGGCGCTCATAAAGCACCTAAGCTTCAAGCTGGCTGATGACATTATTCTCTTAGCCCAACGGCGCTCTAATATGCAAAGTACGCTCAGCGCTCTAGCACAATGATTCTCAATCTATGCCTAACTGTCTCTGCGAGCCTAAATTGACGTTTAATATGAGACTGGGAGTCTTTCATGAATTTAGTTTAAACAATTTTCATGATTCAACGCAAAATCCCTTTATTAACTATTCTTAGAATAAAAGTCGAACGCCGCGGCTCAACATCGAGCAGCTGCGTAACGTAGAAGTGGCTCAAGACTACGCGCAGAAGTTAGCAGTGGCCCTACCAACGGAAGAGCAGCTTGGCGCAGCTACACTTGAAGATGGCTGGAGGGACATCCGATTCGCCATAGGTAGTACCTCGGCTACAGCACTAAGCTTCGCGACTCCGCATCACAGAAACGACTGGTACGACGGCAAATGTGGACAGTTGAAAAACGAGAAGAATTCAGCATGGGCGAGAATGCTGCAACACCGTACGAGAGCGACTGAGGCAGAACTCAGTCACGAGATAATCACGGGAATATTGGTACGAGCGTAAGGTGGTCGAGAGGTTGGCGACGTTGCAAGCACCGAAGTTAACAGATCTAGGAGTACGTGCGCAGGACGAAAGATTTCCAGCCCCTAACCTCCAAGAGATTGAAGAGGAGGTTAGCCGGTTGAAAAACAACAAAGCCGCTGAAGTAGATCAACTAACAAGCGAGTTATTAAAACACGGCGAAGAAGCACTGGTGAGAGCACTACACTGGGTCATTACCAAGATCTGGGAGGAGGAAGTATTACCGGAGGAGTGGATGGAAGGTATCATGTGTCCCATCTACAAAAAGGGCGATAAGTTGGATTGCGGGAACTATCGCGCGATCACACTACTGAGTGCTGCCTACAAGGTACTCTCTCATGCCGCCATCTATCACCGATTGCTAGAGCGTTCGTGGGGCAATATCAGGCTGGATTCATGGGTGAACGCGCTACAACGGACCAGATGTTCGAAATCCGCCAGGTGTTGCAGAAATGCCGCGAATACAACGTACCCACACATCACTTGTTCATCGATTTCAAATCGGCGTATGATACCCGGATAAACTGATATGATTGATCAAGGCGACGATGGGTCGAGTGATGTGCGTAGTTCGAGTATCAGTGTCCCTTCGAATCTCGCAGAGGGTTACGGCAAGGTGACAGTCTTTCGTGCTTGCTGTTCAACATTGCGTTAGAGGGTGGAATAGAGAGAGCGGGGATAAACACGAGTGGGACGATTTTCACGAAGTCCGTTCAGCTGCTTGGTTTCGCTGATGATATTAATATTTAGCTCGTAAATTTGATAAGCTGGCTGAAACGTACATCCGACTAAAGAGTGAAGCCAGGCGAATCGCATTAGTCATTAATGTGTCGAAGACTAAGTACATGATGGCAAAGGGCTCCAGGGAGGAATCTCCTACTGTAAACCCCGAATTTATATCGACGGTGATGAAATCGAGGCGGTTGAAGAATTCGTGTACTTGGGCTCACTGGTGACCGCCGACAACGACACCAGCAGAGAAATACCGAGGCGCATTGTGGCAGGAAATCATGCTTACTTTGGACTCCGCAGAGCTCTACGATCGAATAAAGTTCGCCGTAATACGAAGTTAACTATGTACAAAACGCTGATTAGACCGGTCGTCCTCTATGGGCACGAAACATGGACCCTATGTGCAGAGGACCAACGCGCCCTTGGAGTTTTCGAACGGAAAGTGTTGCGTACCATCTACGGCGGAGTGAAGATGGAAGACGGGACTTGGAGAAGGCGAATGAACCACGAACTGCATCAGCTGCTGAGAGAACCAACCATCGTCCACACCGCGAAAATCGGGAGGCTACGGTGGACGGGTCACGTCATCAGGATGGCGGATAGCTACCCGACTGAAATGGTTCTCGAGAGTCATCTGACTGGTACAAGAAGACGTGGAGCGCAGCGAGCTAAGTGGGTCGACCAAGTGGAGGACGATCTGCGGATCTTACGACGAGTGCTGTGTAGACTGCAGACAAACAGCCATATTTAGACCTAGTGGAATGACGACGGCTACTATGTACAGCAGGCCTTAGCTTGATCGGTAAGGTAAGGTAAGTCTTAGAACATTGAACAATATAAAAAAAATAAAATTGTTAAAACTGGGCGACTACTTATGTACATCGAAAAACGTGGAAAGCTTTTTTTAATTTCCTTTTTTTGTGAATTTTAACCTTAGCTAATTCTTTACACCCGTAGGAAGCTAGAGTTATCAGGACTTTATACTTTACTTGGGAAAATTCTGGCAATCCCAGGAAAAAAAATAGATTTTGTTATTAGGCGCTGTCCATAACCTACGTAGACTCGTTTTTGGCCATCTCAGACCCCCCTCCCTCCTTGTAGACATTTGTTCTAGCATAGCATAGCATAGCATAGCAGACCGTACACATCCTGGAGTGGCTGTCGATAGAGACGTTAAATGCGCCAGAAAATTTCCGTGGGACTTGACAAACCTTCATTGAACGTCCTCTTTGTTCGACTCCTGGCCCGGTTCTTATGATCAGCGGGGATGGGGAGGAAATGTTGATTAGATATCTACTCAGAATGTGTCCAAGAACTTGGGCTACTCATAGATATCTGGAGTTGGAAGTTGAATGGGGTTTTAAGGGATGCTTTCCTTGGCGAAAAGCAGATATTTGGTACATTTTTATTGGATATTATTTGTATTTACCTGTATTAATCTGAAAAAGAAAGTTATTCAATGATATTTAAAATGGCTAGATCATACCCAACTGGATCATTTCAATTTTGCTTATAGCAACCGAATTCATCATTGATGGGGTTTCAATCAATCTGCATCCTCTCGAATTCGTTCGGTGCAGCAGTTCTTTGATTCGAGATTTACAGGAACACTACGACAGGTTCATTAGAGACGCTGGACAACGGCAGGCTGTACCCATACTGGCTAACACCTTCACCTCTCCGTTGCTTTTCAACGTTTCAAAACATCACTGTTCTTAAGAAAAAGTATCACAAAGAGAATCCGCGGTTCCACTACTGATTTTTCGGACATTTTGCACAAGATCAAACATTTGCTGCTTTCTAATATTTTGAGCGATCGATTAATTTGCATTCCTCCTCCTTGAAGACATTTGTTCTTCAAACAAAATTTTTCGAAATTTGTATGAAGCGTAGATTTTGGCCAGAAATCAGACCAAATCAGAAAATCAGTTCACAGGTCGCACAAAAATAATTTTCTCAATAAAAACTATATGAATTATTGAATTTTAATGGTCGACTAGATTATCATTCGGCAAAAACATTTACAATAGTTGAAAATAGATCTTTGTTTTGATTTTTTACAGAAAAGGTGACTTTGGTTGAAACGTCTTGTGAAGATGATGACTTTAAAATGACTAATCTGAAAATAGTGACTCACTACCAGGCCTGCAGATGACATCCCTGGAGTAATCCACAGATGTAATCCCTGAGGCTGTTCACAGTTAAAATTTCTAAAGCACATTTTAGGAGGAATGTTTGGAGGAATCCGTAGATGGAGAAATCTATCCCAAGTGTTCCTACATAGATGTATTCCCAGAAGAAGTTCTAGGAGATATCCTCGACATAAACTCCTGTAGGAATACCCAGCAGGAATTTCTGGAGGAATTTCCAGCAGAAATTTCTGGAGGAATTTCCAGCAGAAATTCCATGAGGTATCCCCAGCAGTACTTGCCTAAGGTGTCCCCAGGTTGGTTTTAAGGAAGAACCCGAAAAGAGCCTCTGGAAAATTTTCCGAAAAGAACTTCTGGAGGTATTCCCAGATGGCATTTGTGGAATAATTCACGAAAAGATTTTCTGAAGGAATCCACAGATGGAAACGTTGAAGTTATTCCTAGAAGGAACACAGGCCCTAGTCAAACAAAAAAGCTAAAAGGAAACAAAATAGAAATAGCTCGACTTTATCGGAGTGATTTTTTTAATGGGGCTCTGCAGACAGCATACGTCTTTAAGCACAATCTCATACGAACAGTATAATTCTACGCGATGCCAATGGAGTATTTAATGTATACTGGAACCATTGATTCATTCATTGATTTTCTACACATACAGACACTCACACATAGTTTTAAGGAACTTACCATAAAATTGCAACGAGGGTGGAGTTTACGCCTCAAACTTTGCCTTCAATCTCGCTCGAAAAGGTCAACTATTTGTTCACTGGTCACGGAAGCACAAAACGCTAAACCTTCATAATTGTTACAAGGAATTGGTTTGGGCTGACCGTCCCACTTGACCGAGTTCACTTTGTAACAGCAAAACAACACCACCATACTCATTCGTCCACCCCAAAGATGGAATATGCGTCTGCGAAGGTGTCAAACATAATGGAAAACTCAACGGTGCGTCCAAGCTGATGTGGACTTGAATGCGGTAATAGAGAACACATGTATGAAACTGATATCGATTCCAGAGAACGAGCAACAAGCAACAAGCACACCGAGGAAAACAGATCCGGATTGAATGACCGTCTCGGGCTCGGCCGCCTGTGCTGTGTTGGATGTGTTGTTTGTTACGTAAATCAGAATATGCGGCCGCCCACCACCACATCACACCGTACGTGGGGATGCTTTCGAATAGATTCCCGATCCAGCAGCAGACCCATATTGGTGCATGGCTGCCGAGTGGGAGACGATACACACAGGTAACGGTGGTAGGTGTAGTTGAATGTGGCGGCGGCGGCATCCGACAAGGTGTAAACACGTGCGTCTCACTGTCGTTGTCGTGGCTTTGATGTCCAGCCCTGTCCAGCCAGCAGTGTGTGCTGGTGAACAGGGGGCGACATCGGGAAGTGATAACGAGCGCGTGAATCGAACACCAATGTCATGTGTAGCCACCAACACGGCAGATGCTCTCACGCCGGCAAACACCCATACAGGTATTGCGAGTTACCTGTATGGTGGTATCAATGGTGGAGTTATATTTGCTTGCTTGATCATCAGTATCGAACGATTCCAGGCGGTGTGGATGATTTTGATGACGTAGGCAAAAGATAGCTGAGGTGATCCCACACTGATTGAATTCACCTGTTGTTATAACTGTAGTTTGATTCCGGTTCAAATTTGAATGGGTTTGATAGTGTGTAGCAGAAAATTGATATTCAACCTGGATTTGCTGCACGACTAGAACAGAAGTTTGAAACTGTTCTAGGTCATGATCAACTTTGAATAAATATAGAATTCAGCACGTCCTTATTCCCTCCCAATACGCTTGTTTGCAGCCACCATCAATTGGCCGGGGTTCTGCTAAACCGAACTAAGAGCCAAAAAGTTTATTCCGAGATATTTAAGGTTAAAGTTCAACCACTCACAAATAGACAACAGCAAAGGTTATTTGAAGCTTTTCTACACACATGCAACTTACAAGCCTTTATTAACCATCAGAAATGAAGAATGTATGAAAATTGATTGAAATCATTGATATAATTACATTTAATTTCTCAGTACTTTGCACTCAGTTCATTCTGGCTGAACAAAAACATTGGAATATGGTTAATAGTTCAGTGTGGCTGACTGTGTTTCTTTGTTTCACAGAAAACCAGTCGGATGGTGAAAAAATCTCGATTTTTCATCGTCCATGAAGTTTGAAATCGATATCACTCACAATCCTTTACATGAATCAAAGAGGACGCGTATAGTATGGTAGCACGGAGGTCTCAAAATAGTTTGAAATATGAACGGCGGAATCCCTCCCAGTTCAGCCCTTCCCACCCATGGTTTTTTTTTTCATAGGCGGTGCATGTGCATTGTGCAGGCACAGAACAAGAGTGATGATGTCCTTGCATGTCCTGAGGACCTCAGATGTGAAAGTGGAGCAATGTGTGTACTTCATATTTATACTGGTCGAAGAAAACCATGAAAATGTTCTGCCAAAGTGAACTAAGACAAAAAAAATCAAAAATATGAAAAAGATTCGAACTTGGATCATTTAAGTGATAACCAAGCGCGTTACCTCTAGGTCATTTTACCCAGCTGAAGGTCAGTCGTTAAGTCTGAATCAAGTTCTAAACATTCTTCTCAAGGATGATTTTCGTGAAAACACCATTTTTCGATCAGCAAAAGCGAACCAAGTATTTGTTTTTTTTCAAGCTTTATTATTCTAATTAGCCTTGTTGTTCAATGACGGCTCCTGTGTTAAATTATCAGTATGAAGTGTGTCAACATAACGCAGGTATCTAAAACCAGTTGATTTTTGTTTTGTTGAGAATAAATTGGTTTTAAAACGCAGTGGATTTGGTTCGGTCTGGCTGAATGTGATTTGGAAAAAGGCGATCAGTGCCATCGAAACATAATTGGATCCTCCAACACCCGTATTTCTAATAACGTGTTCAATTCTCTCACAGACTGTTACTATGGGTCGGTTAGAAGTTAGAAATCTGACGGTGGTGAGAAGAATTTGAAATGTTCATCATCTAGACATAAACTGAAATATTTCGCTGATTCTATGGAATGGTTAACAGTTCACTATGGTTGGATGCAATTTTAGTTTTTGTATGTTCTGCCAAACAGAAATTTTGGATTTACTCCCCGAAGAGCAGTCAGAATTACTGGATTTTTAGATGGAAGGAGGATCGCCAATTTCTTCATCCAATGGTTCGGAAAACTCATTTTTTCAAAAAATGGTCTTTGGTTCGGTTTAACAGAACCCCGACCAATTGGGTTCCTCCATTGACAATGCATTTGAGTTCCCTAAACATTGGTACAAGATGCTGGAATCGAAAACGCGACGCCATCGCACCCTGGTGGAATTCAGTGACCTGTTTCGATTTTTTTTTTATAAAATCAGCAAATGCAGGAAATTTTGTTTGATTTGTTAACACAAAATATACTTGAATCATAGCATAGTAAGCATAGAAAGAAAATTTCTTGCATTTTCAATTTTATCGGGTGAAAAATTGTGTTTACTTGGGGTTTTTTTTTTTCTAATTTTCGTCTTTCTAAGCACCGACCAGTAGTGATCGAGTTTATTCTTGAACCTCGTCTAATGCCTCATTGCCAATTTGGTATCACTTGCTAATTTGTAACTTGTAAGTTAGCTTTCATATCACGTAAAAATATATTGTGAAAGAACTATAATTTCCTTAAAATAATAAGATTGAATAATTGTGTCTTGAATTCTGTTTCCGTCTTGCCCACGTCTATTCCGGGCGAAACCTGAATTGAATTCCGGGCACACTTTCTACGTGACACTATGGTACATAGGATGGCAAAAAATATCATTTTGACCATAAGTGTTTATTCGAAAAGTCGATCGAATTCTTCGCAACGCAAATCAAATCATGTTTTCAAAGTATGATTGAACGGAAAGCTTTTAAAATAAGGTGAACGTGACTTGAAAATAACGACCAAAACATTTCAATTAATATTTTTGCCCACCAGATCATTATACGCCAACACAGTGCAACGCGGAAATCATTCTCTGTGGTTGTGAAAAATGATGTTCCGTATGCAGAAAATCTACGCAAATTTTTGCTTGCATCCTCCCTAGACGATGAAAGCTTTTGTTTACATTTTACCGACGAGGAAAAAATAATTTATTTGGTTAATTGAACAGCTTTTACTGCATTCTGTTGCAGTAAAATCCAACTTTGAAGTGCTATAGAGCTTTTGTGGAGTGTGAATTGAAGGTTGGTTCAACAAGTGCATCTGGTAAAGTGAAAATTGAACGGTGATGAAGATCAGCTCGACTAGCTGCTGCATTGGTGCGGTTTCCCTCGTCTTGTGCAAAACGAGAAAAATTGTGAAGTCGCAAGTGGAGTGAAATTGAAAAGTGAAATTTTGCGTAATTATTCGATTTCCAGTGCTAAGGGAGGGTGGTTATCGATACACTAAATCCTTTTTTTACACGACTTTTTTACGCGATTTTATTTTGCACGATTTTTTTACGCGATTTTCGCGAAGTACGCGACTTTTTTTTACGCGATTTTGATTATTTGAGGAGGGCAAATCGCGTAAAAAAAGATTTCCCTTGGATGTTTTTATGCGATTTCACGAAGTTACGCGTACTTTTTTACACGATCTCTTTTGCGCGGACGCATCGATCGCGTAAAAAAAGGATTTAGTGTAGTCTATATCTTTTTGCTTCCATCTAATGAGGCATCGGCAAAAGTAAGTAAGAATATTTCTAATGATTTGATATTTTTCTTCTGAGGATACGAATATTAGATCATGCGACGAAGTTAATTTTTACCCCATATAAGTAAGATATAAGTTTTAGAGCAGGCAAACGGCAGCATTCAATTAGCATGGAAACGCCCAAACACTTGCCAACTAACAAATGTATAGGGTGCGGGCACCGGTTTTGGCCAGTCTAAGGGAAATCATTTTTATAAAAGTAACCAATAATCCTATGAAAACAACCAATGCGTCAGAAGGAAGGTTTTAATCTATATTTTGAAGGAAAAATGCAGAAATCAAGCCAATACTTGATTTTTGTATTAAAAGAGGCACTGGCCAAAATAGAAGCTCTGCCGCAGTTTTGGCCATATTCTTATGTTTGGTTTCTATTTTGGCCAATCACGTGTATTTCTTATGGGAGTGGCCAAATTAGAAGCACCCTGGCCAAAATAGATATATGGGAGCAGATTTTTTAAGGAAATATATTTTTTTCTTCCAGTTTTTATACAAAATGTGTGGTTTTCACAGCTGCAATCATCATATTGTATTAGGATCTACTAGTAATAAATAAATTTACGCCGATTTAGATCGCAACAGGCTCAATACCGCACTATGGCCAAAACTCCGGACTGGCCAAAACTGAAGTTTCTACCCTAATTAATCCAAAGCTTTCCTCTATAGGTAGCGTAAAAACTGCCGTCTAAATTATATTTTGCTAGACATTCCTCTAAATTCCGCCAGAAGCCACTTCAAAATACGTCATAACTCAGGGCATTTTTTCTCTTTTTGATTGTAAAGGGATGTCCGGCCGTTTGGCTGAATGGGTGGCTTGGCAAAATGCCGTTTGGCCGAATTATAATCATAAGGGTTCAGTAGTGCACTGAAACTTACAATTACCAACGATACGCTCAAATGGCTGCTATCACATTCAGAAAACAGTTATCTGTTCTTTGAAGATCGGTTGTTCTTCTAAGTGATATCTACCGCCGTAAACAATCTTTCGGCTAAACGGCATTCGCCAAGTAACTCTGAACTTCGTAAACGTAATTTTGATTTGAATTTAGATGAAAACGGAGTGCGGAGAATTTCTGTATTACTCGAGTACTTCTTCAAATAGGCGTACGACGCTTTAGCATGGTTTCGAGAGAACTAAATGAACATATTGATAAGATTCATAAAACATGACTTCAAGAATAAGTTGTGTTCTCAGTATGCTTCCGGACCTAAGATATCGGGCAAATGCCCAATAAGCAGTTAAAATACAGTTTCTTACCGATTTTGGCAACACCCGTTTTTGTCTACTCCCGATTTTGGAAACACCCGTTTTTGGCAACATTTCCTTCCCGATTTTGGCAACACCCGTTTTTGGCAACAATTTCTTACCGATTTTGGCAACACCCGATTTTGGCAACAATTTTTTACCGATTTTGGCAACAAAAAATTTTGACCAAAAATTTATACCGAAAAATCGTTTGTATTTGTAAATGTATTTATATTTGAGCCTTATACTTCTTCAACAAATCAAAATTCATTAAATTTTTCAAAATTAACAATATTACAAATCATGACGTAATTTATGAACGACCCCTACAGGGATCGTTTTATAACTTGTGAATAGTCCATATTTTAAATATAAGCCAAATTAACGTATAAAAGTTGGAAATAATCTTCAAAAAAAAAAATACCGATTTTGGCAACACCCCAATTTGGCAACATAAAATTCACCTCGTGTTGCCAAAATCGGTAAGAAACTGTAGCATTGGGGGTCATTAAAATTAGACGTCCATCTTTTGGGGGCTGGAGGATGGTCTAAAAAAGTGTGACACTCCATGGATAAGGTATAAGAAAAAGCGTGACAGACCCGAGTAACACACTTGTCACAGAAAAGTCACGGCGGCGCAGGTTTTTGTTGCGCAGAAGGCACTAAGACTTACTTCTAGTAAATAAATATTTATTTGTTAAAAGTAAGTAATAAAGACTTACATGCAACAAAAACCTGTGCCACCGTGACTTTTCTGTGACAAGTGTGTTAATTAGGGAGGGGGTAGGAGGGGTCTTTATATCCTGAAAAATTATGGACGTCATATTTGAATTGGCCCCTTATTTAGCACTATATGCTCCTTTACAGAAGGGCATTAGGGACAAACGTCTTTCAATCCCGCTTCAACAGTGCATTGGAACATCAGACGCACAAAAGTTTGAAACAACCGTGAATTTCATTATTCTGTTCTTGCTCACTTGTAATAAGCTTAAAATAAGAAGATCAGCTGCGCTGATTTTGTTTACGAAGAGATTTGTGCGTTCGAAATCGTGAGTAGGTGCCGAAGTCGGCCACTGTGGCGGCCATTTTGAGATTCTAAAAAGCCGGTCCTTAAATGCTAATTAGCCGTATATGCGCCATTAATGCTAATTAAATGCAGGTTTTGACCCAATATACGGTTGATTAAATGCCTATCTCTCCTATCCTCCAGAATATTTTTCCCTGCTCATTTCTCTCCCCCAGCCAAATTCTTGCCTTTCTCTTTTATTTTTCTCTCACTCTTCTGTGCAACTCTATAGACTTGGGGCGCGTTCTGTAATGAAGTTTTTTTTCTGGATGTTACGACTGGAATGCTGGCTTTCTCAGTCTTGGGTAAATCAAAATATCTAGTTTTGTTTTTCCCGACGTTTCGGCTTTTTATTAAGCTTTTTTCAAGGGGTAAGCTGTCAGCTATTCCTCGTTACATAAGGTATGGCCGGATTTTTTTTAGAGGGAGCTTCTTGTATACAATGTTGTACATTAGTTCTACAATTTTGGGACACTGGGACACTTTGGTAATCATCAACGACATGCACTACACTAGACGATATGCGATAGAGTCTATAAGACATCTGAATGAAAATAGCTCCTACAGTCGTGGCACACAAATTAAAAAGTAGAAATGTGTTACAGTGTTAGCATCACTCGTCTTTCTTAGCAGTTTTATGACAATAAAGTAGCAGTTGTGATGCTTGTTAACCAAAATATATCATGCATTTCAAATGCACACAGCAGCTGTCACATTTTGAGCAGAATTTCAATTGCTAATATGGATCAGCTTTACAGTCGAACTACTATAATACGGCAGTAAGCAGAGAGAATATCGTTTTAAAATTGATATATGGCTCAAGTGTCTACTGATTAGTAAACATACAATTTAATGAGTTCCCCAGTTTTTTTTTCAGGGAGGATTTTTGAAAGCTCTTAATCAAAATATTATTGCTGAATATTCCTAAGATTTTTAGCAGAGTTCTTTCGGGTCATTTACAAGAAATTGATTTGACCTTTCCGCCGAAGATTTCTTTTTAAAAGAAACGACATTCGAAAACTCTGAAATTATAAGAAAAAAGCTCACAGGAGTCAATAAGTAATTCCACAGACTATGTGACCGTTAAATTCCTTACACAGATTTGAAACTGGACTTGGATGCTTGTTTTCTGTACTGGTGGTGTAGTAATGTTGAGATTTCGATACTCTATCCATGATTCTTCCTTAAATTTGTTCCGGAATTCCTCCTTGGATTTCTATCGCAATTCATGCTTTAAATTCTGTCGTAGCTGGCTTTTTTTTCCTCCCCTGTTGGGGAAATTAAGCCACTGCGTCGTATCTGGCTGGTCACATATTTTTTTTCCCGCGAGTTCTACTTCTTCCTTGAATTTATCAAAGGAATTTTTACTAAAGTTTTTTTTTCTGGATTTCATCCAGTATTTTTTACGAATTTGGTGCCATAAATAGCTCCTTCTGAGATTTTCACGGTGTTCTTTCGAGATTGTGAAAGTTGTTCCTAGGATTTCTGCCAGAGAGAGAAGGTTTTAGCAGGAATTTTTCACAATTCTTCCTTAGATTTTCCCGATATGCTTCCAGAATTTCTCGCTGGATTCCTACTGGAGATCCTTTCGAAAGGTATTCAAATTTCCCTTGGTGGGATAGCTTTCCAAAACTTTTCTCGTAATTTTTGGAAAAGCTCTCCCAGATATTTCTTCCAGAGTTTTCCGTTATTTCTCTTGGATTTCATCGTGGAATTCCGCCCGTAGTTTCTCCAGGAATTTTTTTAGAGATTTTCCTGGAAAAATCCCGGGATTACTCCCAGAACTTTTTACTAAGATGCCCTGGTTTCTCAGGATTTCTTCCAACGTTCCTCTCCAGATTTATTCAATAAGTCTTTGTGAAGTTTCTCGCCATTTTTCACCTGAATTCCTTCAGCTATCCTAGGAGACATTCCGAAGACAAATCCCAGCAAAACTCCCGGAGCAACTATCAAAGAAATCTGGGGACAATTTCCGGTAGGAGTTCCAGTAAGAGTGTTGGGAGTCGGGATTACTGTATTAAAATCTGTAAATCTGGTAAGCAACTATGAGGTTAAGCTTGGGAAAAGCTCTGAAGGAAATGCAATCACAAAAGGGCCCATATAGCCGAGGCGGTAAACGCACGGGTATTCAGCATGACCATGCTGAGGGTGACGGGTTCGATTCCCGGTCGGTCCAGGATCTTTTCGTAAAAGGAAATTTCCTTGACTTCCTTGGGCATAGAGTATCTTCGTGCCTGCCACACGATATACACATGCAAAATGGTCATTGGCAGAGGAAGCTCTCAGTTAATAACTGTGGAAGTGCTCATAGAACACTAAGCTGAGAAGCAGGCTTTGTCCCAGTGAGGACGTTACGCCAAGAAGAGAAGAAGAGAGAAGCAATCACAAAAGCACTTTATGAGAAACATCATCAATAGCTCTTGCAGAAATCCCAGAAGCCTCTCCGGAATCAAGTCCAGAAGAGAAAAAGTGAAATGCCAGGCTGAATTCAGAAAAAGCTGATCCAGGATCAACACCGGGAAAGGAATCCCGAATAAAATTCCTACAGAAACCTCTTATGACAATTTGAAACAAATCCCGTAAGACTTTCGGAAATATTCCAGTTGAAACTCCAGTGAAAATCCAGAGAAAAACTTTGGAAGAAACCCATGGAAAATTTTCTTGGCAAAATATAATACAGGAAAAACATCGGAAGAAATCCCTGGAGGAATTCCTGCAGAAAATTCGTGGAAAACTCCTTGAGAAATCCTTGGAGGAGCTCTATTAGGGGGCATCCATTTAGTACGTCACGCTAAAAATAGCAATTTTCAGATACTGTACATGCTTAACTCTATACAAAATTTCAAATCAATCGATTTGAAATTGACTTAGTTATAGCGGCAGGTCCCCAAAATAGGTACACCTGCCCAAATGGTACAAGACCCTAGTATCCCCGTGAAAAACTCCAGGGGCAATCGATTCTAATTCAGAAATTCTCAAATATGTACAACAAAGTATCCAGGAATCCCGGAATGTTCGAATCTTGGAAAAATGCTGGTAGAAATTTGAAAGAAGCTCCGGGAGGGATTTAAGAAAGAATAACAAGAAAAATGGCGGAAGGAATCTTGTGCGAAATCCTGGGAGGCACTCCAAGAGGTATTGCTCCGGAATTTCCACAAAGAAACACAGACGGGATTTCTGAAAAAATCTTTGTATCGGAATTATTTGCTGGATTTCAACTTTCGAATCAATCCGAGTTCACATGGTACTTTGCTGTCTTCGACAAAGTTGGCATATAGTCACTTACAGAAAATTTATAGTTTTATTAACTTATTATTACTACTTTACCATTATTGTAACATTCGTGTCAATTTTTTTTACCGGTTTTATTAACTGGACGCTTACAGCAACACGTAGCGGCACAACTCTTATTATAAACTTATTTCTGCATACATTAGGCCAAGTTATCCCATACAAACTTCAAGCTCGTTGAGCGCTTCCTTAAATTTAATCAATTTCACTGAAATTTTAAACGGGCATCTGAAAGTCCAAAACAACTAATCCAGGAAGTAACACTTGACACTTTTTGAATTTATTATTTTTCATATAAGCGTGGGCCACCCTACTGTAAATGTTTATTGGTTATGTGGCTTGTTTTGTTGAGTAATTTAAAAACAAATCGATCTTCTGAAGGAGAGAAGGGTATACATATTTTTTGCATTTCTTGTGCAACAAAGGTGTTACAAAATTACTATCAATTTTCAAACGACCTAGGCTCTAAGACAGGAGGACCTTTTTTGGGCACTTGCTGCTGTTAAAGTTTTGAACCAATTGTCTTGATTTTTGGGACACGATGGTCAAGAAAATTTCCTGTGCATACAAAGAATTGAAGAATTCCCAGAACATACAAAGAATTGAACCCAGACACCCTCAGCATTGTTGCTGAATACCGCTCATTCACTGTCTGAGCTATATATGGGCTCCTAAACAGGTGGATATTCACCAGCTTGAAAGAAACAACACATCTTTTGCCATCGCATGTTTGCATTCGTAGTATAAAAATAACATTCACATGACACACTCTTCTTGCTGCATAAACATCGACCAAACCAAGGCAAACGTTAGTACACTTTGCAAACTCAAACGTCATTGCCATATAGATTTACAATCTTCGCGATCCTTGTTGCTTGTACACCAGCACATGCGGCTTATGGGCAATGCACGCAGGTGTAAATCTGTTTCCATGAAATAAAATAAACATTAGTGTGCCGCAATTCAATGCGTTCGTCTCGTACCGACAAAGCAACTCCAAGATATTGCCTCGCCGTAGCTAGGGTATCATCATCCGGTCAGAGAGCTGGGCTCATCACCTACCTACCTCGTCGTACATGACTCATGCATTCCAAGAGCCCATAGCGTTTCAAATGTGACAAAACTGCTCATAACAGTTGCAACTAATCTAAACATTGGATTCTGGTCGTGTCCGCACGATCACCACGAGCATCATCGTGTACCACCACCGCCATTAGTATACACATTAAGATTTTTCTCGTTGCTTAATACTAAGTCATAATGGCTCCTATACGGGGAGGGATCGTCACCTTACTGTCTAGCAACGAGAGGTTTAGCAATACCTCCTCGGCTCGGTCAGCGGTGGTGACCAAGCTGACCCATTCACTTAGACTTACGTTGAGCACATAGTGGGTAAGGTGCGATGCAAAGAGATAAGAGATCGGATAAGCGTCGAAGCACACTCTGTGGAAACTATATGCAGAACGCATGAACCGTACATAGTAGATGAGTTGCGATGAGTGCGGAGATGCGATGGAGCTGCTTCGACGCATGTGAACGCAAGAGAACGCAAGAGAATGCTTGTCGGGTATGGATTTTATGGTTGCGCTCGTTGTGTATGTAAAGCAATGCGGATTTAATGTGTTGGGAATGCAAGTAGGTAATATAAAATGCGTTAAAATGTTGTTGTTTTTAAATATAACTCAATGCTTTTTACATGACTTGCATTTTGATGAACCAGACGTAATAAAAATTTATCATACTGTCTATCGATCGCCATGTAAAATAACATATTTCATTGCATATAAAATAGTATTCCATCAAATCGTTTAAGTTTTTTACAGCATATTTTTGTTATTATATGTGTATAAAAAAACATTTTATTTTCTATGTTCGGGATTTAAATGAAATGATCAATGTTTGATATGGTCGTTTGTTCAGTGCATGCTATTCATGTGCAAGTTAGAAAGTTTCAGGGTTTTATGATATTCAACTCAATTGCTAAAAGGATTCTGATTGAAAGGTTCTGCTTTTTCCTTTGTCAGGCAAAACTAGAAAAGAGTGTGACATCGATTTCGATTGATACTCTTTTACCTAATATATGATGAATATTGTGTACTTGGGTGTCTACTCATAACTCTAAATAAAATTCCCTGAGTTTTCCAGGTTTTTCCAGATGAAATTTTGAAAGTTTATAATTAAAATAATAACCCAAATTTTCTAAAAATTATAAAGGGTGACTTAGGGTATCATCGCCAGGTTTGTTCTCTTCGTCATGAGGGATTTATGCCGGTCAAATTGCCTGAAACTTGATCATATTCAATTTGGTTGGGAAGGATTTGATGCCAACTCTGAGTTCAACAGGTTTCAAAAAACTTCCCATGACGAAGAGAACAAAACTGCCGAAAATACGTAAGTTCCCCTACTCTTCAAAAATTCTTTCAATATTTCTGAGCATTATTCCTGGAATTTCTTCCAAAGTATCTTCCTGGCTTTCCGCAAGATTCTTTCACACGAAATATCTGCTTGAGTACGACCCGATATTTCTTGCAAATGTTTTCCGATATACCAGAGATTCTCGCTGGATTCTTCCTGAAGATCCATCCAAAACTATTCAAAGTTTCTTCAAGAATGTCGTAGCCATGCGGTTAGAGTCCGGGTGGATGAGGGTTCGAATCCCGCTCCGACCGATGAAAATTTTCACGAGAATAGCTTCTTATCCGTAGCCACTCCGTGTTAAGTTTCGTTAAATCTGTACAGCCGCCGGCTGAAGCCAGTGTCCATGCCTTTTTTAACGGTTTTCCGGGACAGCTATCCATAAACTATTGGATTTTTACCGATAGTTTTCCGATATTCCTCTTGTTTTCCTCGCGGAACTTCGTCCGCAGCTGCTTTCAAGATTCCATATGGTTTTCAGAATTCCTCCTTGGATGTCCTTAATATTTTTTCTCGGGATTACTATTATCTCGAACTTTTTTCGAGATGTCTCATTTTTTCTCAGGTTTTTCCTGAAGTTCCTGTTGAGATTTCTTCAATAACACTTCGCGGAGTTTCTCGCAAGATTTTATTTGAATTCCCTCGAATATGTCTCCATGAATTTCCTATAAGGTATTTCGTAAGTTATCTCAGGAGACATTCTGAGGAAAACCCGTAGAAGAATCCCTGCAATTACTTTGGGAGAAATTCCTGAAGGAATATCCAGAATCTCGGGACAATTACTGGTAAAGATTCCGGGAAGAATTTTGGGAATAATGCACAGAATATCTGTACAACTACAAGAAACAGCCTGGCTCTGAAAATATGCAAGAGAAGAATTCAATGAGAAATATCAGCAATAACACCTGTAGAAATCCCAGAAGGCACTCTGGGAAAAAAAATCTCAGGGGAAAATCCAGGGTATTTTAATTAAGAAAAGCTCTGAGAGACATCTCATGACCAACATCGGAAGGAATTTTCTGAGAGAAGTTCCAGGAGATACTCCGAGAAAAATCTCAGGTAAAACTTCAAAATAAACATCGCAAAAACTTTTAACAAATTCCTGTAGGAGACCAGGAAGAACATCTCGAAGAAAGCCCAAAGCAATGGTTTGAAGATATCACAGGAAAAAATAAAAAAAAATCTCTTGAGGAACTCTTGCAGTAAATTCTTGAAAACTCCTTCAGAAATCCTTGGAGAAACTTTAGTAGGAACCCCAGGAATAACTTCTTTAGCAACTCTGAAAAACGTTCTGTGAAGATCTTCTGGGGAAGTCCCAAGGGAAACACCTGAAGGAATCGGGTAAAATTTTCGTGAGGAGTGTCGAAAGAAATTCCACGATTTATCCCGACAGACATTCTTATAGAGTATTCGGAATAAATTCTGGTAGAAATCCTACGAAGATTTCTTTGAGCAAAACACTGGAGGAACTCTGAGAAGAAATAGCATCCCCGTGAAAAACTCCAGGAGAAATCGGTTGGAATTCAGGAATCCTGGAAGGAATCCGGAAGTATACCTTTCCGGAAAAAAATCAAAAGGGAATACCAAGAAAAATAGCGTCAAAAATGCGGAATGAAATTTTATAAGAAATCCTGGGAGACATTCCAGGAGATATTGTTAAAGAAGTTCCAGGAAGAAATTCTGACGGAATATCTGGAAAAAAAATCCTTGTAGCGAAATTTCTATATGGATTTTTACTACCAGGTTCATTCGACCCAATGATTTTTTTTTTTCGGAGTAAAATTTCCCTGAGTACTCAAGAAATTCCCTGAGTATTCCAGGTTTATCCCTGTTAAATAAAATTCCCTGAGGATTCCCGGTTTTCCAGGTTTTTCCAGGTAGTAGACACCCTAAGAGACATCTTTTCTCGTAGATGTCGCCGAAAATTTTGTAATAAATCTATACCCTTAAATAATACATACTTGCCGAATTTTGTTTCTTTTTGCCGAGACCAGCACAATAAAGTAATGTTTTAATGCCGAAAATCAGTATAACAGTCTCATATTGATTTAATTTGAAAACAACACTCAGATAGCTCAGTCCGAAAAGTAAAAATATGTGTATACATAAAGACATCCCTCACGCGGATATAATTACATTTTATACATTCTTTTATCAAATAATTAATTCAATAATCTCAATCTTGTACAGTTACACCAGATTTGTTTTTTGAACTGGTCGGTTTTTGCTATTGCAACAGGATCAAAACTGACTAAGTTATAGCAAAGAAAAAAACTGCCCGCGCAAAACAAAAAGCAGGTGTATTTTATCTTTCCGCTCTTACAGATGAAACGATCATTTCACTACCCACATCCAAAGAAGCGCCTCAACATACAAGCGACTTCATCGATCAAATCACGCGAGTCGTTGATGTGCACGAAATAGGCGAAAAAGGATGTGAAAACAACATGCGCACCCTCATTGAAAACCTCATGCACTATGGCCTATCAAACTTCCCTCTTCTCACCTCATAACTTATCGCATCCGATCGCATCTCACCTTACCCACTATGGTCACAGCCTTAGGGTATCGGTGAGCAAGAGCTGAGTGTTTCTTCGCGGGTCGCCACGCCAGACAAGGGAATGGATGATGATTTCATGGTTAATCATAGAATCGTCGCACATCGCATCGAGACGCGCTGCGATTGATGATGAAACTCTCCACAGTCCGTTCGTACGATGAGAGGTAGTGGACATGCCAGAGATGGTTGTTGTTATTCTTCTTTCTTCTAATCAAGTTTGTTGTAAGTGCGATCAAGTACAGTCTTCAGAGATCGTGCTGTTTGTCGATCGTTATGTACTTTAAAATTATGGACGCAGGAGGAATTCGTTGTATTGACAGAACGTCAACGTTTATATCATTAATGGCTTGTTAACGTTATTCAATGAATTCTTTGTTATTCATTGACCTGGATTTTTCTTAAAGATTTTTTGTTGCAATATAAATATAAGAATGCAATTGTAATAGTTATTTATGCAATGAGTTGCAAAATGAAGATTTTTACAGCACGAGTCATACATTTAGTCAAATTGTTCATCAAACACGTGTTTCGATGGTGTACATGACTGTTGAAGCAATGTAATTTCCACTTGGCTTGGGTAGCCTGAGTATAATCAAGGAATTGGCATTACTATATATTGTCGCTTTCCGTCTGGACATACATCAACCAGAGCTTACGTTATTTGAAGCAGAGACCTACCTTGTGTACATCATGAATATTTCAAAACATTAATACGTTTGATAATATACTGGGATAAAGTATGCACAATTTTGTGGGTTTTTATTACCTGAAATTAAGAGAAAAAAGACAAACCTTAATTAGATTGACAATCAAATATATATTATAATTTGTTATTATTACTAGTTGTTCTACTGATGGAAAATGCAGTTCTATCAGAAAAAACAATATGCAGGCGCCCAATCCGTAATGCTGCAGACCATGTGACCGTTACGCAATTCTGAAGCTGGACTTGGATATCTGTTGATGGTGTATTAATGTTGAGATGTCAATGAAAACTCTACAAAAAAAAATACGATAGCGTGTCAACCATTTTGAATACAAACGGGCGGTATCGAACATCGACTATCCCGACTAATATATCTCGCGAACTCTTTCATAAATTAGAAATTCCTTCAGAGATGTGTTTAGGAATTTAATTGCAAATATATCCAGACTTCGTTCTGAAGTCTCTTTAAGGACTTTTCTCAAAACTATCTCCTGAATTCTTTCCCGGACTCCTTCTTGGATTTCTACAGTATACTCTGCAGTTTTTCATAAGATTCTTCAAATGGAAATTTTTCAAGGTATTTTTCCGGAAGTTTGCCGGAGTTTTTTTTTTCTGGCTTTATCCAGTTCTCTCAAGTTTCCATCCAGAGGTGTTTAACGTATTTGCTTCCATAAATAATTCCTTCCAAGATTTTGTATGTGTTCTTTCGGGATTTCGAAATGTTGTTCCCGGTATTTCTTCCAGAGGTTTTCCCGATATGTTTTCACTTTCTCGCTGGATTCGTCCCAGAGATCCTTCCAAAATTTATACAAAGCATTTTCAGGATTTTTTCATTAGTAATTTTTCTGAATAACTTTCCAAAAGCTTCTCTCGGGAGAATCTTGCAGAAGTTTTTTTTTTATCTGTATTAACGAGATTATTAGCCCTAGGCCTAGGCTAGTTCATCTCGAGACCCACGATTTTCTTACCTTCCGAAGGAAGAACTCACATTTTGCGAGTTTGTCGGGAGTGGGATTCGATCCCAGGTCCTCGGCGTGATAGTCAAGTGTTCTAACCATCACACCAGATCCGCTCCACTGTTGCAGAAGTTCTTTCAGAGATTTCTTCCAGGATTCTCTTGCATTTCCTCGCGGGATTTAACTTGTAGCTCCTCCCGGGATTTCTGTTCGAAGTTTCTAGAGTTCCTCCTTTAATTTCTTTAATATTTCCTCCAAGATTTGCTCCCAGAACTTTTGTCTGGAAAGTTCCTTTTGAGATGTCTTCAGATCAGATGTTTTTTTTTTGTCTCCTGGAATAACTTACGAAATTCCCTGTTAAAAATCCAAGAAAAATATCGGAATGAATACAAATGAAATCTTGCGAGAAACTCCACAAGACCTATTGTGGAGTTTCTCGCAAGATTTCATTTGTATTCATTCCGATATTTTTCTTGGATTTTTAACAGGAAATTTCGTAAGTTATTCCAGGAGACAAAAAAGAACCTATGAAAAATCTCTGTAGGAACTCCGACAGCAACTATTAAAGACATCCCAGAAGGAGCACCAAGAATCTGGGGACTATTTCCTTTAGGAGGGATTCCGGAAAGAAATCTGAGAATGATCCCGAGAAAATCTGCAAAAAAATATCAAGGGAGGATGACTGCAAGACAGTTTGCAAACAAATACGAGGAAAATCCTGAAAAAAAAACTCTGGAAGAAACAACGGGAAGAATTTCGTGAGAAATGTCAAAAATAGCTCCTACAGAATCCCAAAAAGCCATCCAGAGAAAATCTTAGGAGAAAGTCCAGAATAACTCTGCAAGACGTCCCAGGACCAACACTGAAAGCAGTCTACTGAAAGAACCAGAAGAAACTCCAAGTGAAACTTAAAAAAAAAATCCCGCCAGAATCCAAGCAACCAATAAGCAGTTTTATAGTAGATCATTGAATGAAAATCAGCCGTATAGGTGCTTTAAGAGCGGCTTAAATGTAGATTCTGGACCAATAGCGTTTTTTCTTCTTCTTTTTTGGCGTAATGTCCCCCACTGAGAGAAGCCTGCTTCACAGTGTAGTGTTCTATGAACGAGCACTTCCAAAGCTTCTTCTGCCAATGAGCATTTTGCATGTGCAGGCACGAAGACACTCCAAGTCGAAGATTCATTTGCTAATTCAGGACAGTTTAGCGGTCGAGCTACTACGGTAAGCAGATGGAATGCAGAAATACATAATACTAAAATATGGGTAAACCTGGGAACCTTTAGGAAATATCCTGGCTAGAAGGAAGCTCACGGAATTTTCTTGCAGAAATTACGGGAGAAACTTCGGAAAAAATCCCGTGAGGAACTAGTTTTCTAGAAAATTCGTGAAAAACTGCTTAAGACATCCTTGGCAGAGCTCTAGTGGAAAGCCCAGGAAAAACACCTGTTGAAACTCTAGGAAACATCCAGGGAAGATCTCCTAGGAAGAGGAGCACCGGAAACAATCGCAGTAAGTTTTCAAGAAAAATCTCGAGGGAAACTGTAGGTGAAATTCCGCGACAACATCTGAGGGATATTCTGAGAGAAATTCTTGTGGAAATCTCGGGTTAAATCCTAGAAAAAAACATGTATGAAAATTTGTTCGGTGGAAACGCAGCAATTTTGGAAAACTTTTTACGGAAGAAATTCTGGAAATCAATCCTGTAGGATAACATCACATGATCACTGCTCGAGCTGTGCGAACTTGAACCGACACAAACTGATTGATGTTCACACTCTACCACTGATTTAAGTTCCAACCAACGCACAACAATAATGACATTGTCGCAACCTGCATTTGTTGCGACAATTCACTCAGCAATGCGAAATAGGTTTGTCGCATATTGAACAGATAAACATCTTTCATCGCGCGTTTAGATTTTTAGGCCACCACCACCATCAAATAGTTCTGAATTTAAGTTCATAATATTTGATTATACGTGAATTGAAAAATACGCAGCAACTTTAGTATCAGTTTTGTCACACACAAATATTTTCGAGATGTCATTATCCATACAAGCTGGGACAAAGAATAATAGCCGTGTCTTATTCACACAAAACAAACTCTTTTATCCGCCAATTCAATCTGTTCACTGGTTTCGCTACTTTTCGTGCCGATATAACATTTTTCGCAAAGTAAAATTCATCCAATCAATCTAGGTCTGCAATCTGCATTCCGACAGCAACGCAATAAACAGACAGTCCGCACCCGGCGGGCGCGACAACACGCCTTTGAATGCAGAATATCGGCGATTGCCGTTTATCGTTTGTTGTTACGTCGTTACCTCGTTTGTGTTGCCGAGCTTCGTTTGTTAAGTGTTCATTTTTCGTTTGTTGTCATCGGCCGACTTGCAGGCCCCTAATGATTTTCTTGTGTCTGTAAGTCTGCGAATATATGGACAAATCCATTGAAAGAAGTAAACGGAAGAGTTATGGGCGTTATTCGACGATTTTTACCGTGCTGAATCAGACAACGACCAGATCGAAAAATAGCTTACCCATTGATTTTATTTAATGGGACGAACTATGAAGAAAGTTTCGAAAAAATGAAATTTAAGTTGAGTTTAAGTTGAGAGAAGTATAAGATCCCGTTAAATTTTGCAGTATTTCAGGAATACAATTAATTATTTATGTTAAAACATAGATTATTATTTTTCTTTATTACCTAGATTTTCAGCCTTGGAAGAATTAGCTCGACAGCTACTAATGGTATGATCCGGAAAATGTATCCCAAACAATCACAATGTAACTGCCCAGTAATTGAACCTGCACTGCACGTGGAGTCGCTGCGAAATAATAATGTGCAAATGCAAGAGCACACACCATCAACATTGTAAACATTAGCAAACGCGATAACGATAAGTGACACAATGAACTGAAAAAAAATGATTCACTGAACCACTGATCCATTGATAACAAGTACATGGCACCGATTTCAAATTGATTACATTACATTGCAGGAACTGTTTGCATTTAGCTTACATCCATTGACAGGGTGGCCACTCAGAGCGGCAAATAAAATTCCCGAGTTTTTCCCGGTTTTCCCGATAGCTTTTTGAAAATTTTCCCGATTCTAAAATAGAATGATTTAAAGTGAAAATTAAACGTAACTTAGTAAGAAAAATTTAAGAGAATTAATATTGAATATTTTCAAATCTTTGGATTTAACATACTATTCACATGAACTTGAAAATAAGTTATGTGTTGTTTGTCTCGTATCCAATGATGGGCATTGAAGTTACGACATCTTCCTTAAAGATTCCTTAAATTCAGATGACCAACTAGTACAAATCATCGAGAGCTATTTTCTATTAATTTTCACCGTACCGACTATGCCAAATTTAAGCCCTCTAATCAAATGATGCTTGTTTATAATAAACACAGTGAACACATGGATTTCACATTTTCCAAGACAAGACTTGAGGAATACTTTAGATCATTACGTTAACAAACAGTTGCGTATTGAAGGATGCATAATTCCAATGTAATATAAATATAAATGAACTACTTCTTAAGATAAAATGTAACAACACGGTCTTCATATCTGATAGACGACAATAACTATGCCAGTGCTGCAATTTTTCGACAGGCCTTTATGACTGCGATATTTTGCTTTTTTCATTTTCTCCGTTTTGTTTGTCCTGTCAATGTTGCTTTCTGATCAGCAACACGGGATCGAAATGAAATTGGTACTCACACTCGCACGCAGCGTGCTGAAAGCGAGAGCTGACAGGGCTAAATTTCCATTCAATTTTCTGCATTTGAGTGTTTTCACCCGTGGTAGCGTATAGGGCACTCACTCTCACAAGCCACCGCTTGAGAGGAATGGCCTTTCAGCATGAGTAGTGTGTGGATGATTGGGAATTGATCTTGTTGGGTCGCTCACGAATGGAGCTCTCGGACTCTGTCAGTTCTCACATCGAGGAACTGAAAACGAGCGCCGCAGTCATTCATTTTCGGCTGAAAAACAGGCACTGACACTGATATTTTGCAGGACTGAACTATGCAGTTGTTTAAGCAAATTAAAATACAAAGGATAATCCTAAGGGGGTCGAAATTCTCAGAGAATACGCTATGATTATAGGATTTACGAACTTATTATTAGTGGATTTCTTAGTAATATTCCAAAAAATTCTTCTTAAAAATTCTTAGTAAGTTCGTTTGGGAAACTAATAGGCAATAACAGAATGCCAAGCAAACATGGATGAACTTCTGGTGGAATATCTGGAAAGATTACTCGTGAAATTTTGGAAACGATTTCTAGGGAAATCCTCAGTGTAGTATTTCTAATGGTAATTTTCAAGATATTTTAATAGGAAACCAGTGGCGAACTTTATGGTAGCGTAAATGGCTACTGCAGAAAGTCAGGCAGGTTACTTAGGCTAGAATCGTGAACCGAAAAATTAAGAGATCAAAGAAATATTAGATTTTGTCTGATAATCGTCTAGCATTCCATTATTTCATCAGCGATTTCAATATGAAGTCCTCAGAGATTTAATTTCTGATCACATTTTCAGATATGTCAGGAATTTCTCCAGGATTTCCTGAAAGATTAGTTTTTGAGAAAGTATTTTCCCCAAAATGTAGAGGCAGATTCATTACTAGGGAATTATTTATTTCCGTAAATCATACAGCTACATTGCTCCAGATGCGTTTGAATACTCACTGGAACTCCCGCGAGAATTTCAATTGATAATTTAACTTGAAACAACGAATGCTCAAAATTCTCTAGAATTTGCTTAACCAGGAATTTTACTAGGGACTTATGCTAAAGCTTCACCAAAAAAGGATTTCTCCGAACATTTTTATTCACAAGTTCAATAAATGAGTACATCCAAGAACTTCATGAAAAATGTCAGAAATCTTCCAAACAAAATATTAGAAATACTTTTATGAACTGCAATAGGGATTCTTTGAGATATTCCATCAGATACTAAAAATCCCTTCAAATATTCTTTCAATTGTTTTTCACTAACTATTTTTTAAATTGTAGAAATGTTTTCACCAGAATTACTTATCCAGAATTTAATAATTTTTAATTTTAATTTATTCTTGGGGCAATTCATTCATTCATTTAAAATTTTATCAGTATCCTATCCTAATTTCTTAAAGACTTTTCGCTCAAAGTACAAAGGCTATATCAAATATTCTCCTAGAGATTGTACAAGGATTGATTGATTGATTTATCTTTATTTGAGAGACTTTCAGCCCTTGGTTGGTTCGTCTCTTTCCCTTGTACAAGGATAATTTTTCAGAAAAAGTTATAATTTTTGTGATGTTTTATAAAATTAAATTGTTTAAATTCTGATGTTAGGCAACATCATTATGATTAACTTTAATTGTCATGACTCGACGACAAGATATTAATTTCCAAGAATGGGTTTTACGCCAGTTCACCTACTATGTTATACAGTTCAACAGAAACTGCATTTCCCACAAATTATCGTACTTATGCTTCTGGAGACTGTACAAATTTTAGAATTTTTGAAATTCCCGGTGGCTAGCAACAATTCCCGAGGTTTTCCCGACTTTTTCCCGGTGGTTTCGAATTCCCGAGCTTTTCCCGGTTTTCCCGAAATTCCCGACTGGGTGGCCACCCTGCATTGACGATTGGTACCGTATTTGAAGATAAAATAAATAATGTCATTGTTAATGGCGATAATGATGACAGTTTCGCATAGTTTAGCATGAAATATATGTGGAGGAACCAGTAATCCAAATTTGCTCAAATGATCATCCATAGCGTTGTTCCAGATCAGATACACTCACACAAGAAATCAATGAGTTAACTACTTGGACCTAACAGGCATCTTTACTGAGTAAATATTAATGATATTTCATTTTTAGGCAAAAATGGCGTCTGTCACGTCAGAATGCAAGTCAATGTGAGGAAGAGGAAAATAATGATGATGCAATCGATCGCCCATGGCATACCGCAAATAATACTGCGTCTGTACGTGTTCATATGGATGTCATAGTGGGAAATGGCAGTTTGGCATAGTTGGGGCGTGATTTACCGTTTAGTGATTCTATAGATGGCTATGAACTAAGTTATATATGCAAATGAGAGAAAAAGGTATATTGAAAGATACAAGGCAGAAGGAGAGGGACGGTCTTAGAAATGAACCTAGAACTTTATTCATACAAATTTGAAGCGATATGCATTAAACCGCCTTATTACCAGTGTTGCAATTTTTCGACAGGCCTTTGTGATAGCGATATTTTGCTTTTTTCATTTTCTCCGTTTTGGTTTTCCTGTCAAAGTTGCTTTCCGATCAGCAACACGGGAGCGAAATGAAATAGGTACTCACACTCGCACGCAGCGTGCTGAAAGCGAGAGCTGACAGGGCTAAATTTCCATTCAATTTTCTGTAGTTGAGTGTTTTCACCCGTGCTAACGTATAGGGCACTCACTCTCACAAGCCACCGCTTGAGACGAATGGCCTTTCAGCATGAGTAGTGTGTGGATGATTGGGAATTGATCTTGTTGGGTCGCTCACGAATGGAGCTCTCGGACTCTGTCAGTTCTCACAGCGAGGAACTGAAAACAACCGCCGCAGTCATTCATTTTCGGCTGAAAAACAGGCACTGAGACTGATATTTTGCAGGACTGCTTATTACATATAATCTTGGATTTTATTACAAAAGGAGAAATCCATTTTGAAGTAAGGTCGCTTTCAAAAACATGATAGTGCAAAAACACATTGGGACATAAATGTAATCTGATATCTTTTCCAGAGGACCAAAACGAAATTAAACATTGTTTCAAATCTTTTTTTTTGCAAAACAGCACTTCACATTGGAGCGATCCGAAAAGCTTAAAACCGATTAATTGTTATTTATTTACGAAATATTAGCGGATAGCCGCTTTTCCCTTCCGTGGTGTTTTAGATCTCTGACCCAGTTCGGGTTGCACGTTCAGAAAGATTTCTAGTCCAATCCGCAATCGGCGTGCGATCCATTTTCGACATATCATGTTTCTAGTTTGCGTGAAGAAAACGAGAGCTACCGCACCGCCGTCGCCGTTAGCAAGCAGCAAGTGGTACCTAGGGGTAGGCGGGGCATAATGAGCAGGTGGGGCATAATGAGCACCTTGTATTTTCACTGTAAATCTTCAATTTAACAAAACAAATTGCTTGATTGTAGCTTAATTATCTAAAATCCAATGAGTTGATGACAAAACATTAGTCAAAAAATCTGTTTACCTTGAAAAATTAATCAAATGCGTAAAGTGGTCATGTACTGGGAAAATATTATAAGAATCAGGTGACCTAAAATAAGGTTTTGGGAATCGAAATCACATCTTACTGGGCATCTATCGATTTTCTTGATATTCCATACGCCAATGAAATGTATTTGTAACACTTTTCAACTATTTGTATAATTATTTTGTTGAAAAAATATGCTTCAAAGAGTTGGTAGTAGGGTGGGGCAAAATGAGCAACTGGTGAAAAAATAATGAAAATGGTAAACATCTTCAACAAACGAATTTTAATTATGGTTTTCTCTGTTTTGATGCATATAGTAAGATTTTGTTTGTAACTTTTAAGTTATTAGCTTGAAAATCTCAGTATCTGTATATTATCACCGTTTAAAAATTCCTCAATAGAAGACTCCTTGAAACCCCACAGTTCCCTACAAATTAAACCCCGAAATCCCTTCAAATTCTCATTGATTGTTGACGGTATGCTTTATCATTAGCAGGAATAGTCAATTAGCATTTGATTGTGTGCAAAACTGGTATTGATCATCCTGCCCCACCTAGGGTGCTCATTATGCCCCACCCTCAAAACGCAACTCGCGATTTTATACGTTTTTAAAAACATAAAATTTTAAAACATTTATAACTTAAATCGGAATTTCAACGATTAGCTTTTGTCAGTTAAGGTTCAAATGAGGATTTAACATTAAAATTACACATTGGTTGCACTTAATTTATTGGATTTAGTGGCAAAATGCTTAAGCTGCTCATTATGCCCCGCCTACCCCTACCTACCAATCGCAAAGCAAAGCTGCTTTTGCCTAAAACAAGTTTCGAGGAAGGTATGGACGAGTTTTTGCGCACCGACTAAACACTGACTGGACCAGAGGTCCCGTGCAGTTTATAAAGTTCGATAGCCGCTCGCCGCTTGCAGACTATGTAGGTAGGTACGGTGTCAGACTACCTGTATCTCTAGCTCTAGCAAAAGCAAGGCAAGCGCACACTCCTTCCATTCATTATAAACATCGCAGGTAGGGTCTCGCGCGTTCGTTCTCCACCCGGTTACGCATTATTGGCACATTGGAATTTAATTTCACAGAAATTAATTTCACTCAGTTCGACTAACTAAGAGGGGTTTGTTCGGAGTAGCGGCGTTTGGCGCGCGCCATCAGCTGGACAAAGATTATTTATTCGAACACAAAAAGGTATTGTGGAAATGGATACCTATAGGTGTGGAAGAAGGAAAACGCCCGGTAAGAATTCCACCAGAACTCGCGCAATTTCCGAAGAACGCAACTAGGTGTACGAGGCGTGGTATGCTTCAATCGGAGCTTGATTTGGTGCACAGTCGGGGTTGGGTTCAACTGACATTTGCAATCGAAAGAAGGTCGTAATTGTAAAGCTTTTGCACTTTCGACAATTAAGCGGATGCGTTGCAAGATGCTGAAGAACAAACAGTTTATTAGATTTGTTCAACCATGCACGCAAACAAATCCGTTCCGATATACGTGAACTCCTAATCACGGCAACGAGAACAAACGGGAACTATGCATAGCAACGATAACAACAATAAGAAATGTACACCGTGAACTAGATGTCACGGTATCGAGAACTCCCATATTGACAGCTGGAACTAGTTCCAGTTCACGGTGTATATTTGCTTGTTCTCATATTCGCGATTGTTTGTTCACGTTTATCAGAACGGTTTTCTGAGCGTGTGGAGCAATTGCACAGGTTTGGAAGAACTTTCGAACCTGCTGAGGTGGTTTTAATATTGTCTTTATATTAACGAAACTTTTAACGCGAGGCTAGTTCATCTTGGGAACCACAGTTTTTATAAGGAACATACACTTTGTAAGTTTGTATGGAGTGGGATTCGATCCCCAATCCTCGACTCGGCGTAGTAGTCATGTATTCTAACGAACCAACCAGGTCCGCTCTACAGGAGGTGGAAATGTAGGGTATTGGTTCCCTTATTAAGCATGTGGCTCCCATTTTTATCCGACTAAAACAAACGATTGAAGCGTTGTATGTTTTGTTTCTTCCCGGGTAGACGAGAATATCTAAATTATAGCTCAAATCGAACACTTTTTGCTGTCGTAGCTCGATGTGATTTTGATGAGTTATTCAAAATTCTAATGAATATCGCACGAATAGCTCAAAGTGATATGATATCAGTTTTTGTTCTTGCCGAAATAGCTGAAAATTTCAAGATAAGAACAAGTTCAGCTCTTCTGCACGAAATGGAACACATACACCCATAGAGATGACTCAATGTTAGTAAAATGCCTTGTGCCCCTTTCTGAGCTGTGGAAACGAAGAACCGCATGCTCTTATTCCCATGTTGTTAACAACAGCGAGCCACAGTTGAGTGGTAAGCATCGCCGCCAGTGAATCCTAAGGTCGTAGGTTCGATTCTGGATGCTGCCATTTTTTATTTTATTTTTTTTAGAAAAAAAGTGACAAATCTTGTCTGCTATTGTTTTGATATTGTAATATCTTAACGAGCTATTATTGAGTAGTTCACCATATTAGATTTTGCTATTATTTCTGTTCTTTTACCTCTTATATCAATCAAACCAATATCAGTTTTTGCTCTCCAGTTATTCAATCAATCATAACTGAATATGCTATTCATCAGATTTTTCCACCTACTCGGATTATTTTTGTATTTTTTGTTAGGAGTGAGCACACATGAAACAAAAAAGAACGGAATCAATCGGTGCCGTAATCGCTTGTTTTCGAACCGGATGAACATGGGAGTTTAAGATTAACTGTGACACTCGACCCCATTTGATGTGATTCGAAATTTTCAATACGAAGGGCAGAGAAACGAAGTATGTTTTTTTTTTCTAGAAGACATCCTTCTCGAATTCTATCAATTCCTCTTAGAACAATATCTGCTTGGATTATTTCAATAATTCACTGAAAAATTCTCACTAGAAATTTCTGGAGGAATCCTTGTAAATATCCATAGAGAACTTACCCACAATAATTCCAAAAAGCATACTCAAGAGGATTTCCTGCAGAAATATTGAGAAATATCCCTGAAAGAATCCAGAGAAGCATTCCTGAAAGTATCTCTGAAAAAAATCTCTGGAAAATTTTCTGGACATATCTCAAAAGGAAACACACAGCAGGAATTACTTGAGCTACCGCATCAAAAGTATCCAGAGGAATCCAAGCAACAATTTCTGGAGGTACTCCAAAAAAATCATGGTAAAATCCTTGGAAAACCCCCTGCAGAAAGCACAAGGAGAATACTCATTCTAGCTAATATTTTTGGACAAATCTGAAGGAGGGGAACATAGCCACAACTGTAAAGGCGTGGGTATTCACCATAACCATGCATAACCCCTTCTCCCGGTTTGATTCCTGGAACTTTTCGTAATGGAAATTGGGCATAGAGTATCTTCATGTCTGGCACACATACACATACAAATTGGCGGAGAAAGCTCTTAGTTAATAACTGTGCAAGTGCTCATTAAACAACTAGGCTGAAAAGCAGGCGTTGTCCCCGTGGGGATGTCACGTCTTGAAATAGAAGAAGTCCTAAACGAATTCAAAGGAAAATTCCAGGATGAATCTAAGAAGGAATCCCCAGAGTAATTCCAAGTGGAACTCGTGGAAGAGTTCATGTAAAAATCCTTGAAGGATTTCCAGCAGGTATGCTTGGAGGAATTATAAGAGGAAAATCCTGGAGGAATCATTGCAGAAATCCATGAAGGAATGTAAGAAAGAATTCTTTGAGAATACATGGCAAAATCCTTTAAGGATTCAAAATGTCTAGAGAAACCCCACCAGGCATTCTTGGAATTCTTGGAATTAAAGATATTCCTGGAAATCCAAGAAGAGCCCTTAAAAATCACCAAATTATTCAGAACCCTACAAAAATTTCTAGGAAATTCCTTGCAGAAGTTCTTGGACGAACCTCAGAATAAAACACTGAGAGAATTCCAAGAAGCATCTCCGAAGATGGGCCCATATAGCCGAGGCGGTAAACGCACGGGTATTCAGCATGACCATGCTGAGGGTGACGGGTTCGATTCCCGGTCGGTCCAGGATCCTTTTCGTAAAGGAAATTTCCTTGACTTCCTTGGACATAAAGTATCTTCGTGCCTGCCACACGATATACACATGCAAAATGGTCATTGGCAGAGGAAGCTCTCCGTTAATAACTGTGGAAGTGCTCATAGAACACTAAGCTGAGAAGCAGGCTTTGTCCCAGTGAGGACGTTACGCCAAGAAGAGGAGAGATGAGGATCTCCGAAGAAATGGTTTGAGAAATCCCTGGAGAAATCACAGCAGCAATAATTGTTAAAGTGAGAGGTAAACTTGCGAAAAAAAACGCATTCTTATTGGATTCGAACCCACGACTCGATATTTGCTCTATTGGCGCTTCAACCAACTATACCGCAGAAATAATTAATATTCTGCGAAATAGAAAGCCAAACTGGCTCCAACACCACACCATGAACACTCTTATTTTTCGCAGTTTTATCTTTCTTTCGGCTTAGATCCAAGGAAAGAATATTTGAGAGCATTTTTAGAGCTTTTGTTTACAAAGGGTGTTGGTTCTATTATTAAGCATGTGGCTCCCATTTTCATCTTACGATAAACAAAGGATTGAAGCGCTGTTTGTTTTGTTTCTTATTTTTGTATGTTTTTTTGTTACCAGTGAGTACAAATGAAAACATAAAGAATGGAATAAATCGGTGCCGCAATCTCTTGTTTTCGAAAAAGGATGGGAGAGTGAGATTACTTATGGCACCATGGTCTTCTGGAAGAAGATCTACTCAAATTCTTAGGTCAATTTGAGGCGTATTCCATAACGGAATACATGAGCAATCTTCTGAAGTTGTTTTGGAAGGTTTTATTAAAAATCTTGTGAAACTTTTAGTAAATTATCGTACTAATACTTATTTGATTATTCGCCTTCGACTAAGTTGTCGCACAGACTACTTTATTACAGACTATTCAGAATTAGTTGCTTTACAATACAAACAGACAAGTGAATGACGTTACACAAACATTACTGAAACAAAACACTGGCATTTTAAAACAAAACAATAGTAGTAACTAATCATTGTACTGATTGAATTGTAGATAGGTTTGAAGGCCTCCAAGTTGTTTTAGAAGTATTTCGAAACTCGCGATAACGTACTCAATCTGGCCAGGTTGAACTCCTCAAAGCACAACTTCGAAATTTCGCCTCAACAGTAATTTTGTACGACACGTAGTCCAACGTTGAAATATTCGTCCCAGATTCGACTAAACATGTTATCCCGAGCACTTCCTTCTATCCAAGTGATTCACAGACCATTTGTACGACTTCGTTTTCGGGCACATCCGTTGCTATATTTGAAATATACAGTTTCAAATGCGTGTCGTTAGAAGCTCGGGTCATTTGATCGGTAGCAGGAAACCTCGTTGGGGGCTGTCCATTAATTACGTAAGGGAATTTAAGCGATTTTTCGACACCCCCTCCCCCCCTTGTAAGATTTTGTGTTTGAGAACCGAAATTTTTTTGTATGGCGCGTAAGATTTTCCAAACTTTTTTTGTCGAAATTTTCATCGGAACTTATATGAGTGGGGGAATGCTTCGGGTAAAAAACGTTCTTGGGGATGATGGGAGAAAGTCAGTAGGGGATTCTGGGGTAATACGCACCACTTAAGGAATATGCGTCCAAATGCATATAAAAAGGCAATAATTCATTGGTTTAATGCATGCATTCATTGCATATACTTTCATTCTAAGAGAAATCAAACAAAATTTCAGCCTTAATACAGTTCAGCTCTTGAAAATAACGTTTTTTGCAAAGACTAACATTACGGCTTCGTATGTTTATGCGGGGCAGTATGCACCCTTGCTCGGGGTAAAATGCACTACAACAATGGGGCAGGATGCACTCAAATAAAGGGGCAAGACGCACCACAACATTGAGGCAAGATGCACCGTCGAGTTTAGAAATGTTTTTACTTCTTAGACAAAATGCATGTTTTATAAGGTTTTAAGACAAACAATAGCTCAATTTTGTTTGCGATTACTTACAGAGCACTCATAGATATTATTACAGCATGTTTTCTATAGGTGCGTTTTGCCCCAACCAATGGAGTGCATATTGCCCCAATCAATAGCAAAAAATAAAATAGTTTAAAACATATGATTTACGTAGATTACTGTTTAAGTTATTTTTCCTATGCTTAGAATTGCCCTCAATGAACTGAATAAATACAACAGCATTAGATGTTTGGTCGGTTTTCACCATCAAATCATTCGACAAACGATCGGGAAAATTACATCAGAATCGTGCTTTTCAATTTTATTCATTTTTCTCACTAATTACGTAACGCAGATATGTAAAATTTTCCAGATGCTCATTTATTAAGACGTTCTATTAGACTGATAAGGTTCCAAAGCTCTAAAACGGATAATCCCTGAAAAACAAAGGGGGTGCGTTTTGCCTCGACAGTGCGTATTACCCCAGATGCCCCTAGCGAGATTCCAAGTGAAAAGCATCTAGCGAGCAAACGTTTTTGTGGTTAACATACCACGTTGAAGAAATAGGGAAATTTTGTATATTTAGCGGTTATCACAATCCGATTATTCAGCGAACGGTTTTATCCACTTTGGCCATCGCAATTTGGGGCGCACAACAAGTCCCGCCCGGGCCACCACTCCAAGACTTTGACATTCCGGAATCAAAAAGAGGTCTAATACCCCAACGGGTGCTTTGGTCGGTCGGGCTAAAGCTGGTCGGCTTCCGGCGGAGGCAGGGAATAACTTCAGTATAAAGGACCTGGTCGGCAATGGAATCTTGTATTCACTGATTGCCCCCGCGTTGGGTAAATTTGTGTGGCGTAGGGTTGCATTGCCAACATTCCCACATCATAACTTTTGATTTCTAAAATTAAATAAATGATAAATTAATTTAAAAAAATGGCCAATCAATACGCTACCTACCAGAATCAGAAATTTTCATGTTTATATTTGCATAAACAAGTAGGTTGTTACTCATAGCAGCATTAGCGGAGCACTAGATTTTCAATTTGCAGTAGAGTGCAAGGTAACATTATATGAAGGTATCATATTTTTTTTGTCTAGTACTTCACGGACCCCGAAATTTTGCACTAATGCATGGGAGTTGAACGACTTAATTGGGACTTTGCTTAAACTACTTTTCGCAAACTTACTTTTATTTATGGTTTTAATGAATACGTGTTCCTGTTGCGTACAAGGACGTTAAAACGATAATAGTTATTTATGTAACGAGTTGCAAAAAGTTGATTTTTTCCGCACGAGTCGTACATTTATCCAACGAGGCTTGCCGAGTTGGATAAATACGAAGAGTGCTGAAAAAATCGAGTTTTGCAACGAGTTCCATACAAAATTTTATGCAATGATTTTTTTATAATGCAACCCATTTGAGTTGCATAATGTTCATAATGCAACTCAAATGAGTTGCATTATGAACATTATACAACTATTTTTCATTATGCAACTCATTTCAGTTGCATAATGAACCAGTTCGGAAAAATTGGCCATTATAATACTAAAATGAGTTATATAAAATAGAAATTACGATACTGAATTGCATAAAAGCTTATACAGCATCGAAAAAAAACTATATGACCACCATCCGTTTCTCATACAAAATGGTCAAATTGGACAATATGGTGCTCGGTTGGCTTAAACTAATGAAATTACGAACAAAAAACTCGCACACAAAAACAATATAAAGATCATCGATACAAAACACAACCTTAAACTTTCGCTTGATTATATCTTTGGAAAGGTCGAACACGGAGGCTACATTGTTGAACGTCCCTGTCAAACTGGAACTGCTGCCTGTATTCAGTCCTTCGCAAAGGAGGCCGTAGCTAAGGTCGCAACATTATGTTATTCCGTAGTGCTCTAGAACAAACATACAAATCGACGGACTGCCAGAGTGCGGGGCAGTCCATCCTTCCCTGCAACAATTCCGCAATGACCATTGCTCGTGAAACGTTCCTGTGCTGCTGAAGGCTCTCCAAGTCTCTCACTGGCAGTTGCCATCGACTTCTGTAGCTTGGCAGTCGCAATGGATCGTGCCATGGGAGTCGGCGGAGAGCAAAAAGGATAAAACAACGCTGGACAGATTCTTTCATATCTATATTCCTCTCAGATGATGAGGATTCCAAACTACGTTGCATTACTCGAGCGCCGATCGAATTAGCGAACAATATAGTGATTTAAAACAACACACGATGGTGAAATCCTTGGCGATCCGAAATATGAAGCACAACGTTCTAGACGGTATTTCAACTATTTACGAAGAAAACATGATGTCTGAAGCTTAGTTGCGAATCCAGAATCATCCCTAGGTTCATCACAGCGTCTACAAGCTGATCACGGAAAGCTCGTTTTCTCGTAGCTTTGAGAGGAGAAACTCTTGTGGAGATCTCGGGAAAAATCCTGGTAGAAACCAACGGGAGCACTGGTAGCAATCATGGATGGGAACACTCACTTGCAAAGAGTTACACTCACTTGCTATTTTCTCAGCTCAGAAGCGTGCAATCACGAAACGATGTATGGACGAGTTTTGCCTTGTGGTTTTGTCTAAAACTTTGCCGAATAGTGTAGGGGTCGCACACGAATCCCAAAGTCGTGACAGAGCTGGAGAGTTGCCTTCGCAGCTCCCTCATGACTTCGGTATGCGTGTGCGACCTATACTCTATTCGGCAAACTTTTAGATAAAATCACCAGGAAAAAGTCGTCCATACATCGTATTTTGATTACACGCTTCTGAGCTGAGAAAACTGCAAGTGAATGTAACTCTTTGCAAGTGAGCGTTCCCATCTTTGGTAGCAATATGTACTGGGAAATCCTCTAGAGAAATTCTGTATGATCCCCGTAACAATTCCAGAATAAAACGATCGGCATTTTGGATTCCTGGAAGATTCTCAATAAAGAATCCGGGAAAGAATAGTTTTAATCTTGAAAAACGCTGGTATGATTCCTGAAGAATCTCCGGAAGGAATTCCAAAAGGAATACCAAGTCAAATGGCGTGAAAAAATACGGAAGATATCTCGTGATGAATTTCAAGAGGTATTTCCAGAGAAATTCCAGAAATAAACCATGACGGAATTTCTGGAAAATTGTTGTTCCCCATTTTCTAGATGGAAAAATTAACACTACAAACTGCAAATAACTTTTTTTATTGATACCCACTATAAAGTTGACTCTGTGAACTCTATTTCTGAGTAGATCTAGCATAGCAAAGCCGACTGTACACATCCTGGGGTGGCTGTTGATAGAGACGATAAATGCGCCAAAAAAGTTTCCTGGGACTTGACAAACCTTTCATTTCATGAACTCTCGACACCTGATCAGGCTCTATTTCTGAGTAGATCTACAAGTACAGTCATGACCCGCTGGTTGGGGGCTTAATAGTTGGGTGACTTTTTAGTTGGGGCCCCGTTAGTTGAGCTGTCAGCCAACTAAAAAGTACCTGGATGTCATAATTCAATGTCAAACTGAAAATGACAACCAATCTGTAATTCCGAGGGGCGAGCTAATGAGTTTTTGGCTTCTTAAACTTTACTGACAATCGAAAAAAATTTCTATTTCACATTTCTTAAAAAAAAAAAAGAATATGTACAATTACTTCGAAACAAATGCAAAACATCGGCAATCTTTATTTTGTCGATCATTAAAAGCGTTTTGTGCTTGCTTTTGATCCGGGTGGTTTCATAAACATCTATATTTTCACTTCACCGACTAAAATAATTATTTCTCGCATTGGCCATATATGTATCTTGCAAAACGTATCAGTTTTGCTCTAAATGTGAAACAAATTGAAAAATTTCCTTTTTGTTTCCAACCTAAACATGATTTAAAAAAAAACATCGCGCACGCCCCTTGTGCTGCTGTCACTTCACCCAACTAGCGAATCGAATTCGTTGGTTGGGTGGAGTTTGCGGCTCAACGAGCGGGTTTCGACTGTAATAAAATTCGCTACTTTTTATTCATACCACCCAATGTTTTTTTTTTTTGGTGCAAAATTTCCCTGAGTAATCCAGGGTTTTCCCTATTAAATAAAATTCCCTGAGTATTCCCGGTTTTCCAGGTAGTAGACACTCTGTATCATTAGATCTAAAATTTCATCACCTTGAAACTTGGTCATCAAGAAGTTATTAAACTGAAATATTGGGGACATGACCCCAGAAGATGACTACTTTTTTGAATCATTAATGCATGCCAAGTTGGCAGTGCCAACACGTTATTCTGAATCAGTTCACAAACAAAAAAGTTACAGTCATTGAGAGCGGTTTGTGGTCAATGTTTACATGTTTAGAAAGGATTCAACATGTCAAAAAACTTCCTAGAAATTGTGAACACTTCAAATGCTGTCAAAAAATGCATTAATCATTCCCTAATTATGAATCATACATAAATGACTAATGATAACGTGTCTCATGAAGCACCTTCTGGTGCACCGCCGTTCTTGCTATCGATATTAATTGCAACCATTCTCGGTCCATGGCGATTCAAATCAAGATAATGAACGTGCCATTGCTGTGCTCGTTCTAGCAGCAGCAGCAGCAGCAGGACAAATTTGCCTCAATTAGTGATTCGAATGCAAACTGTGCCAGCGCATCGTCCGCAGTTGTTGTCAACGCAGGGCAAACAACGACCTCGCCATCTGTCTGCCCTGTCTATGTTCAGCTGCTGCAACAGCAGCAGCAGCATGGTTAGACAATATTCTCATGGATATGGAGTCATAAAATTATGGATATGGCAACGGGGCAACTACTTAAAGTGAAACATCGCTAGAACACATGTTCACGCTGATATGAATTTGTAATTATTTTTATGATACGGAGTTCTCGCAATAGAGAAACGGTCCAGACGCTCCCCCTAACCGTAACCCCGTTCTTAGGTTTGTGTTGTTTGCTGTGAATTATTTTCCTCGGGCTCTCATGCTCTCTTTGGTATGCAACAGCAGCAGCAGCAGCAGCAGCAGCGCCAGCAACCTACTCTTCTTATTTCAGATTCCGGTCTGCTACGAGTCAAAATAGGCCATTCCTGTCAGAATTAGGGTCGAAGTTTTATTTTTCTTATCACATTTGTTCTAAATTATAACTTAACACTTTTCTCTTCAATGCCTTCGGAAGACAAATTTAAGCACTAGACATCCTTAAAAGTTCCACTCTTTGAATGCCCTTTTCGAATAACCTGCTTTAAAAATTTCAAGAAGAATTGAAGCAAAGAGAATTATTTAATGTATTAGTACCCAACCAGAAGCACATAACAAGATCATAACAAAACTATCACTATGACGACTGTTGATAAAAATAACAATACAGTTGATATAATTATGTTTATGCAATTCAGTATCATAATTTATATTTTATCTAACTCATTTTGGTATCATATTGGCCAATTTTTCCGAACTGGTTCATTATGCAACTGAAATGAGTTGCATAATGAAAAATAGTTGTATAATGTTCATAATGCAACTCATTTGAGGTGCATTATGAAAAATCATTGCAACTGAAATGAGTTGCATAATGAAAAATAGTTGTATAATGTTCATAATGCAACTCAAATGAGTTGCATTATGAAAAATCATTGCATAAAATTTTGTATGGAACTCGTTGCAAAATTCGATTTTTTCAGCACTCATCGTATTTATCCAACTCGGCAAGCCTCGTTGGATAAATGTACGACTCGTGCTGAAAAAATCAACTTTTTGCAACTCGTTACATAAATAACTAGGTATAAGGATTTTTTTGAATAGACATAATAAAATTATATTAACATGTGTTATTATTTTAGTAACTAAATTATAAGAAAACTTGTTTCATTTATTAAACCAGATGTATGGCACAAATTTCCCAAATGGAGGAGAACGTGCCTCTGGAGCCGACCTACTGATACCAACCAGATGTATAACAACATTTGTTATATTATGCATTATAATATAATAGTCTCTAACACAATTTCGTAACACGTTTATTGCAATTTTTGTTATATGTTTTGTAACTAAATCATTTGATAACTTATAAATTGTTTTTGTTGTCGTGAAAAAGATTAATAATTTTTGTAATTTGGTCACTCGAGCCAAGAGATTTATAATAAAACTTGTAACAAATTTGTTCTGAAATATATAACAGAACTTGTTATAATTTTGTTATGATCTCGTTTAGACTAATAAAAATTGATATAATCCTGATATGATTATATCTAACTTGTTATTTGTTTTAATTAGAACAATTTTTCTTAGAATTTTTGTTATTTGAACTACTAACGATACATGTTTTATAACAATCGTTGGCTGATTCTTTTGAAACAAAATAACAATGTAATAATTTTGTTTTTTTTTATTTAGTGGGGTAAAAGGAACTGAATAACATGACAAATTTAGTAATTCCATCGGCCGGGAATGGTCTATTACCTACACCGAAAGCATTCTGGTTTCTCGAGCTGGCTGACTTTCGGTTCCCGAGTGTTACGGTATACACCATAATGCCAGCGGGTATACCCACAATGATGTCGGCATACAGTAAACGCCAGTAAATAAACTCGTTACCGGTTGATATTTGCACAGAACCCAACCTGACCCTGAAGGGGGGCTCTTATGTTGCAGCAGCAGCAGCAGCACAACCATCTCGGAACCGGTGATGGTAGACGTCACGTCACGACGCAAGAACGAATTCGGTTTTGTTGTTTGGTAGCTCCGCATTCGAGTGAAGCGTGAAAAATTTAATTAACTGGCCTGGCGTACCTAGATGTATTCGCAGCCACGAAAGCCTGGACGGTAAAAAAGCATCGACCAGCTCTGTAGCCAAGGGAAATGGAAAGCTAATTAGCTGAAAGGTTTTTTAAAAGCTAACGCTGCGTTTGGATGAGCGAAGTTTCAACTTCTAAGCGTTGCATGTCAAAATAGTCGAAAAAAAAATGGCAAAATCTACAGGTTGTAGGTATGTTTGTTTTCAAATTGATGTTCATTGATACCACTTTGACTGTGTATCGCATGATATAATCATGTTTTTTTTTCATTCAGCTTCAAATTTGGTTCATTTTTGTCGAATATTTTTAAGCAAAATGGCAAATCAACAGTGTTTGTCGACTAAGAAAAAACACACGAAGTCAATGCATTCCAATTAGATTTGACTTGATAATGTACATAATGTAATCGTAATGGTGGAGCTAAATACAAAGCAAAACAAAAACAAAACATGAAACGAGCTCACCATTTTTTTCTATATTTAACTACCACGGTGTGCCAAAAACCGTTATTAACAAATAAAAATGTCCACCCAAATGGAACCCGGCATTCGAAAGATATACTATTCTAGTATATCCTCTGAAAATTGAAAATGTTTCATCGAGGGAAACTAAAGTATTTGTTATTTGAAGATTTTGAGACATTTCTATAGGATTTTCTTATATGAGTAAATATGCGAGCACGGTGTGCCTGAAACCGCGATTAGCAAATAAAAATGTACACAAAACTGACACCCGGCATTCGAAAGGTATACTATTATAGCATCACCTCCGAAAATTTTAAAATGTTTAGTCGAGGGAAACCAAAGTTTTTACTGTTTGAAGATTTTATAGGAATATTGTCATACGGTGCTCTTCATATTAAAATTACACACACAATACAAAAATTCACGCAAAATTAAAAAAAAACGTGTTATGGGATGAGAAAAAAACAGGCTTTTGCAACCCTAGAAATGTCATATTGAAAGAATTTTCGAAAAATATTGGAACGGGACTTCACAGTTTATGACCGAAGTTTGAATTGATACCTTGGAACATTAGGGTTTCTAGGGTCCCAACCTCCTATTCTTTTTTTCTCATCCCATAACGCAAACTAGTGTTAAACGGTGCAATGAGTTTTACAAATTCCAAGAGTACAATATTCAAGAAAATTCTTTGAAAATTTGACAACATTTCATTGAGACATGAGAGGAATGTAAATTACCGTGGTTTGAGAATCTAATTAATATTCAATAGTTCTACCTGCTACTCGAATACAAATAAAAATATGGCACGCCGTGAGCTTTGATTACATAAACTTTCTAAGAGTGCCATGTTTTCTGTTTTTAAGCACGTGATAAGTATCTTGTCGGTGAATTTTAAAACGTTTCATGGTGGACGAGAATTGAAGTTCACAACCCAAGCACAGACAAACAGACGTCTTACTCCACTTATTTCCCATCGTTTTATCTTTTAACGGATAGTTCAAATATTTTGTAGTTCGCAAATCTGTCGCTCACGGCACTCGCATCGTTTTCGCTCTTGTTTGACGTTTGCTCTCCACCGCTATCTACTTAGTGAGTTTGCGAAATACAGCGTGATTAGCATTGGGAGATTATGTTTTCGTGACGATGATTTTAATCGCATTTTGTTCCAAATAATACGTCTGTTTCTCTGTGGCCCAAGGTTTTGGTGTTCTTAGGAGGCTTTGAAAATCGTTGGTATAATGTTTAAGATGTTGAAGCTCTTGAAGTAAACCCAAATGCCAATCGTTTTCCTAGCCAGCTTTATACGTCATGTTACCAACGTGTTTTCCGTGAATTTATAAATATTTCATTTGAATGATTATCAGTAACAACAGTTTTAAACTTTGATTCCAATTTAATTGGGGATATGCATACAATCTCGAGGGCCCATATAGCCGAGGCGGTAAACGCACGGGTATTCAGCATGACCATGCTGAGGGTGACGGGTTCGATTCCCGGTCGGTCCAGGATCTTTTCGTAAAAGAAATTTCCTTGACTTCCTTGGGCATAGAGTATCTTCGTGCCTGCCACACGATATACACATGCAAAATGGTCATTGGCAGAGGAAGCTCTCAGTTAATAACTGTGGAAGTGCTCATAGAACACTAAGCTGAGAAGCAGGCTTTGTCCCAGGAGGACGTTACGCCAAGAAGAGGAGAGGATGCATACAATCTCGCTATAAACACGTTAAAACACCTATTGAGTTTTGTAACAGTATCGCAAAAAATGTGATATATAATCAAAGTTTAAGATGCTGGTACACATGTGAAATTTAAAGAATATTCTATGAACTTACTAACACTTTCAATATACTTTATCATAACTTATATTTTCAAACCACTGTAATTTGCGATTGTTGCAATGAAATGTTGTCAAATTTCCAGATAAATTGTTTGAATGTCGTATCTTTGGAATGGTGTTTGTGGAACTGATTAATATTTGTTTATGATTTGAAGAGCCATTGAAACACCCCATGACAATATTGCCACATAAGAGCTAATTCTACGAAAATAGAGGAAAATCTTCAAACAGTAAAAACATGCATTTCCCTCGATGAAACATTTTCAAATTTTTTGATTTTTTACTATAATAGAATATCTTTCGAATACCAGTTATCAATATGCTTTATATTTTTTATTTGTTAACAATGGTTTCAGGCGCACCGTGCGCACATATTTACTCATATAGGAAAATTCTATGGAAATGGCTCAAAATCTTCAAATCACAAAAACTTCAATTTCCCTCGATGAGACATTTTCAATTTTTTTGGAGGAGACTAGAATAGTATATCTTTCGAATGCCGGGTGACATTTGGGTGGACATTTTTATTTGTTAATAACGGTTTTTTGGCACACCGTGTAACTTCATTGTAAAAATAGTTGCCTGTGTGCGAAACAAGGTGAATTATACACTCAGCCAAATAACCTTAAGATTCCCATAAGGCCCAACTTATGAAACGGTCTTTAAATAATTCATAATGTTTCGGATGAATATCATAAGGTCCCTCTATGGCGTAAAATCATCTCTCAGCTTGGCTTTTATTCATGTTTAGCAACATGGAATTCTCAAGCGTCGGTAGCCGTGTGGATAAAACACGGGCTCGGTGATCCCGACGTTCATGGATCGAATCCAGTCTGCATCATTTTAAGATTTTTTTGTTCTTTTCATAAGTCTATCTTATGAAATTTGTCATAGCAAGCACGATCAATTTTTATACTGTATTCTTATGTCATCCATAAGAATTAATTATAGCAAATTTTCATAAGGTATTTCGATGAATTTCGCTAGTTTTTTTCGCTGAGTGTACGCTACAGTACGTAAACCATACAAAAAGTGTTCATATCATTCGCAAAATTGTACACTAAAAAACTATTTAGACTGTTTCTAAATCCATCCATATTCTATTCAACCGTAAGTTTCCTCAACGTCCAGTGACAACTGAAAGTTGTGTGTGACTCACGCGAATGACTCCCGAGCTCCGGATGAAAGCATCACTACAGGGCACAAATTCCTGCGATCTTACGCGGCTCTCGCTCGTGCCCGTTCCATCTCCGCGATCGAAGACGACGACGGCGACGAAGACGACGACGGTGACAAATTGACTACAGGTGTATATACAGCAGCTGGCACAGGTGTGCCCCACCGGTAAAAGAGCACTTTCCGCACAAAAGCTCTGCTTGCTCAATGAATCGCGTGCTGCTTGCTGCGTTCATCGCTTTTCCTACTGGGTGGTAGATATATAGCCTTTTCTGCCTTACAGCAGATCCCCAACCGATGGCAATCAACGAAGCTCATTGCAGCTTACAACAACCACACCCTCCGGTGTACGTATTGGAGTTTCAACAATTAAGTAGAAGGAAAAGAGCAATACCTTAGCTCGACGGAACACACATACGTTGATCGCTCCGCACTCGAACGAACAGACACACCGAGTTCCGAGCGAAATCTCTCCCCATTAGCGATCATTCATATTGATTCATTCAATTTTTACTTTTCATTTGCTCGTGCCAAAACTTCGGTAGGCCTGGGTCTGGAGAGTGAAGACTGCCGCCGCCACGAACAAGGCGCACTGAACTTCGCCCATTTCAGTTCAGCAACAAACCAACAGCAGAAGGTAGTAAGTAGCGGTGCTGCCGCCGGCTTCTTGCCGCTTCCACTCCCTTTCTTCAGGTAGCTGAGTGCGAGAAGCTATTAATGATGATTGCTTTCCACATCCGCGTAAATCGGTTTTCGATCCATCGCGAAGCACGCACGGTTTGTTTTATGTGGGACTTAAGCAGATCTATGAATGTATAACAATAAAAATTCTGAATTAAGAGATTTGGTTACAGATATGGTGTCTGCCTTTTTGCATGATTTAGGATTTTTTTTAGAATTGATCTAAAAAAAACTCTCAAAAATCATATTGCTAGTAATCCATCGAAAACAATTGCAACGGAATCAACTTCAGTATAATCAACGTGCACAGCCCTTACTCCAGAAGCACTGATGATAACTACGCATAGCTCAGACGCGAATACGTCTGTTGCCCATGCCAAGGCGTTAAGATCATTTTAAGAGACCAAAACGCTCAGGTAGGCCAGGAGGAGGAATTAAGCTGGCCTACGACTCATCACCTTCTTTGATGGAGCGGACTTCTCCGACATTATCGATAATCAGGAACTCTCGTAGCGCTAACATCAACTCTGGCCACTACTTGGTAACGATCAAACTGCGCCCAAAACATTCCGTCATCAAGAATGTACGGTACCGACGACCGCCACGGTTCAACCTAGAACGACTGAAACACCCGAATGTCGTCTCAGCATACGTGCAGAACCTCGGGGCAACGTTGCCAGACGGGGGAAAAGCAGGTGACGTTTCTAGAGGACTTCTGGAATACAGTAAAATCAACCATCAACGACGCAGCCAAGAGCATCTCCAGACTTGACGGAACTAATCTGCCGTGAATCGCATATCTGTCCCATTTGCATAGGAAATCCAGCAAAGATGAGACTGATATGCGATTCACGGCAGTAATGGTTCGACGAGGAGTTAGAGGAGAAAAAAGCAGCACGGGCGGTAATGATTTAGCAAGGAACTCGGCAGAACGTGGAAAGTTACAAACAGAAGCGGAAGCAGCAGACCCGCCTCGTTCGGGGAAAAAAGCGCCGCCTGAAAGAAGCGGAATGCGAGGAAATGGAACTGCTGTGCCGTTCCCATGAAACACGGAAATTCTACCAGAAGCTGAACGCATCCCGGAACAACTTCGTGCCGTGAGCCAAAACATGCAGGGATAAGGACGGGAGTATCTTGATGGACGGACGTGAGGTGATCGAAAGGTGGAAGCAGCACTTCGTCAACACCTGAATGGTGTGAAGAACGTAAGCACGGGATATCATGGCAACAGAGAAAACTGGCTACGCCAGTGCAGCAGACGACGGAAATGATCAACCCCCACGCTGAGGGAAGTTGAGGATGGCATTCACCAGCTCAAACCCAACAAAGCAGCTGATAAGAATTGTATCGCAGAATCCCGACTAGACCGAATTCTGATTTCCAACTCCTTAAAGCGCGGTTTGAGAACTATCAACTTTTCCGTCATATCTTTCTTCGATCACAAGACCTATATCATTCAGATAGTTCTACCAAACCTTGTCACGCCACCTGGACGAGGTATATGGAGACTTCAACCACCACATGTTTTGAACGATCCGGAGATATTGGAGGAATTTTCAAGAAAGTAGGCATACTGGGCACGCTCGCGAGGCAACTTCAGATCGTGGATTGATTGGTGGATTAGATTTACCAAACCCAAGGTCGACATCTCTTTCCTGAAATGGCGGTCCTCTATTATCCATAGAGAATTTCGGGAAACAATTGAGTTGTATTGCAGTTGTTTACTAGATGCGTATAACAACTACTATGGAAATGCTGAACAACTTACCAACATCAACAGAATCAAATCACAAATGCTACGTCACCAACGATCCTTTCCGGACTACTTTCGAAGGACCAATCAAACATTCATGTCCGGGGAATCAACCACATTGTTCCATGTCGCGGAGGCATACGGAAAGCCAGCTAAAACAACAATAAATTCTCTTTCAACTGTAAATGGCGAGGATGTTGAGGACCCGAACAAGATTAGCGGAATAATACAAACCTACTTTCGAGAACTATACGCATTTGAGGAAAGAGAGCCATCTGAAAGCTTCAACCCTTCAAAGGCAATTCCAGCCGGAAATCCTGATAACGAAAAACATCATGCAACCCGTTACTACAGACGACATTTTTGATACATTCAAAACCAGCGCTCCTTGGAAATCGCCAGGATCTGACGGCCTACCCAAGGAATTCTACCAAAAACGTGGCGAATCATAAAAGACGAATTCACACATGTCATGAACGATGCTCTTCAAGGACACGCAAGCAGGGATTTCTACGATTGATTTCTATTATTGTGCTTATCAAAAATAAAGGTCGGGACAATACTATCCATGGATACCGTCTCATTTCGTTACTTAATTACGACTACAAACTTCTTGCTCGAATAATCAAGCAACGGCTTCACAGCATGATACCACTAGTTCTATCGAACAACCAAAAGTGTTGAAATGGTAACAAAACTATATTTGAAACCACTGGTCGAATACTTGATGAAATTTGTAGTTTGAAACACCGTCGCAGAAATTCATTGTTAGTCTTGACTTTGATCATACATTCGATCGAGTGAGCCGTCAGTTTCTCAGAGAAGCCATGACAAAAATGAATTTCAACCCGCAACTTGTCGAACTTCTGTCAACAATATGGAACCAGTCCTTCTCCAGAATCCTGGTGAATAGGCGCCTTACGCAACAGTTCAAGATAGAAGGATCGGTGCGACAGGGAGATCCATTATCCATGTATCTCTTTGTGATCTATCTGCAGCCCTTGCTGGACAACACCAAACGAAGTTTTAAAAATGCAGTTCTCAATGCGTATGCAGATGATATCTCGATGTTAATGGATAATGAAGTAATGGTTGTGGCTGTAACTGAAATTTTTCAACATCTTGGTGCAACCTCTGGGGCGATTCTAAACAGACGAAAATCAGCTGCGATTATGATCGGCAACGTGAATCTAACAGGCGCAACGAAATGGCTGAATATAGAAAATTCCATCAATATCCTCGGAGTTGTGTATGGCGAGAATGTCCAGCAAGCTCGGAAGAAAAAATGGGAAAACGTTCTACAAGGCATCAAGAGCAGAATTTGGTTCCAGAATCCGAGAAAATTGAACATCATTCAAAAAGTAATTTTGCTTAATGCATACATAAGCTCCAAGCTACTGTACATGGCATTGAACACAGCGAATACTCAGACGTATATAAACAAAATACGAACTGAGTACGGAAAATTTATTTGGTATGGACAGCCTCTGCAAAGAATAGCATTTGCGAGCCTCATCTTGCCAAAACCCCGAGATGGTATAAACCTACATTGTGTAGAAAGGTGGTCTAAACCTACATTGTGTAGAAAGCTGGTCTAAACCTACATTGTGTAGAAAGAAAGCTACAGTAGACATGCTTACTAATCGTCTAATGTCCATGGCAGATGAGCTTCCATTTCTTCGAAGTTTTCTACTAGATCGGAACATCTCAATACCGGTAGTGTGCAACCACATCACATTAGCTATCAACCAACTGGCAACTCTACCGGACCACCGTCAAGATGCCTTGTCGTCGCAAGGTATATATCAACACCTTATAGGACAGCTTCCTGACCCAGGGTTTATGTCAGCACAACAGCGAAATTGGGGAACAGTATACAGAAATCTACACTCCAGCCCGTTAGCTTCTCAGGAACGATCTATCTGGTACACCATTATGCACAAAAAATCAAACATAAAGAACTCCTTTTCCTAAGAAACGTGATTGATGATCCAAACTGTGACGATTGCCCTGGAGAACTCGAAACAGTTGTTCATAAAACTTTTCGATGCCAACGTGTACGTCAAATTTAGAGATATCAAAGGCGCAGAATTATAGTAGAAGCACCTTGTCTGAATAGATACGAACCTGAAGATTTCATATACCCCGTTCTGAGACAGCTGAATAGGAATTGTAAACGTAGCATAATGAAACAGTTGGCAAAATACTTTTGTTACATAATAGAAACACCAGAAAACAATGTAGGTTTAGATAACTATGTATTTTATATATCTATTAGACGCAATAAAAGGATTTTACAAAAAAAAAAAGATGGGCCCAGAAAAGTTGGCTACCTGTCTGCACCGGTTGATAGTCAGGATCTAGGAAACCAAACAGCTACCGGAGGAGTGGAAGGAAGGCGACTATTTGGAATGTGGAAACTTCAAAGCATTCACCATTTTGAATGCTGCCTACAAAGTGTTATCCCAGATCATCTTCCGTCGTCTGTCACCAAAAACGAACGAGTTCGTGGTAAGTTATCAAGCCGGCTTCATCGACGGCCGGTCGACAACGGACCAGATCTTCACCGTATGGCGAATTCTCCAGAAATGCCGTAAATACCAGGTACCTAGGTCGGACTGTTGGTGAATGCGTCCAAAACAAAGTACATGATGGTAGACGGAACCGGAAACGACCGGGTCTGTCTAGGTAGTAATGTGACGATAGCCGGGGATACCTTTGAGGTAGTGGAGGAATTCGTCTACCTCGGATCCTTACTGACGGTTGACAACAATCAGAGCCGTGAAATACTAAGGCGCATCATCCAGTGGAAGTCGTGTCTACTATGGGCTCCAGACGAAACTGCGGTCTTAAAAGATTCACCAACGCACCAAGTGCACCTTGTACAAGACGTTGATAAGACCGGTGGTCCTCTACGGACACGAGACATGGACCATGCTCGAGGAGGACTTGCAAGCACTCGGAGGTTTCAAGCGACGTGTGCTAAGGACGATCTTCGTCGGCGTGCAGGAGAATGGTTGTGGCGGAGAAGGATGAACCACGAGCTCGCTGCACTTTACGTTGAACTAAGCTTCCAGAAAGTGGCAAAAGCCGGAAGGATACGATGGGCAGGTCATGTTGCAAAAATGCCGTACCACAACCATGCGAAGTTGGTGTTCGTTACAGATCCGGTTGGCACAGGAAGGCGCGGGGCGCAGAGAACACGATGGGCAGACCAGGTGGAGTATGATCTTGAGAGCATTGAGCGTGATCGAGGATGGAGAGCGGCAGTCACGAAGTGAGCATTCTAGCGCACTGTTCTCGAGTGCTCGACACTGAAGAAGTCTGTAAATCGCAGACGAAATAGGCCTATATGTCAGTAATTCAATTCTCGTTCTTTCTAGTTTTTCTTTTAAAGTGATTCGTTTTTATTTTTCTTTGCAAAAGTAAGTAACAGTGAGGTGTATTTTATATTTCAACTAGTGTTTTTAGTGAAAAGTTCTTTTAAAAGTTCCAAAATGATAGTGAAGCAAAAAAGTAGACTGGCCAAAATCACTGCAATACTAGAGCTAATAATACATCACAACTCAATCCACAGAGTAAAAGTAAAGATAATCGAATACGAAGCCTTCACCACCGTAATCATCATCACAGCCGAGCCGGTTCGGCAACAATCGTCAAGATCATCGAACATTATCATTATCGCTCTCGCTTTATACCTACGTTGTTGCGATGAGCGACTTTGCAGCGAAAACTGCAACACTATGTCTATGGATGGGTGGATAGCGACGCACATCAGACACAGACGGCTGTAGCTGACAGACGATCGAACGACCAACAACAACAGCAACAAAACAAGTGCAAGTTTGTTTATTTGCACTTGGAAAAAAAGTTTTTGCTTTATGATTGGTGTTGATTGCCGCTCGTTTTTATTGTTAGTGTCGAGCAGCTGCCATTGGTGTAGCTAGTTTTCTGGAGATTTTTCGCAGAAGCCCTCACGGCTCACGTACAATTTGTATTGTTACTTTTGACGATTTGAATTACTTAGAAATAATACTGTTAAATTTTATGAATTTCCAATGACCTTGACATTTAAACATTACAAATATCATGTTCCCTAGCGTGAAATGTCTTGGCCCATCAGTAAAATGACGTCAAAAACAACGATAAAAATACGTCAACAACATTTCTTGCGTAAGAACCAGAAAGAACGAACAGGAAGAAAGATTTTGTGTACGGTGACTGTAAAAATATAACACAATAATAGGGTTGCGTTGTTTTCGTAACTAGATTAAGAATGAATTTTAGTTAAAGTGATTTATTTATAGTTTTTTGAAAATTTGGCTCCGAATATGTAATTTGAAAGTATGATTGGTGAATAAACGGAGATAATACTTCAGCAGAAATATTGAAAAAATGAGATAATAAGTGGTTCTAGTGCATGGAAAGCAATAGGCCAACGTTGTATCCACTAATAGGCCAATTTTTGTACCATAGACCAACGTTGCATACCATGGCATCGAATCTTTTCAGCTTAATTAAGTAAATTCTTGAATATTTACGTAAGTTTACTTCCAATTGGTGAAACATGCATTGCCTAGAGTGTGTAATAGGGTCAACATATTATTTCTAGTGCTATTAATTCATGAGTTATGCAAAATTGTCAAGGCGGCTTGAAAATTAGGCCAAGGAATGGTACACATACTCTATATTTCTCTTGAACATTTGAACAATAATTGCGGATTCGTTATCACTAGAAATCCTCTATATAGAGATGAGCGGAAGTTACATGTGTCGATTCGGCAACGATGTTTGTTTTGTTTACAACTGCTTCCAACACTTGCCACAAAGCTAGATGTTCAAACTTTGTGCATGACTTTGTTATGGTGCAAGTTGTTTTGTTTACGTTTGCTAATTATGGGCGAACTTTTTTTTCCAAAATTTTGAAAAAATATCAACGCAATTGAAGAAATCTGAAATGCATTGCAAAGAGTTGCTCTAATCATATCGTCAGAAGCGAATCAAGCGGCAGCAATGGAAGTTTTTCGAGAAGAACAGCTACAAAACTTTCTTCATGAGCATGAGTTTTTGAACACAGAAAGAATTAAATATTATCTTTTTTACTACATTTTCATATGCCATCATTTTTTCGATATTGATAATAAATAATTATGATTTCTTTAGTACTGATTACAATACCGTGCAAACGACGCATTCCTACAAACGATAAACATGTTCGTTTGGCTCGCATTTTGACAGTTCTCTCTGCACGATTGGCTCACAATCGCCGCTTCCGCAGATCTCTATAATGTAGGATTACTAGTTATCACTTGTGTGCTACCACATAATATCGCATATTAGTTTTAATATTACATACAGAGATTATGATATTCCAAGTTCTGCAAACTTTACAATGTTCAGGTACAATAAGAACAACGAAAACGAAAAGAAAAATTCCAATTGCTCGAATAAATTGCTGCAAAATGAGGCTGTTTTGAATTATATAACTGAACAATCAAAAATTACACATATCGAATGTAACCTTTGCAATTTCTAATTAAATGAAGAAAACACCGGAAAAAATGTTTACACATTGAAAGGGTATGCATAACAAATTTTCCCTCAATACGCCGATGATTGCTAGTGAATGAGCGGGGTGCAACGGCACCTTACACGAGAGTGCGGCGCACAGTGGGATCATTCTGAAAAAAGACGATCAAAACCTCTAAGAGCCGTTAGATGACATTTTAGCATATAGGTGCCTTTGGAAGATGTGTTCAGAAATATCGTCTCTATTTTTATGCATATTCACTGTATGGTAAAACTGTAGGGTGAACCCGAGCAAAAAAATATGTTTTCAAAATATTTTTTTAGAGGGTAGATGTCTTCAGCAAAGTTGTAGAAAAAGTAATTTCAAGTAACTTTTCTGAAGACACCATATAGTTTGGACTTCATTTTTTGGGAGAAAATACGAAAGTTTAAAAAACAACCTCAAAATCAGTTTTTTGAACTTTTTTATGATTATATCGTAAAATTTCAAAGTGATATGTTCTACAAGTTTGTAGATACTACTGGAGTACACTATCTTGCCGAAGACACCATCTCTGTAAAATTGAAAATTGCTCCAGTAAACCGATTTTTTTGAAATTTTTTCACTATTTTCACTATTGAATATTTTTTGAATAGGCACTTTTTGGCAGTCGTGCTATCAAAATTCCAATGCTTTATCATGTATAGAATAGACCAAAAGTAACTTAACAATCGGGTCTGATAAGGCACTTTGATTTCTGATGCTATTTCAATAGGCATTTTTCAATGAAAATATTCACAAATTTCATACAAATCAATTAATACAAACTGAAAACTCACGAAAACTTTTCGACATTAATATTTGTTAATCCAAATAGTATTCTTGTTGAAATAGTCTACATTTCTAACACTGTGGTTGACTTTACATTGAATAAGTTTTTAACACCAATTAAAAACTGTGTTTTTTATCTAATTTTTTTATTGTAATTCCCAATGCATTTGTTTACGTTACATATTTACATTAATCAATCAACTAAAATGAAACATTGTTACATCACATTGAAATTGCCAGTATCTGTTAGAGATATTCTAGGTTGTAAATCTTACGTTATGATGAAAATTCTTCACAGATATTTTATTGAAATTGGTTATGCTGTTTGATACTCTTTAAAATTTATTTTTTCCAGTTTGGGGCTGTCCATAAACCACGTGGTCATTTTTTTGGGACTTCTCAACACCCCCCCCCCCCCCCCGCGTGGTCATTAGTCCATACAATTTTTTTTATTCGTCCATACAAAATGGTCATTGGCCGAACCCCCCCCCCCCCCTTCCTCATGACCACGTGGTTTATGGACAGCCCCTTTTCAAGAACTGCGTCCGTTAGGTCGATTCCTGTCCATGATTTTCAAAATTCCTTCGTCGTAGACATATTACCTTGGTTCATCCCTTGACAAATCCGCATCAAGATCACGGCTCGATTATGGATACTTTTCCGGAGGAGCCTTTAGTTTTAAGTTTATATTATAACGATTTTTTGAAAAGATAAAAGGCCTTTTTGAGAAAGATTTCGTAGATGAGGAAATCACTCAAAGAAAGAGGCTTTTGCCTCTTTCAAAATTTGTAGTTCAAAATAAATGACACTAACAGTTGAAATAGTCTACATTTATTTAACTTGTTTTTTTTTAATTCAGAAGTACTACTTGGATGAGCTAAAAATAATATCGAAAGGTTGTATGAGATTTGTGAATATTTTCTTTGAAAATTACTACTAAAATAGCTTCAGATATTAAAGTGCCTTATCAGACCCGATTGTTAAGTCAATTTTGGTCTATTGTGGACATAATAAACCATAGATATTTTGACAGCACGGCTGTCAAAAAGTGCCTACTCAAAAAATATTCAACAGTGAGTTTTTAACTCATCTAAAAATTTAAAAAACAATATTTTTGTCGGGTATTCAATGTAAAGTCAACCACAGTGTTAGAAATGTTGACTATTTCAACAAGAATACTATTTTGATTAACAAATATTAATGTCGAAAAGTTTTCGTGAGTTTTCAGTTTGTATTAATTGATTTGTATGAAATTTGTGAATATTTTCTTTGAAAAATGACTATTAAAATAGCATCAGAAATCAAAGTGCCTTATCAGACTCGATTGTTAAGTCACTTTCGGTATATTCTGGACATAATACAGCATTGGAATTTTGATAGCACGGCTGCCAAAAAGTGCCTATTCAAAAAATATTCAATAGTGAAAATAGTGAAAAATTTTCAAAAAAATTGGTTTACTGGAGCAATTTTCAATTTTACAGAGTTGGTGTCTTCGGCAAGATAGTGTATTCCAGTAGTACCTACAAACTTCTAGAACATATCACGTTTAAATTTTACGCTATAATCATGGAAAAGTTCAAAAAACTGATTTTGAGGTTGTTTTTTAAACTTTCATATTTTCTACCAAAAAATGAAGTCCAAGCTAAATGGTGTCTTCAGCAAAGTTACTTGAAATTACTTGTTCTACAACTTTTCTGAAGACATCTACCCTCTAAAAAAATATTTTGAAAACATATTTTTTTGCTCGGGTTCACCCTACAGTTTTACCATACAGTGAATATGCATAAAAGTAGAGAAGATTTTTCTGAACATATCTTCCAAAGACACCTATATGCTAAAATGTCATCTAACGGCTCTTAGAGGTTTTGATCGTCTTTTTTTCAGAATGATCCCACTGTGCGGCGTGCAGCCCCACATCCGGAGATATGATGCTTTGTTACTCGATCGCGTTTCCTATGTCGATCGAGTTGCATTCGAGGCTGCGCAGCGCGGCTCATTATCGGCTCGGCCAAACCAATTCCCGATAAAACTCTCGTGTTACATCCGAACATAAATTGAAAAATCGATGCAATGAGCTTTAAATTTCGTTGGAAAATTGGGTTTATTTGCATTTTTCCGATTCCCCATGACATTGCGCAACTAACCGTATAACGCTTCCGTAATCGACTACGTTACAGTATAGTGTTGCGCGAGTCTCGTTTGTCGGCCGGGCCTTCTCGCGTCATTTGCCAATGGCGATGTGGTTCATACCACCGAACATTGGCTCACATTTAATCAGCGCAACCAGAGCAATCAGTTTCCCACCGCACTGAGCCAAAGCGAAACCAATGGGGCCTATCGATCATATTTGGTCATTTTCTTTGCCGGCTGCACCACATACGATCGGACCAGAATGAAATAACTAAACTAGGGAAGTTGGCGTATGTTTGTGGAGCTATACGCAAACGCGTTTCTGCAAACTACTTTCTGTCCACACACGGAGCTAGGTAGATAGAGATAGTTGAAGTTGCAATGGCCATCGGGCATTTTGTGGTAGGCCCCAACAGTCGTTCGATTGAGGCTGTTGATCAGGGGGCTAACTAAAGTCGAGTAGAACCAAAACAAGTTCTCCTATGCAAAATTGGTCCGTTTCACGAAACAAGTTCTTCTGGTTAATAATGTTCATTACACATTCCATGAGACATGATGGCAGTATTGATAATCGTATGCTAATTTTGATTAGGAGTTGAACCGCCAATGGTTCAAGCTAAATTTATATTCGCGCATAGTATACGTACGTACAGCTGAGACCTAGTACACAGCTATATTGCAAAAACCTTAAAAGAACTTCATACTAAAAGGGGTTAACCAAACAGCGTAAACCGCTGTGTAAATATCATCCTGCGTAAACATTACGAGCAATCTTTGATTGTTTTATTTGCAACTTCATGAAACATTTCAATACACATGATAAGGGTGTATCCATAAATGACGTAGCTTTTAAGGGGGAAGGAGAATTCTGGGACTGCGTGACGAGCCATGTATTAAGTATAGGAAAATAAAGACTGGACTCGAAACAATGAGACACAAAGAATAATGTATAACTTTTGATTGCGTGCACAAAAATAGCTGATTTTTTGACCAGGAATAGTACATTATGTGTAGCTAATACCATACAAATTTCATCAAAATCGGTTAAGTGTTAGCGGAGATATCGTCGAAACAAGAGACTTACCATTTGAGAATCTTGGGTCAAACAAATACTTTAAAAAATATCACATTTTCTTATCTAAAACTGTAGAGCCAAAAATACTGAACCGATTTCAATGAAAATTTATCCGTACAAAAAGTATGTATGTAGAATGTAGATGTATTGTGTCAAAATTTCATTCAATTTGATTTGACCTTTAAAAAGTTATAGCCACATATGTAGCACTATGTCACAATAAGCAGATGTGGTTTTTGGTATAGAGACATTCAAACTGCTCTAATTTTTAAAATGTTCAATCAAAATGGCTGAAATTTTCACTGAGAACAGTTAACACAACGATTTAACACTCTCAAAGTTTCAAAAAAAAAAATCGGGACAGTTTTGCCAATACTACAGTCAAAATACAGGTATACCTCGATATAGTGGACATTTCAATTTTTGAAATGTCTATAAAATCGAATTTCACATAAAATCGAAGCAAATTTTTTTATTTTATTTTTATTTAAATTTTATACCAAAATGTACCAAAACATATAAAAACTGCATGAAAATTGAGTTTTCGATAAAAGGCTCGGAGTTTTTGACCTATATTAGTAATTCTCGCTTAATAACGAATAAACAATTTTGTCTAAAACTATTTATGGTTGATTGAAAAGCCAATATTTTGTGCAATGGACATACTCAATAACGCTATTTGCATAAATGTCCCAAAAAATTGAAAAAAAAAAATAAATCGGAAATTCATTCAGGGATTTTTTTTAAAATATCTCTGAGGATTTATTTACCCTGGAATTTGTTTACGAATTGCTTCATAAATTCCTCCAGGGTTCCCATCTGAAATTCCTTAAGGGATTCCTTCGGAAATTTAGAGATTCGTGACAAGCACTTGATAGAGCGTGGTTACTGGTTGTGTTGTATTTGCCGAATGATCTTTCTGTATGAGTAGTGTAGGCTTGTGCCGCTATCTTCTCGGTCCCGGTCGCCTTTTGTTGCAATTCTGAGGTGTTAAATAAAGTTAAGTGAACTCAGAATTTTCAACTCTATTACGACGGTCTGCGAATGAAACTTGCCACATTAAATCATCATGTTACAGTTTACACAAGTTATTTCAGAGATTTTTTTGAGAAATTGGCCCAAGAATTATTTCAGAAATTCTTCTAGTTATTTATTCATAAATTTCTCTAGGCATTTATTTGGAGAATCTTTTAGAGAATCTTTTAGAGAAATCTACCAAAAATTTCTTCAGAAACTCTTGTAAAATATCTTTCTGTTTTTGTTTGCTGAAATTTGTCCGAGTGTTCGGCCAAAAAATCCTTTTCGGATTCTTTCAAAAAATCTTCCATTTGGAAATTTTCTTCAGAGATTTGTTTAGAAATTCTTTCTGTTCTATGAATTTCACAAAGAATTCATTCCAAGCATTTCAATGATTTTCTTCTGAAATTCCTCCCCATTTAAAAAAAACAAATATTTTTGAATTTGAGTAGAAATTCCTCTGATGATTCTTACAAAAATGCATTCAGAGATTCCATTAGAAATATCTTTCATTTTCATTTTCATTTTCATTTTGCAGCATTTGGTGGGGCAATGAGAGCGCAAGTCAGTCCAAAGCCGATGATAAGGAGGGGTAATGGCTGAATAGTCTTTGCTGACCACATAAACGCCATGGGATAGGAAAAGGGTATTTTGGTGAGGGATTAGGGTGTTGGTACAGACTTGACAATATCAATGCTATTCAGATGCAAAATAATTTTAAGGTTCAATAGTGAATCGCATACCTTCCAAAACAAAAAAAAAACAAAAATCCACAAAATGCCAAGCAAGTCAAAGAAAGAAAAAGCGCCCGATTGTTTATTTTGTCAATTATAACAAACGGAAACTTCCAACTTCACCGACTCACCAGTCACCCGGAAAAAAAATGTTCCTTCAGTTCTGGAAAATATATTATCCCCAATTAAGCCCTTAATCGAATTGTCCGCGTGGTCTTGTAGTACCCCTGCTAGGTAAGAACCAGTCATTGCCATACATATTAAATGCTAGACATGACCCCATGGATAGCATTTGCATATGTAAAAGCTTTGCTGATGTGACTTTCCTATTAGGCAATTCTCTCATCTCATGTTTGTCTTCAAAACCTTGTCAAGCTTAGAAAATTGAAGTTAATAAACAATACATTACAAGCTTCGAATTCCCATAGAATGAGATCATTCATTCGCACTACAACACCATAGGAGATAATGTCACATTGGCTGATTACACTACAAATGCGAAAAATCTCCCTTTTCCCCCTATCCGCAACCCGGGGACGCGCCCTGTTGGATTTCGAAAGCTTCGGAGAATATTACAAACCTTCAATGGCATTCCCATACAATAACCCACATTGCCCATTCAGGGGTCTGACTGGGCCTATTACCCTCCCTCAGTTTGTAATATTCTCACCAACTTGGAATTATATTTTCCCGACACATAAATGACTTCGACAAATGTTCGATATACTATGCAGCATCATGATCAGTATAACTATATCAGGTGACGATGACTTGAAGATCTGATTTTTACAGAATTGTTTGCCATTGATTATACATTCAGCTATTCGAATAATTACTGCAAAGCACATCGACCACATGCCCGAAATCAAAGCTTCCTGGAAGATATAATCCAAGCCCACGGAGATTCCATTAGAAATATCTTTGGACATTTATTCAAATTACTCCAGAGATTCCTTTAATAAAACTTTCAGCTATGCCTCCATAATCCATTTTTCAGAAAATGTTTCAAAAATTTAAACTGGGGTTACTTTCTAAACTCTTCCAAGGATTTCATCAAAAATTCTCACAACAATTTCCAATTTCTTCAGAAGTTCCTCTCCAGTGATTTCTCTGGATGTTTCAGAAAAAGTTGTGTTTGAATTTTTGTTGATACTCCTCCAGGGATTTCTTCAGAAAATCCTTCAGAGATTTACCTTTTTTTCGAGACTTTTTTAGATATTTGTCTGAAAATTCCTTAAAGCATTCTCTCAAACGGTTTCCCTAGGATTTATTTCAAAACTTTCTCCAGGGTTGGCTTTAGAAGTTGCTCCAGGGATTTTTTTGAATCTGAATTTCTATCAGAAAAACTTCCTGGGATTTCTCTAGAATATTCTCTAGGGACTCTTTAAAAAGTATGAGATCCATTAGGGAACTTTCTGCAGGGATTCCTGTAGAAATTACCCTGGGGATTCCTTCAGAAAATCTTCCATGGATTTTATTATAAATTCGACTAATAACTTCTTCAAAAATATCTCCAGATTTTCCTTCAGAGTTTTTTTTATAAATTTTATACATTGTTTTTAACCCTAAACTTCTACAGATTTTTCGAAAATTCTTTCATAGACCCTTGTTGGGTCCATATAGCCGAGGCGGTAAACGCACGGGTATTCAGCATGACTATGCTGAGGGTGACGGGTTCGATTCCCGGTCGGTCCAGGATCTTTTCGTAAAGGAAATTTCCTTGACTTCCTTGGGCATAGAGTATCTTCGTGCCTGCCACATGATATATGCATGCAAAGTGGTCATTGGCAGAGGAAGCTCTCAGTTAATAACTGTGGAAGTGCTCATAGAACACTAAGCTGAGAAGCAGGCTTTGTCCCAATGAGGACGTTACGCCAAGAAGAGAGAGAGACTCTTGTTGAAATCCATCCTAGGACTCGTTTAAAAAATCTTTCACGAGTTCCTGAAAAATCTCTGGAAACTGCTCATAGTTTTACTTCAAAAATTCATCCAGGAAATTCGAAAGAAATTCAGTCAGAATTTTTTCACAAAATCTTCTAGGGATTCCTCTAGACTTTAGAATGTCATATAGAAACTTCTCTAAGAACTCCTTAAGAAAGTCTTACACGGTTGGCTTCCATAAATGTTGCATGGGTTCGAAAAATCTTGCATAGATTGTTCTAGAAATTCATCTACGAATTTCTTTACGAGATTCTTTCAGAATTTTTTGGAAGCATTCATCTAGAAAACCTTCCATGAAGTTTCTCAAAAGTATTCCATGAACTTTTTTTAAAATATGGTTCAAACTTTGAAGAAGTTTTGAGTTTCTGTTTCTCAATGTATCAGAATCAGAAAATCAAAACTTCTTTAAAATTATCTCAGAAGTTTTCAAAAAAAACTGTCTCCGATGATTGCCACATTCACATTGCCTTCACATGCCTTTAGATATTGCTTCAAGACATTTTTCTTCCAGAAATTGCTCCAAGGATTTCTTAAGTTAGAAAGTCTTAGGAAATCCTCCAAGGATTACTTCAGAAATTTTTCTACAGATTTTGCCGACTGCAATAGAGGATTGCTATGGAAAGGCTGGAAGACATTTATACAGAGATTCCTGCAGAAATTGACACAGAGATTTCCTCAGAAATTCCGCCGGTTATTCCTCTATATATTTTATCAGAAATATCTCCAGGATTTCCTCCAAGCGCACGTCTAAGAATTCCTCTATGAGTTTCTCAAAGAATTCATTGAAACTTTGTTTAAAATTTGTTTTGGGGGTTCCTCCGGGTTTTTTTAATATCTCGAGAGGTTTTGTTAGTTATTCTAGCAGTAGTTTCCAGGTATTCCTATTCCTTCAGAAAATCCATCTATGAATTTTAAAAATAATCTTTTTTTTTCAGAAATGCTTTAAGGAATTTATTTAGAATTTTCTTCAGATTTTTTAAAATTATTTTTGAAATTTCTTCAGTGATACTTTCGGAAATATCTTTAGATACTTGTTCAATATTACTAGAACTACTTCAGAAATTTCGGCAGGGATTTCTTCAAAAGTTGTTCCATGTATTCTTTAAGAAGTTGTTCCAGCAGCTCACGAATTGCTCAAGCGGCTCCTTCAAAGATTCCTCCAGGAATTCATCCTTGGGAATGTGCACGTGAAGGGACGCTGAAATCGGGAAACCTTGACTAACTAGATCTGAGTACTAGAAATAAATTTATCACAAATCTTGTCAGTAATCATCCGAAGCATTACAATGACTTTTTTAAGGAATTTGCTATAAATTTTGGAATTCAATCAGCAAATCTACCAAAAATATCAGGTATTTAATACAACTCTCGGTGAGGAAGTCATAAGAATCGTTGAAAAAAGTTTGTTAGAAAACTTTGAGAGAAGATCTGGCGAATCAGATTGCATGCATCCGTCAAAAGTGTTGTTATTGCTAAGGGATCTTTAAAAAAATATTGCCAGAAAATCACTCCATATACTCCGCTCATCGCCATCATCGACAAAGTCAGGGATATTTATATAAAAAAAAATGAAGTCAGAAAGGGAAGTATGAGATTACAGTAAATATATAGAACTAAGTATTCATGAGGTATGCATTGGCGCTAATATGGGTACTCTACAAAACAATTTATTGATATGAAGTGCCTCGCGTGTTAAAGGCTGAAAACCCCTGGATTATAAGTCATCATGTAATAAATTGCAAGTTTTAAAATGATTGAATAGTTAAAAAAATACCATTAAAAAAATGTACATAAAATCGAGGTAAAATGTACATAAAATCGAGGGTCTATATAATCGAGGGTCCACTAAATCGAGGTATACCTGTAATGCACATTGATTTTAAAATGTTAAAAAAGTGCCCAAAATTTGAAAACCCCGTTTTTTTTTGTTTGAATTGTTAAAAAAAAGTACTGAACCGATTATAATGAAATTTTTACCACTTATTATGACTTACTTGAAGAACTTACAGTCAAATTTTCAGACGTTTTGATGAGCTAACAACCAAGTTATAGCGTAAACAATTTTTGAAACTTCATCGTTTAGAACGCTCCCTAATCATTATGCAGCGGTTTTCGCTGTTTAGAGAATTCATATAATACCTTGGATATCTCGAATCTTACAAAAATGAAAAATAATAATATACTAACCGCAAAATCCACGCCATACCATTTGAAAACCGCGCCATCGAATCCGCATAAATTTGAAAAAGACTCAGAAGCCTATTGCTAAATAAGTAAGGAAAATGCATTTAGAGCCACAACATTTTTGCGGACCTCTCGAGATTGGTCAAATGTTGACTCATTTGAACTGTTATAACTGGAAAGTTGTTGAAAAGAGGAAAGAGTGAGCTACTATTTACAGTTGTAAAAAGTTGGGTCGGCCATATTGATTTTGTTTGAAAGTTGAGACATTTATACACAACATATCAAACAATTAAAGATGTTTTTTTTTTCCTATCAAAAGTTTTCTGATAATTATGTCAGAGTGTTCAACATAAATGTTTCGATTCAGCAGGAGTCGTGGCAAGAGTCCACTTAAAACTAATTTAGGAATTCCATCATTTCCGTAATTATGAAAATTTTCCATAATGAATTAAGAAAATCCTACAGATAAAAAAAATATTACTATAAACCTTCCATAATTATTTATTTCTTTCGATTTTTTTTTCTAAAGCTTCTTCCAGCGAATGCTCAAAGAATGCAATGCATCATGAAAATACCTCAGCAAATCTATCAAATAGTTTTTACTACACTCAGCCCAAGGAATCAATCAATTCCAAAAACATATTCTGCTAAATTTGACATGAGATTGCACTAAATATTTCTCCAAAATTTCCAGTAGGCGTTTGTTGGGAAATCCCACAAAAACAACTTTCAGAACTAACAAGAAGCTCGACACTACTGAATGTTTGTACTCAATTTCAATATTTCATAATTTTTACTTGAAAAACTGTAGGATGAGCAATAGTTAAAATACAAGTAAATAAAACTAAACAAAAAAAAAACTAACTATGAAATGATCTGAAGATTTCTAAAGAAATGTTAGTTGAAATAAACGAATTTGACGCCAACCCTTCTCTACGACTAGCGCAACCTCTCAGAATCGAACGAAACTATAAAGACTAGTTCTTTTCAAGCAACTTTGCATACGGCAGCATCCTTTTATGACGTAACGCTAAAACCGAGATTTTGGAGTAATTGTTTCCGAAATATTTTGAAAATTCCTCTCGTAATACGCCGGTGCTTTCAACTAAAAATTTAAATAGTTTTGACAGTAACTCTTTTAGGAATTTCTCCAGCAATTTCTTTCAATGTTTCTACAAGATTTTTTATAGAAACAAATCCTACATCTTGAAAGTAGTATCTTGAAAATTTCAAAGTTGAATTTCAGGAAAACCTTTTTCTCTGGGTTTTCCCAAAATTGAAATTGCAAATTTATTGCGGATTTTACCCCGTAATAGACTCACACGCGGAAAATTTTGTCCCACCAAAATATTCTCCCACCGCTTTTCCCTTAGATTGGGTTTTGCCACCGCTAACGAAAACAACATGGAACGCACACTCTCAGTTGGTGCAATGAATGCATGGTTCGTTCAGCTGCTAACTGCAATGCAAACTGACGTGTGAGTATTCATTTTTTCTCTTCGAAGATTTGCTCGAAAGTCTATCAACGAATCAAAAATGCAATATTGAGATTGAAATTTATTCATAAGGTTTTTCCGGCTGTTCGGGTTCGTTTGGAAGTTGACCATCAATGTTAACTTCTTTTCCCGATCACCCTAGATAGCTGCGTAGTGTCGGTAGCAGTTGTCTCAATTGGCTAAGAATAACACTACGGACCGCCTGATCCAGTGGTAAGAGTCCACTAAACAGGTGACCTCTAATTCACGGTGTTATGCGGCTTTATGCTTACCGTGCCAAAGAATGAATGGTTAGGGGGGTCTAATAAAAACCTAACTACAAACGGAGCCTGTGGAGAATTAGGGCGTCCTCCACAGTATTACGCCCTTACTGCGCTAACCGGAGCAATGGTGCAGTGGACCTTGCGTTTCTCCGAGATAATCAGTTGCCCTTGTTAAGTCTCAAATTTGAGGCTAAATAAGGGCGGGGTTATTCAAATGTTGTTAATTAGCTTACATTACTGCCTATATGGGTTCGCTTAATGCGTTTTCGCCATTGGCGTTTTTCAATTGATACGATTTGGTTCGTCGTTGATGTTTCCTTTTTGTGCTGTGATTGTGAAGAGTGTAATCCTGTCTAGTTTGGGTAGTGGCTACGGCAAGGAAACCTCAGATCAATTTTCAGCGTAAAAAGCGTATGTAGCCCAAGTGGATCTACTTTAAAAAGTTCATTTTCGTAGGGTAACTTTTGTATAGGTTACCTTGTGAACCCAGCTTTGCTTTTTTCATTATAGATGAACTGTCGTGCCTCGAGCATGCTATATTTTAGAATAACGTTAACAGTATGTTTCAACCTTTCCTTGTGGATGCCTTCAAGCAAGCTCTTGTTTTCAGCATCTTTTCGCTGATATTTGGCATCTCAAGTAGCTCAAACATTAATTTGAGATGCTCCAGTTTGATGGAATACTTAGGTAGTACAGTTCATGGTTAACTTAACATAGAATTGTACCTAACCCAACTCTGCATGAGCAGAATTTGTCATGAGTTGACTGATTGGCCTGTGTCAGATGAGAACCCTCCATTTGACCTTTTTGCACTTTGGAGTGTTCCTTCGCAAACTTTGCGTATTCAGGCGTCCCTGCTCAACAAGCTAGGGAACCTGTAATAATTGGTTGCGATCACATTTTATGGATAACTCGCTTCCATTGCAACTCCAAGAGAGTTTCATTATGGTTTTGTTATTACAACGCCCTTCATTGTGGTATACCATGGCTACTGCTTTGAAAGAAGCTTGTCCTCTGCGGTCTGTGCGGACCGCAAGAGGTATTCCTGAATGGAACTCGGACCTGTTCAAGTTTTAAATATCTTCGGATAAACCAGTCTTTTGTATAGCTACGAATCTTTAGCTTCTACCCCGAGGATTGTAGCTATAGAATCGATTTAGTGGGCACTAAAAAGCTCTGCTTACTTCAAATCTCCTGGAGCAAATGGCGCTTTGTCCTATTTTTCTCCAGAGGGATTTGAGTTTTTCAAACATGTTTTGAACTCTTGTAGTTTTCTAATGGGTATTTTCATGACGTGAAATTACTCTGTAGTTTTATCCCGAAAGGGTGCGTGCGTTGTAAAAAGAAGGAATAAGTTCCAGATTTATCTGGTTACGTCGTTCTTTCTGAAATGCTCGAAACGCATTGTCGATTATCACATCTGTGATGTTCGTCTGGCTAACATGCCTGTTCATGTGAACTCACATGTCTCCCAATTTGGGATGTCCACAGTAACTCTTTTACACAAAGTTGTATACGTTTTCAAGAAAGCACTCGCACAAACGTAGTTTTTGCTTGGGTGATTTCTTGAATATTGAGGATACTTTTGATGACGTGCCTTTCTATGTCATATTGAAAGTCGCATGACGTCGCAAGCTACCTCCAATGAGCTATAGGCTCTTTTTACGCTTATGCGTTTTACAGTGTCCTTTTCAGGGCACTGATTAACCCCGTTGTGGTATGAGCTGTGAGCTCTCGTTGCGCTTATGCGTTCATTCCCTCTTCTAGGGCACCCCTTCCTATTTCATCACCTTTCCCTTTCCCTATTCCCATCCCTTGTCCCATTCTCCCTCAGATAAATGATGAAATAGGCTCATATGTATGGCGATGGCACAAATGTCCCAAATGGAGAATAACGTGCCTCTGGAGCCGGCCTTCTGATACCTGATAGATTGGGTTTTGCCACCGCTAACGAAAACAACATGGAACGCACACTCTCAGTTGGTGCAATGAATGCATGGTTCGTTCAGCTGCTAACTGCCATGCAAACTGACGTGTGAGTATTCATTTTTTCTCTTCGAAGATTTGCTCGAAAGTCTATCAACGAATCAAAAATGCAATATTGAGATTGAAATTTATTAATAAGGACAAATAATATCAGTAGAGTTTGTTAGAGGGATGTCGAAGATGCACCCTGAGAACTTTGACGATTTATGACAAATGTTCTCATTCGTATTCATCTCATAGATGTTAAATGTAATGCCTGATAACACCATTCATCCACTGGAAATGGATAACTGACACTGAGGAAGATTACAAGTGGTAGTCGAAATACGCGTATCTGTCAAAGGAAAATAGGGGGAAATAGAACAAAATAAAGCGGAATTAAAAGGTACAAAACTGATTACACTCATTCGAAGAGGGTATTCTGCTTAGAGGGTTCGAAAAGTCGGTACAAGATACACTTTCGCGCCAAATTTTGCAAATCCGCGAAAATTGCATAGTTGTAACAACCCTGGAATTGAAATATGTACGGCTTTTTCGGTAATTTTCTCAAAGAGCAAGGGAGTAGGATGTAGAGTAAGTATTGAAATGATAGATTTGATGATATTTACTAGGCTGCAAGGAAGTGTGAAGTAGGTATTGAGAAGGTAAAGATTAGGAATGAAAGAAGACGTCGATGTACGCGAATCTTCGCCTAATATCCCCGAAGCAGAACTGCTTGGTTGGTGAATTCACACAACTACGCCAAGGCATAACTTTTACGTTTTACCTTCAGAATTGATAGGTTGGCCGTACGTACCTGAAAATAAAGAGTAAAATAATATAGAGTTAGTTCAATTCATTTTTTAATTATAATTGTAATGTATTTATCATGTTTGTTTTGATTTACACATTATCGTTAAGACAGTGATCTACAGGTTTGAACAAATTCCGACAATGCAGAAGTGATTGTCTGGAAGCTATCATCGTATTTTTTTTCTTCCGAAGACAAATATCCAGCAGATGAATGAACATTTGATGTTTGGGACGAAGTTATTATTGAAGAAACTTGAGAAAATCACGGTTCTGCACGATAATCGACCCTCAAAATTCTAGAGATTTGGAAATTGCCAAATTCACATAACTTATTCAGAAGATCGAAATTACAGCTGTACTGAAGTCGTCAGTGCCCTTAGAATGTCCCATTTTCAACACGGATGTAGACTTGAATATTCTGCAACAGAACTTCATATGTTATCTTTCACCGACCGCTGATGGCGCTGTGTGATTTCATTAGGGCGTATGCCGTTGAATCATCATTCCGCTTCGGGGTGATTGTGCCGAAAAAATATGGTCCTATATTATAACGGGACGGGGCACATACATCAAACAATCAGTATGTACTACGAGCACATGTGTGCTTTGGTGGAAATGCAATCATCGTCAAACAATTTTATCTTATCACAAAAGCACCTGTGCATTGTTTTTCTATTCTGTTGTTTGTTTTCTCCGACTAAGTACTGCAGCTTGCGCCAGATAAGATCGAAAGCGCACACCGTGCAAAAAGCATATCCATTCATCGGTAGAGCTTTTTACTTGATTTTCAGGTGGTTGTGAGCAATGATGAATGCGTTTTCAACGAAACCAGTTCCGCAAGATATTTTAAAATGATTCATTTTTTAACTGATTTTAATTCATTGCGAAAAATGAACTGGAGCAGTACAAATGCACGTTGAAATAAAACATTACAAACTAACAAATGACACAAAACATAAATGTTGCATGTTACCCAAGGGAATAACAAAGTCAAAACCCAGAAAGACGAGGTTTCATAACTGTTTTTGCTCCTGCTTCGATCTATTTTGTGATTGTGTTTTCTCTGGTAGGCTGCCTTTTGTTTTCAGAATTCGCTGCTTACAAAGCAATATTTTTTCTTGGGTATAATTTAAGACTTCAGCACGTTGATACCCGTGTAAAAGAACGATTTTCCTTTTTTGTAATTAATCGCTGTTCGAAATTACCTGAAGGTAGGCAATTAGATTGAATCTACGCTGCTGTCTTATATCCGAGCGCTACAAATGTTCAGAAAACAAAACATACAACAGAATCACAAAATTTACGAAATCCTTTATCATTAGCATGTTTGTTCGGATATGATTTCCAACAGATTCGACTCTTGTTCGACAGGTCCAGCAAGGTATGATAAGAACATTTCATTTGCCATACAAACTGTCTATTCATCTTCCGGCTAGAATGATTTCTTTGAGTATCCCAGGAGCTAGACACCCAACCAATTCCGGTTCTGAGTTTCAAACGGTCCCGACTTTGAATCAACAACCTGATGGCACAGCGGCACTGTGGCATTGGTTGAAACCGTTCCAAAAACGCTCGCCAGAGGGGCGGAGAAATTGTCACACATAGTGAAACCTAGCAGCAGCCAGGCTAGACCGGATCTAGGTTAGCGACGACGACGACGACAACGACGACTCCGCTTACGGGAGTAGCACTTTTTCTTTTCATTCCACTTCTGGAGCCGGAGCCACAACACACCGCACCTACAGTCAGTCGAGATAGCGCTAATGTGTGGTGGCACCTCTCTAGCCAAGTTTAGACTCTAGCAGCAGCCCCATGTTCGTCACCCCGCGCGCTATCACCGGCGTCATCAGCATCAGTGATCACTAGCTACAACAGTGTCTCAAACAGTTGTCGGTACAGGGATTTTCTTTTACGTGAAAATATAATCTCATTTCTGACGCCTACAACATATCATTTTTAAAATCAACATATACGCCTTTTGAACAAATCGAACGGAGGCCGAAACAACAAACTCACCTCTTCCGAAAATGTCAACTAATGTCATGACATTTTTAAGTGTCATCAATTTATGTGCGAACTTTTACCCGTGAGTATCACCATCTACAATGCTGATTAGTTTAAAAAAAAACGTTGCATTTTTTTATTAGGAACAGTGAAAATAGCAAATAAGATTTTCGTAACATTTCCCCAACGCTGTCAGGGAGAGAAAACACCGTCCTGGCAGTGCAGTGGAGAAAACGAAACAGCTTCTGTTAATTTCTTAAGAAACAAGAAAGTTCTCTAAGAATCTCAAAGTAGAGCGGACCTGGTGTGATGGTTAGAACACTTGACTATCTCGCCGAGGACCTGGGATCGAATCCCACTCCCGACAAACTCGCAAAATGCGAGTACTTCCTTCGGAAGGGAAGTAAAGCGTGGGTCCCGAGATGAACTAGCCCAGGGTTAAAAATCTCATTAATACAGATAAAAAAAAATAATCTCAACTCATGCCATAGAGACTTTATGTCGAGCTTTAATGTGTAAAGATAATAACCGCATCTTGATGAATCAATCCGAGGTGATCGAAAGGTGGAAGCAGTACTTCTACGAACACTTAATAATATCAAACAGATATAAATGTTTGAGTAAACATACACAGTTTTCCAAAGAAAAAAGAAACAACCTGTACAGACAACTTTACGATCCACTGTAGGCACAGCCAACCGGGTGTGAGATGGAATAAGAAAACAATACAAATTCATAGACGAACAAAAGAAGAAGCGGAAAAAAGGAAAACCGGACGCAAACGTCGCCGGGATGAAGTTAGCGACGCGAGAGAAATGAGATGAAATAAACATGCTTCAAGGGAAGACTTCTTCTACATATAGTGTGTTAAACAGTAGTGGAGCGATAGCAATAGTAGTAATAGAAGAGTGTGTGCCCAACAACAGTAGCGCAGTAATGATAGTAGTGGTGCTCATTGGTGTAGGAGAAAAGACTCCGGTGGTTGATGCATGATGTGTGCAGTCAACGATGACATCAGCAAAGTGCCTAGCTAGATAACTGCACCGTTGGGAGATTACTTCGGCTCGGCGCTGCACTAAGCTACTGCTTACTTATCGAATCGACAACGTCGACGACGACGACGATTCCTACGGCTCTGATGCCGTAGAGAGACCTACAACAGCAGTAGTGTTGATGATGATAGCGCATCGGTCTGTATAAATAATGACTATGCGGCGGCTGCACAAGTGCTTGCTTTTCTGGCATTATTTCTATGGTAATAGGTTCGAGTACCTACTTTCGAAAGCTGATATTGATGGATTTTTATTTTGCATAGATGGAGAAAGGTATGGATTTGGTTTGACAATCGGCGCTGTTCGTGAACAATTCATATCCAGTAACAGGCGAAGACTACGAGGAGGTCGGTGACCAGATAAAATGGGTGAAGCTTGACGTAGAAAAAGGCAATGAACAGCAATATAAATGTTGCAAATGAAGCAGGATATCGAATTGTAAGCTTTAGCATCGGATAACGAATAGATGTGTACAAATCTATGCATTACAAATTTAAAAAAATATATAATAGCCTTTCTAAGCTTAGATAAACAAAGCGTAGCTACTAGTCGATTCCATGCTTAAGTTCTTAGTTCTATCCTTGCTTAAGCTGTTAGTACACAGGCTCAAACATTTGTACAAAAAGAAACCAATGCTCAAACATCTTGTTTGACTCGATCGAATTTTCATTAGTGTCTAACTGATGTTGTTGCTCGAGTTCTTTCCTAGTCAAATATTTGACCCTGTGTACTTCAGACCTTTTTGCTTTTGTTAGGCTGGGTTCTTCCGTGACATGTCAATAAGTCATGATTCTCTGATAAACACGAGATTTCTATGTTATGAGAATAAACCGCAGGAAAGGTCACTATAGATAGCATGACATATTTTGCCGTTATGCACCATACGTGTTGCATTTTGACACTTTTATTACGACTCTCTTCACCAAGCATGAGCATTGAGCATACACGACCGCACAATTCGTAGTAGATACTCCGTGATTAACCGGAGAATTGCACAAAGAATCAATGAACGAGGCTTGGAACTAGTACATCATTCTTTATTATGATTCTGTTTACCAAAATCATAAACTTGAATGAGGAATCCACATTGGTGAATCTCATTGATGAATAGGACAGATCGTTGAAGTACTAGATGTGTAGTAATGAGCTGAATTTTAGTATGGTGAGAAGGTCAATTCTCCGTTTCTGCAATGAAATGGTGCAAACAGCGTGGGTATTATGATTCCTTGCCTAATTTGATGCTGTTTGAGCAAAACTTTGGGCAACAGTGTTGTTGTTTTCTCCATTTCTTGCAACATAAACAACATAGTTATCCAAAGTTTTGCTCAAGCAGCATTAAATTAGGCAAGGAATCATAATACCCACGCTTTTTGCATCATTTCATTGCAGAAACGGAGAATTGACCTTCTCACCATACTAAAATTCAGCTCATTACTACAAATCTAGTACTACACCGAACGTGCCCCATTATAAGAAGACAAATGATTAAGTAGAATATAGCGCATTTAGGTCACCACTGGACTAAATATCGCACTAGTTTTCACGAGTGCGGAAACGCAAATAAAAGTGCGCGATTGCATCCAATCAACTTGGTGTCTTCAGAGAACTTATTCAGCATACATCAAAGAAATAGTGTGCCGAAGACATCAATTTGATTTGATGCAATCGCGCAGTTTTATTCACGTTTTCGCTCTTATGAAGACTAAGTGCGCAGACCAGTGGTGAACTAAATGCGGTATAAAATGATTAGCCGTAGTGTGGCTAGCAAAAAAAAACACCTGTAGAATGCCGGCAAGGTACCCGCTTACCCACTCATTATCTATCGAAATAATATTCGATTGGACCAGTCCGATAACCGTAAGTACCAAAAAATCCGGAATTCCTGGTCGATGTTTTTATACATTACGATGTGTTGACTTCGAAGCTGTGATTTCGGAACACGCTTCCCGTGGGGCCATGGTTGGCCATGAACACTTTAACCCCTTGGAGCCGGAGGGGTCATATATGACCCCCCAACATAGAAACGGCTGTATAAATTCACGCATTCGATAAAACTGAATACTTTTTTCGGCAAAATTGTTGCAAATTGAGTCCTTTATTAGGGAAAAATGGGAATATTTGTATTTGGGACTTCATTGATAACCTAGAACATCCTGAACACCATGAAATCAAGAAAAACGAAATAATTGACATACCAGTTGTTCTAAAAGCTGAACTTGGATGTGGGTTACATTTATATGTATTCATTTAGCCTTCGTCAAGAATATCAAAAGGTGTTTTATATTCTGGGTTGTTCGAAACTGTCTTATAGTGAAGTTCTTCACATCTACAAGAATAATTTTATGCATTTTCGCCACAAATAATAGCACTGCATAACCTACTGAGATCCGTGAAGCTCTTGAAATCTGCAATGTCATTTGAAGACAATATAGGGATACTCCAGGTCAGCTAAACTACCTTGGAGTTCAGGACTTCAGGTCTACACTCGTAACAATAACTATGTCTGCTATACTGAGTAACGTTGCATATTTATTTGTGGTTTCTGGACCAATCTGAAGTCTACTTTTTTATTATAAACTTTTGCGACATTCAGGTTCGTCCAAACTGTTCTATAATGAAGCCCTTTAAATCTACAAGAAAAACTTTGTGTTTTCGCCATAAATAATAGTATTACATAATCTGCTGGAATCCGCGAAGCTCTTGAAATCGCAAATGTCATTTATAGACACTACAGGGATATTCCAGGTCAGCCAAACTACCTTGGAGTTCAGAACTTCAGGTCTACACTCGTAACTTGTTGACTATTTTCAACTGTTGAATTTTTACTCTCGGAGGATGGCTTACCAGTCTTGACAAAAATAAAAATACTGCTATTTTATCTTGTCCGAAGCTGAGTAATGCGAATAGGAACGGTTTCATTTTTCAAGCTAGCTAACGCACACCAACACACTTCTGACACTTGGTTTGAAAACACGCACGAGCGTTTAATTTTCATGCCACCACCATCCTCGGTGCGATTGTCAAACACGCCGTCGCGACGCTGTTCGAAAAAGGTAAACATGATCAATCCCCCTTGACTCCAATATTGTTCTCGTTTTCAAAGTTTATTCATTTTCAATTTGCGGTGGAAATTTCAATGTTTTGTCGTTGAAAAATTAACTACAATGCACTCATAACGTTTTTTAGAACTTTCCTCGTTTTCCATGTGATCCAATGCACTTTGTCATGTTGTTTGACTTTTTCTGAAAAAATCTTGTTGCAATACCTTTTATGTTAGGTGGAATCGCATAAAAACAGTAGCTGTTGGAGCTGTGACAATTCGACGGAGATATTTTGACAGCGGTGCATGGAGATATTTTGACAAGCATTTTGATTCTATTCGCAGCCCCCAGGTCCGAAGTTTCGGTCCGTTTAGGACCTTCTTCTGGGACTCGAATTTCACAGATTTTTCGTCCAGTGTGGTTCTGTGGAACGTGTAAATGCCGGTTCAGGTAAAATGGACAGGGTACAGTTTCATGGCTTTTATTGGTTTTCAAAATGTTTTAACGATTGAAGCTTATGCCTAAGCATAAACCATTATACTTTTGCTGATCTTGAACATTAAAATCAAATAAACCTCTTCAAAATGACAAATTCTTTAAAAATCACGAGAAAAATCGAAAATGATGTAAAATCTGCCTATCATTGCTAAGGTTTTTTCGTGAGTTATTTTCAAATTATTACAAGTTTTACACCCTAAACTAATAAAAACCACATAGAAGAATATTTTCAAACGAAAAAAAAATTAAGATTTGTAAAAAAAAAAGTTTTGGAAATAATTTTAACATAATCAGACGGTGGGGGTAAAATGGACAATCGGTTCAAATTTCTCCAAAATTTCATAATTTTTTTTTGCAAACTCCAGAATCACACCCGTCACACATGTCGTCAGATAGTTGAAGTAAAAAGTTTTTAAAAAATATTTTATATCTACAAAATATCATTTTCATCCAAAACAGTGCTTGTTTTTTTACACTATTTTTACAATAATTATTAAAGTGTGTTTCAAAGTGCAAACTTAAAAGTTTGAAAACAACAAAATAAAGGTATCATATGAAATTTCATAGTTTGCATTTAAAAACATAGAAATAATATGCTGTTATATAACTTTTAACGTCTTGTTCATTTTACCCCACCGATTGTCCATATTACTCCCACCGATTTTTTTCACGCTATTTTTATGCACGTTTTGATGAAGAAAAAATCAAAGAAAACAATATTTTTTAAATGTAATCCCTTACAAGATTTCTAGAGTATATCATTATCTTCCATGTTACTCGGAAAAGCAGATGAATTTTGCCGCATTTCCACTGGAAACAATCACAATGCTTAGGTTGTCCACTTTACCCCCACCACCCCTAAGCCTAACCGTGGAAAAGCTCTTGTTTAAGCTGAGCTGGAATCTGGTACCCGGCACTTGATCTAGCACCATTGAACTCGTAAAAACAGCCATATCCACTATACTGAGTAACGTTGCATATTTATCCGTGATTATGGACCAATCTTTAGTCTACTTTTTTATTATAAACTTTTGGGACATTCAGGTTTGTCCAAACTGTTGTACAATGAAGTCCTTCAAATGTACAAGAAAAACTTTGTTTTCACCATAAATAATAAACATCCTAAACAAATGCACAAAAAACAAAGTTTTTTTTTCAAGAATCTGGAATTTCCTTCTAGAAATTTTCTAAAATCTACCAATAATCAAAAAAATCTCAAAGCATTTCAGCTTTATTTAAAAATAAAGGCACTAAGGAATTGTAAGAAATTCCTCCCCAGCTTCGGTCGTCAACTTCCTTCAAAGATATTGTATGTTTTAACTTGAAATTTTGAAAGAGGAGTTCCTTCAAATAGCTATCAAAATAAACTCCATGAATTCTGATTGAAGAATCTTATTTAATAAATGCACGCAATGGTTTTATATACTTCACCAGAATTTCCTTATGAATTTTATATACTAGACCTAAACTAGTTGCAAAAAAAATCCTTTCCACCAAAAAATCCCTCATTGACTCCGGAATTCCCTGATAATTCCAAGTTTTTTCCTGGGTAACTGAAATTCCCTGATAATTCCAGGTTTTCCAGGTTTTTTCCAGGTAGTAGACACCCTAGTCTTGGATTTTTTTCTGGAGAAATTTATGTTGGAAAAATTTAAATAAATTTCATATGTATAAAAAAATTCTCAAGAAATTTTTCTTGAAAATTTTTCGTAAAAAGCTTCTTAATTCTAAATGGAAATTGTGGAAAATATGAGAGAATTGGTAAAAATAATTCTAGCAAAGTTTATCAAGAGAGTGCTGACAGAATGCCAGAAGAACTTTCCGACGTAGCCCATTTAGAAACTTTTTTGAAGATTTTCAGATGTTTATGAAGAAATAAGCGCTTAATTTTCAAAAATTGTTTGGTTAACATTAGAGATGAATTCCTAACGGAATTACTGAATACATTTCCCATTTCATTATTACGGAATTATGAATACATCCCCATTTCATTATTGAACATTTTTTGTCTAATTTCTTGGAAATTATTTGAAATACCTTCATTTAGAGTTTATTTCGTGAGTGATTTCTGATGAAGCCCGCTCTTTGTTAAATCATGGGAAAATTTTATTTTTTCCCAATTTTTTCCAAATTTTACAAGTTTACAAAGAAACCCGAAGATTCTTGAAAACTCAAGGGCAAATCCCCAGGAGGAAAATTTTTGGAGGAATAATGCGAATAATCCAGGAAAAATTTTACGGCAGTCATTCTTGAAATAACTCTTATTTAAAAAAAAAACATGCTCCACATTTCAACAGATATCCTAACAATATGAGATTCTGCAATTAATCGTTTTGCAGATTCCTCAAAAACTTATAAATTGTTCAAGAATTCTACAAAATGCTTTTCGTTATAAACTGGTTTACAAATTCGAATAGGGTCTTGTACCATTTGAACTGGTGAACCTATTTTGAGCACTTTCCGCTATAACTAAGTCATACCAATTGATTTGAATATTTCTATAGGGTTAGGTACTGTACGTATCTCACCGTGTGCCAAAAATTAAGTTACTAGGTATAAAATTGACTTAGTAATAGTGTTAAGTGCTCAAAATAGATACACCTGCTCAAATGGTACAAGACTCCAATTCAAAAACTTTTACAAAAGTATAAATATGAGAAGTAAAATAAGCAATTGTTTCAGACATTCTACAAAGGATTTAATCAATCTTTTTTACAGCATTTTTACGATTTCAGGAATTTCTCAGAATTTTATCGAGTAATTTACCTCTAAATTAGCAAACAAACAATCCAAAATTTTTGCAAAAAATACGCTGGCAATTCGTTAAGAAATCATGCTTTACTATACACTCAATTCTGTTTTTACGCGAGTTTTTACTATTTTTCGAGTATTTAAGGTAAATGTCACGGACTACCTTTGAAAAACGCCAAATGATATTCACAGTGAATATCATTCGCATTTTTTCGAATGTAGTCCGTGACATTTACCTTAAATATTCGAAAAATAGCGGTTTTTCCGTGACTTTCTTGCAGAACTGATATAGCCGCACAAGTTTCTCATACACCATATTCTCATGTTCAGCTTCTAAAATGAGCTAAGTATAGGTGATTGAATTTAGATATGATGAAATGAATTTTTCATCACTGATTGTGGGTGCCGAATGAAGTACAGTAATGTGTTCACTGTCACTACGGAAATTTCAGTTTTGAACGAGAAAACTGCTTTCGTATTTTCAATGATGACGATTATGTCAATGAAGAATCCTTCAACCTTAAGGCGAAACTTCAAGCATTTCCTCCCTTTTTGGTTTTTGATTTTTTATAAAATAACGAAGCAATATTTTTAAAATCGGTTTTCGTACACATATAGAGTATGGATCAAGGTAACTTCTGATTTTTTTGTGGTGGAAAATGTTTTTCGTTTTTCGTTAGTCTAGTCTAGTCTACACATACACAGCCATCCATTGGAAGAATCCTGGAAAATGATAGAATCGACTACTTCTATCATTTTTCTTGTCATTATCAATACTTGCAGTACATCGGAGATGTATTACAAGTATTGAAGCGGCCAGGCCTACTGTGCAGCGTTTTTTAAATACATTTCAATAAAACCATGGAATGGCGACATCTCGTCAGCCGCTCCTTATAGTATTTAGTATAGATAAGAAGTAAAAACGTTGGGAGTGACGTTGCTAAGAAAGTTAATGTCACTCCATTGAAGCTCTCCTTCCCGGGATGGGACATAGGAATTTACGCCTTATGCCCTGGCTCGAAAGCCTAGGCTTAAGCGCCATTACTCGCTCTCTGAAACGAGAAAGAAATATGATGACCCCTTCCCCGACTCTACTAAATAACCCATCAATAAAATATGGTATAAATAAATATGGGAAATCAATATACATTAATGGAATATAGTATAATCTAAAGTTATATGTGTATAATGTAGAGAAATGAAACAAGGTATCAATTTGCAGATAGTTTGAATGAATATACAGTGTCGGACAAAACAATAAGACCACTGGTCCTATTTCATACAAAATGGCCAAGTTTGACGATATGGTACTCGGTTTCTAGTAAACCAATTTGGCTGAAATTTTGACAGCTGACTTGAAATTACTGGAATTTTGATTTGTATTAAATTGATTGAGTTCTACTCACTACTTCCAAAGTTACAGATATAGGGTGCGACAAAATTCTAACACCAGAATTTCATGATGGTTATCCAGCTTTCCACGCTGGCCATAATGGCGGATGCTATAAAAAATTTGACAAGATCTGTGCCCCACACTGAACTGAAATTTGAATAAAGTTTTCTTAGCAAGCCAGGATTTTTGAAAATAGAACTGCTGTCGCCTAGTCACCTGTCAACAGAGAAAATATCTTGATTTTCTGGGATTTACGGCCAAAGTTTAATTATTTAGTTTACCCAAGAATATATTTTATCATCTTATTATACATTTTCTTTTCTAGATTCATTGTGAATGAATTTATGTCCATATCATGATCGTTCTCTGGATGACTGGTCCTTTGACGTTGCAGTAGGGTGAAGGATTAGGTAGAAATACCCCTACCACTGAAGTCCAAGTGCTGCATATTTACATAATTGACTGTCTATGCCGTTCCTCCAGAAATCGGCCCTATTATCAAGCGGTCAAAGTAGCACCTCAAAATCCAAGACGAAATTTACCCAGCTTAAAGTTCATCGATCTGAAAGCTTTTCTATCCTTGAGAATCGTTAGAAGGTTGTTATTGCGAAGCTATGGAGCTGATTCCGCAAGCAAACTACGAACGTTGCATACATTTCCCGAAAACCCACTTCTGCTGCTTTGTTGGCACTTCAAGATTCAACGTTACTTTAGTTTGGAAACGTTGGATATCTCCTGTGATTTTTAAAAGATCAATGAATACCTATCAGTAATATCAATATGTCAGAACATTGAACGATTGAATAAGAAAACACCAATGATGTTGATCGTCTATTTGATGATTAAGATTTTATGAAATACATGAAACAGATATACAAATATGTACTTTCAATTGTCAATCTTAAACTTGGAATGCTTGAGACAAATAAACTTGTCCAAAATCATCTCAATGTCTTAGAGAGGCTTAGAGCACCATGGGAAGGGGAGGGTTGACCGTGGTTGACCGCTTGCTAAAGAAGCCCATTAGTTCAAGATACCCACAAAGGCTAGGAACGATCGAGGAATGTCCCCACACGCCGCAATTGGACAGAAGTTGCACCCGATATGGCTACCGAATCCTTCACTTTACAGACACTTCACCAGACTAATAGTCATCCAGAGCACGTCCGTGATATCAACATGAACTTATTCACCATGAATCTAAAACAGAAAATATATTATTAGATAGAATAATTAAACGGTTAAATAAATGAAAGTTTTCTGCAAAGCAGAAGATAACAAGTTTCCTTTTCTCGGCTGAGGTAACTAGGTGACCATAAATTTTCTGTGAAAGTCACGGTTTGCTAAGATTTCTCATTCAAATTTCAGTTCAGTGTGGGGCACAGATCTTGTCAAATTTTTTATAGCATCCGCCATTATGGCCAGCGTGGAAAGCTGGATTTGTTGTCAAATCAATAAAAATGTCCCCAAATTTGAACGGCATCCTTAATTTTAGTACTTGTTTATCAATAGTCAAGTATCAGATATTCTCATATATCTTTTGATCATGGCGATCTGAAAATGGTCCTATTATTTTGTCGTTTCGTATATCTGTAACTTTTAATGTAGTGAACAGAACTGAATCAATTGAATACAAATCGAAATTCACGTATCTCCATGGCGACTGCCAAAATTTCAGCCATATCGATTCGCTAGAAACCGAGCATCACATCGTCAAACTTGGCAATTTTGTATGAAAAATGGCTGGTGGTCTTATTGTTTTGTCCGACACTGTATGTAGGAAATTTGAATGGGATGTAATTAACAAAAAAAAAAACAAGTTTTAAATATGTCAATAAAAATGATCTACATTTTACTGCTGAAATAGACAATATTAGTAATCAATTTGAAAATTGGAAAAAAATATTCATACACTTATGTTAATATGCATTGGCTAGATAGCTGCAATATCGAAGTGATTTATTCATTTGCGATTTAGTGAATTTCTTTTTTTTAATCATTCTAATTCTTAGTTTTAAACATCCTTACACTTTTATGATTTTTCTTGGCTTAATTGCCGGTTTTCAAGACGAAAACATTTGAAATTTTGTAAATATTGACGAAATATTTTTATTTTTGATTTGACAAATTCGCCGTTGGTGCAATACGTGTGAGAAAATTTTTTAATGGTAGCTAATGCTGACAGCTGGTTGGGAAACATAGTCGAGTAGTGACCCGATGTATTTTCAAAAGAATAGGAGGCAATCAGTGAAGTACTAGATTGAAAGTAGTGAGCTGGATTTTTGTATGGTGAGATGATCGATTCTCCATTTCTGCAATGAGAAGGTGCAAACAGCGTGGGTTATATGATTTCTTGTCTAATTTGATGCTGTTTGAGCAAAAGCTTGGGTAACTGTGTTGTTGAAGTTGCAAGAAATAAATAATACAACAACACAGTTATCCAAACTTTTGCTCAATCAGCATCAAATTAGGCAAGAAATCATATAACCCACGCGGTTTGCACCTTTTCATTGCCGAAATGGAGAATCGATCATCTCACCATACAAAAATCCAGCTCACTACTTTCAATCTAGTACTTCACTGATTGCCTCCTATTCACAGAGATAAAAAGTTATCGCTGCAAGAAATGTTTAATTATTCAATCAGTCCATTCAGTATTCAACTACCCGACATGCGCCGTATAAATATGTACATTATACTGAGCATAATTTTTAAAGGTTATTCGGGCTTTTAAATGCATTAGTCCGCATTACTTTAAAAATACTTATCTCATCCGAATGCTTGGAAACGCCGCTTGAAATTATAGAGACAGATTCCGAGACAGTCTGAGAAAATTCCCTTAGGATTCATTTATGAAACAAATCCACAATAGGAAAATAAATTTGAAGTGTTTTCAACTTCAATAAACTCTTTTACTATGATGGGGAATGGTTAACAAAAAAAATGGAATTGTTATATTATTCAATACTATAGAAACAATAATATATGAGAAATGAAAAAAGGATCACTTTTTCAATTATTTAAAAATCCTCAAACTGTATCTTTTGAAGCCAGGTGTTTTCGTTGCGGCCTCGAATGCGTTCGCTATGCTCGATTTCGTCGTAGGGGTCATATCTGACCCCTATGGCCCAAGGGGTTAAGGCGGTGGAGCGTATTAAAGGATTAATCAAACTTAATACTAAATTTACCGCATCATTTCTCCTGATATAGGCCGTTGCGAGGCCTTTTGGTAATAAACATCCTGCGCGAATCCCTCGATGTCGCTCTGATTGATCAAGCTTCGTGGTTGATGCTTTGGATGTTACTTTCCCAAGGTATCTCTTCTGACTGGATTGGATTTCTTGAGTGAAATTGAGTGCTTCTTCCTGCCGCCACCATCATACGTAAGACACCTCGTTAGTCATCATGTAGTATAACAAGCGATATTTCTAATAACGGGTTTAGAAGAAAATCAATTTTCATTTTTGATATGTACTGACACGAGAAAACTAGGGGTGGGTAATGTCTGAGACATAACCGCAAGCTTGACGTAGGACAACTTTTAGCGTGTAATAAACTTTTTTGAAGCTTCTACCCTATCTGGTGAATGCAGCTATCTAGCAACAGCAAGGGTGTCTGGACGTCATTTCCGTTACGGTCGAGGATCTTGACTTCTGTGTTTGTGCGTACGAACATGGCAGATTTGAAAGAAAATTCTCAGTTGTTAATAGTTGTTATTCTAGTCAAAGTCGCAAGCTGCCATGATTTCTAAATCGATGAAGGAAAATTATTCGATTCGCAACTCTTGAGGAATTAGTTTCGGTGGTTCTGAAAAGGACCGTTTAATGGACGATTTTAGGAAGGAAACGACATGAATTCACCATGCCGTGTTGGTTTTCCCCGCCGTCGGAAACTGATTGCTGCCGCAGATTTACTTCTTGCCTGGTGAGATTCCTGGCCGAGCAGAGATTTGTCGCTGTGTTAGTGTGTGCTGCTGCCGGGCTGGAGGCGCCACGAACCTCCTTGTCTGATCCAACGAAAATGACGAAAGAATGTTAGAATTACAACCATGTTTCACACAAAACGGTCTAGATATGATAATGTATCGATGAATTCCTTATTCCATTAGCGGCCAGCTTGATCACTGTGTCAGAGCCATTTCACCAGGAATATTTTCAGCTTTCGATTGCACCACGTTTTTGCCGATCTATGGAATGAAACCTTTGAGGAATCAGGATGATTTAAGAAAGAAAATTACATGAATTCACAATTTTGCACAATGCATGTTGGTTTTCTCCGCGTCTAATGCTGGGCCACCGAAGACTGATCCACTGTTTGCTGCCGTGAATAAAATTAATAGCCGACCTCACTCTTGTTGAGAAACGACGATGTCTTTTACTTTTTGGGTGCAACACTATTCTCGATCGAATCCAATTCTCTTTTGGAAAGATTTTCGGTGGTCCTGAAAAGGACCGTTTATATTATGGACGATTTTGATGAATTCACCACGCCACGCAATGCGTGTTGGTTTTCTCCATGCTGAATGCTGGAAGCAGTCGTAAACTGGCCCGCCGCTTGCTGCCTTGGATGAAATGTCCAGCCGAGCCGAGCCGTCGCTGGGTTGCTCTGTGCTGCTGTCGTACTGGAGGCGCCACCAACCTCTTTGACTGATCCAACGAAAATGACGAAAGAAAACCGGGGACAAAGCATTTATACCCCTAGATTAGCAGGTCAAGCTCCTCCCATTTGGCTGGCTTTCCAGTTTATTTCGTTTGCATGCCCCGCCCGCTTGCACCCAGACGCTTCAAACCATTAAGCAACCGAGAAATGAGCCAATTTTCATTGAGCAATGTTTCTAATTTGGAAAATTCGATGCAGAATTCCAGGTGGAATAATTAGTGGCCGGCTTTATCATTGTTGCTGAGCCATCAAGCATTCAATATTTCACTTTTTTGTTGCACAACGCTTTTCCAGATCGATGGGATTAAACCTTCAAGGAATCTGGACGATTTAAGAAAGAAAATTACATGAATTCACCATTTCACGCATGCGTGTTGGGTTTCTCCGCGGTGAATGCTGGATACCATCGAAAATTGCCTCGTAGCTTGCTTCCGTGGATAAGATTGAGTGACCGTCTCCGCTGTTGCCAAGCAACGAGTATTCACTCTTTTACTGTTTGATTCCACAACACTTTTCTCGACTGATGATGAAAATAATTCGATTTCTAACTCTTGATGAATCATTTTCGGTGGCCCTGATAAGGACCGTTTGTTCATGAATTCACCATGTCACGCGATGTGTTGGTTTTCTCTGCGCTAAATACTGGACCGCCGAAAACTGACCCACTGCTGCTTGCTGCCGTGGATAAAATTAATGGTGGGCTTCACTTCTTCTGAGAAGCCGAGCTGTCTTTCACTTTGGATTGCACTTAGCTTTTCTCGATCGATGGCGGTCCAACTCTTCAGGGAAGATTTTATGTGGTCTTGAAAAGGACCGTTTATATTATGGACGATTTTGATGAATTCACCATGCCACGCAATACGTGTTGGTTTTCTCCATGCAGAATGCTGGAAGCCGTCGTATAGTGGCCCGCCGCTTGCTGCCTTGGATGAAATTTCCAGCCGAGCCGAGCCGTCGCTGGGTTTGTGTGTGCTGCTGTCGTAGTGGAGGCGACACTAACCTCCTTGACTGATCCAACGAAAATGACGAAAGAAAACCGAGGACAAAGCTTTTATACCCCTAGATTAGCAGGCGAAGCTCCTCCCATTTGGGTGGCTTTACAGTTTATTTCGTTTGCATGCCCCGCCCGCTTGCACCCAGACGCTTCAAACCATTAAGCAACCGAGAAATGAGTAAATTTCCATTGAAAGGATTAAATTATTAAAATATTAAATGGTTTGGATCATTTAAATTCGAAAAATGTTAGAATTAAGCCATGCTTCACACAAAACGGTCCGGATAGGATAATGCGTTGATGAACTCTGTATACCATTAGCAGCCAGCTTCATCACTGTGTCAGAGCCATTTTGCCATTTCACCAAGCATATTTTCACTTTTCGATTGCACCACGTTTTTGCCGATCTATGGAATGAAACCTTTGAGGAATCAGGATGATTTAAGAAAGAAAATTAAATGAATTAGCAATTTCACACAAAGCATTTTGGTTTTCTCCACGCTAAATGCTGGGCCACCGAAAACTGATCCACTGCTTGCTGCCGTGAATAAATTTAATAGCCAACTTCACTCTTGCTGAGAAACGACGATGTCTTTTACATTTTGGGTGCAACACTATTCTCGATCGAATCCAATTCTCTTTTGGAAAGATTTTCGGTGGTCCTGAAAAGGACCGTTCTGGACGATTTAGATGAATTCACCATGCCACGCAATGCGTGTTGGTTTTCTCCATGCTGAATGCTGGAAGCAGTCGTAAACTGGCCCGCCGCTTGCTGCCTTGGATGAAATTTCCAGCCGAGCCGAGCTCGCTGGGTTGCTCTGTGCTGCTGTCGTACTGGAGGCGCCACCAACCTCTTTGACTGATCCAACGAAAATGACGAAAGAAAACCGGGGACAAAGCATTTATACCCCTAGATTAGCAGGTCAAGCTCCTCCCATTTGGCTGGCTTTCCAGTTTATTTCGTTTGCATGCCCCGCCCGCTTGCACCCAGACGCTTCAAACCATTAAGCAACCGAGAAATGAGCCAATTTTCATTGAGCAATGTTTCTAATTTGGAAAATTCGATGCAGAATTCCAGGTGGAATAATTAGTGGCCGGCTTTATCATTGTTGCTGAGCCATCAAGCATTCAATATTTCACTTTTTTGTTGCACAACGCTTTTCCAGATCGATGGGATTAAACCTTCAAGGAATCTGGACGATTTAAGAAAGAAAATTACATGAATTCACCATTTCACGCATGCGTGTTGGGTTTCTCCGCGGTGAATGCTGGATACCATCGAAAATTGCCTCGTAGCTTGCTTCCGTGGATAAGATTGAGTGACCGTCTCCGCTGTTGCCAAGCAACGAGTATTCACTCTTTTACTGTTTGATTCCACAACACTTTTCTCGACTGATGATGAAAATAATTCGATTTCTAACTCTTGATGAATCATTTTCGGTGGCCCTGATAAGGACCGTTTGTTCATGAATTCACCATGTCACGCGATGTGTTGGTTTTCTCTGCGCTAAATACTGGACCGCCGAAAACTGACCCACTGCTGCTTGCTGCCGTGGATAAAATTAATGGTGGGCTTCACTTCTTCTGAGAAGCCGAGCTGTCTTTCACTTTGGATTGCACTTAGCTTTTCTCGATCGATGGCGGTCCAACTCTTCAGGGAAGATTTTATGTGGTCTTGAAAAGGACCGTTTATATTATGGACGATTTTGATGAATTCACCATGCCACGCAATACGTGTTGGTTTTCTCCATGCTGAATGCTGGAAGCCGTCGTATAGTGGCCCGCCGCTTGCTGCCTTGGATGAAATTTCCAGCCGAGCCGAGCCGTCGCTGGGTTTGTGTGTGCTGCTGTCGTAGTGGAGGCGACACTAACCTCCTTGACTGATCCAACGAAAATGACGAAAGAAAACCGAGGACAAAGCTTTTATACCCCTAGATTAGCAGGCGAAGCTCCTCCCATTTGGGTGGCTTTCCGGTTTATTTCATTTGCATGCCCCGCCCGCATGTACCCCAACGCTTCAAACGAATAACCAACCCAGAAATGAGTAAATTATCAACGAACGGATAAAGTAACCAAAATATTGAATTGTGTAGATCATTGTAATTCGAAAAATGTTAGAATTAAACAATGTTTCACACAAAATGGCCTTAATAGGAAAAAGCGTTGCAAAATTCCAGGTGGAATCATTAGTGACTGGCTTCATCAATGTTGCTGATTAATGGCATTCAATTTTTTTCACTTTTTGGTTGCACTGCAGTTTTCTCGATCGATGAAGAAACATTTTTCGATTCGTAACTCTTGTGGAATTAGTTTCGGTGGTCCTGAGAAGGACCGGGACGAATGTTGGGCAATTAATTCAAATTATTTCTCCACGCAATGCAATGCGAGTGGGTTTTCTCCGCCACCGAAACATTGCCGCTTGCTGCCGTGAACGTATTTCCAATGCCACTCGCCTTTGGCACTGGCGGTCCAAAGCCGAGGCACTCGCCAGCTCTTCCTCCGATGCTGGTCGAAATGGAACTGACGAACAGCTATCGCATGATCGCATTCCTTCCTGCACCAAAGTTGCCCATCACGATGCGCACCAATCAGAGAGCGTTGGTGGACTGAACGAGAAATTTTGTCCGCTACCCATATTTATAGATTTCAGCGTTTGCAATGTCAAACTTTAAAACAATTTTTCAACTATTTATCAATGATTTTCAGGTTCACCGAATGTTCCAAATGGAACGCGGGAGTTTCATCTTTCGTATAACGGGATTCTTTTATCATTTCGTTAAGTAGGGACGATACTGTGAGCGTTTGAAATCTTTCACTCAAACGTAACGCTCTCGGTATCATAAATTTTGAAATGACACCAGGTATAGAAAACAGAGACGTAGTCCTACGTCAAAAAAAAATACAGCAAGGAAAATTTTTCACTTCCACTTCCCACCAAGGCACACTACGATCCTCTTTTCGTTTTTGCAGAAACCATTTTTGAACAAAACTTTACAAAAAAAAGGTGTGTGCAGAAATGGAAAACATTTTTCTGCACAAAAAAAATCAGAAGATACCTTAATCCATACTCTACATGTGTACGAAAACCGATTTTGAAAATATTGCTTCGTTATTTAATAAAAAAAAATCAACAACCAAAAAAATTAGGAAATGCTTCCAGTTTCGCCTTAAGAAGGGAACCAATACCCTATTTCTTAAAACTTTCAGGAAAAGCAGCCCGTGGCAGTGGCTCCTACGCATACGCAGTTTTTTAAACCAGATTTTTTATTCGCAAAATGCGTGTTTTCGAAAACTTTTTTAGAAACATCTTTTATGATACCCTTGTTTCGTTTGAAATGAGTTTTAAAGCACCACCTATATGTTTCCTAATACGATTTCTGACCTTATACATGAATGTTTTACTAGTAGCGAGATTAAGAAAAAGCAATGTCATTTTGTTTTTGATATCTAGTGTCTAATTAAAGCCGTATTTCTATGAGTGAGCATTTGTATAGTTTACCTTTGTTTCTAACGTAGATGTGAAGCGAATTTAGAATTAGTAATGCTGTTTTCATACGATTCGGTCTACGGTCTACGGCTTAGCGATTTTAAAAAATGAAATGTGAAGATTAATCTCTTAACAACACCCATGGGTGTTAACATTTTCTTTATTGAAAAAAATATTTCATAAATTGCTTTACAGAGCTTCGTTGCTCTGTAAAGCTTCTTGTGAGATTTACTCATCTGCTGTTACAACAATGCAAACTTACAATAGTAGCTAAATAACAGCTTATTCAGCCAAAAAAATTAAATGGATCTCAATGTCGGTTTATTTATCTGTTATACGGCAATAATGTTTGTTAGGATGATCTGTGTAAAGTTCACCAACACTTCTGATGAAACTCATATGAAAAATGTGGGCGTTCCAGAGCAGTCGATTTTTTTTTTCTATTTTCTCTAAGCCAGAGTGTGGTGTTACTCCAGTTGATGTCTGGACTAATAATGGTAATTCCAAGAGCTCGGCCTACATATTAATGTCCTGAACTACCAAATCTCCTTTTCTTCAACAACAGCTTATTAGGACTATTGGTGTTATTGGTGTTATAATGTTAGAAGTCAACAAGAACAAAATAAAAGGTACACTATCGTTAGCTCATTTATAGATTCATCATTCATTGATTTGTGCATTTGAGGAGGTTCTATGTTAGTGGTATGAGGTGCAATGCTGTGCTATGATTCTCAGACGTTTGACCTTAACCTGCCCATGAAGTTATCATTATAAGGTAAACTATTTTTTCTGTTTTTTTTTTGCCAACATCCTCAAAGATCTTCAACTTCAAGTTTACTTGTTGGGACCATTTTCAGCCTTATGCAACATTAACTAACAGTTCAATTTCCCCATCCGATTTGTGTCAGTAATACAATCAATCAATGCAAACGGCAGGTAAGGCTCGCGTATTGCTGTTTGAATTCCACGTTGTCTCAAAGCGTTGTAATGACGTCTGTTTTAGCAGCAAGAAATATGCACTTGCCTCACGGCTGCCAGCGTGTTTTGTCGAAACAAATTTCTTCCATTACTTTGTACGAATTGTTTTTTTTTTTTTCATTTTGCATGCAGTGTAAAAAACAACACATTATTGCTAGGTAATAGTGGTGCGGTGGTAAATGTTCCGAAACCGCTTGGTATGGGATCGGCTAGTTGTTCGCTACAGCTACCACTCGATATCCGGCATTTTTGCACATTTTAGCCGACTGACTGAAAGTGAAATGACGCTTTCTGGTTTCGATGTTTCAACCCATTTTTTTTCTTATCACGCAGAGCGATGTTGTGACGGATGAAAAGTGTGCATAAAATAATCGTGACAAAAAACACACAATTTTATGGCGTCATATGAGTGGCTGTTTTTCGCGCATGTTATAAGTGTCATCTGCGTGCATATGTGGCGTTATTGATTGGAGGTAATTGAATCATAGGGTTTGTGTTCCATCAGTAATCTCACGCTCCCAATTTCATCCTATTCGAAAACAAGCGATTACGGCACCGATTGATTCCGTTCTTTTTGTTTTCGTGGATGCTCACTTCTAACAAAAAATACAAAAATAAGAAACAAAACTAACAGCGCTTCAATCCTTTGTTTTTCGTAGGATGAAAATGGGAGCCACATGCTTAATAAGGGAACCAATACCCTATCTGAGTTTATCATTTGATATTTTGGTAATGGAAAAGTGGAAAAGACAAGTTATTGATACTTGGAAGTAAACCGTCAACATAAATAATGATACTCTGTAAAATACATTGAAGAATACCAATTTTGAACGCTCACCTTAAACTGAATGGGAATTGTGATAGCTTCCAGATCAATCATTGATCATTCTGGAACAATGCCTGCTTCTCAGCTTAGGATTCGAAGAGAACTTCCGCAGTTATTAACTGAGAGATTTCCCAGACAATGACCTTCTTGCTCTCATACATCTTGTAGTGCTACTCTATGTCCAAGGAAAAGTTCTTGCACCGACCTGGAATTGAGCATAGGCACTCTCAGTTTGATCTTTCTCATTAACTACGCTTTATGAATCCTTCGGTGCATTAAAACGCATCAATAAAGGGGGATCTCAAGGTTAGCGACATTCCACTGCAATCCCCAACCAACGGAACTTAAATGTTAAGCAATATGTTTAACAACAGGAAAATCAGTTTTGATTAATTTGCCGGCACAGACAGTTGCGCAACGACACCAGATACTACACACTAGTCCAATTAAGTCGTAAATACCGGGCTAAAGTATTCCATCGCACCCGCTAAAAGCAGAAGCAGCAGTATAAACAACAACAATTACCGTAAGTGCTCGGTCGGACCCCCTGAAACACGGGATAGCATGGCCCAACGTTGTTCGACCTTTGCCTGGTTGGCAAGAGTCGAGGAATACAATACAGACAGCGCCGTATTCGATCGCTCCGGGGTCTCTCGGTCGTCGTGTGTGAGCTTTGGCGAAGTCGGCCTGGCCGACCATTGTATATGTAGCAGACATAGCCTCTATCAAGCTCGCCGCAATGATCCACACTCGACGACGAGACTTTGATGAGGTGTGTGGTGAACGAGAAAGCAACATCCAATCAAGTGGCGAGATAGTATAAAATAAAAAGAGGAAACTTCAAAAACCTGAAGCAGGGAATTCAATATGGAGGAATGTTGGGTTGATGTTGTTCATGTCTGACGACTTTGCAAATATCTTGGTCATTCATTGGTAGTGTTGAAGTCGCAACTACAGGAAAACTATGTTAAAGGTATTTGGGTTCGATTCCCGCTACGGCTTAGGATTCAGAATTTTGCAATGCTATAAATATATATATTCGTGCCTTAATGCATGTATGAGCCCAACACAGTAAAACCGCACAGCACTAAAATGTGTAAGACCTACTCACAAATGCATAATTTCCATACCACTCATAAAATGTGTAAAAGTTACACATTCACAAAATCTGCTCCTACGTCCACAAAATCGTTAAAGTTGCATTTTTTTTTGTATGGCAATCTAGCTAGGTTTACTAGTGACTTTGGCGAACCAAAAAATATAGCCATTTCGCATCTAGAATAGTGTACGAGCAGATTTAGTGAATGTGTAACTCTTAAACATTTTATGAGTAGGTCTTACACATTGTAGTGCTGAGCAGTTTTAGCGTGAAGTGAAACTTAGAAAAAATATTTTTCCATCATTGAAGTGCCCATAGTACACTAAACCAAGAAGCAGGCTTTTGTTGTAGTGGTTAGAGCATCGTATGCAAAGGATAAGAATAAATTGTTGAAGTATAAAGTGTATCTATTGAAGTCATCATTTATTCATTTCAATTTATGTTATATTTATTGACTGTAAAACGCTAAATTAGATGAAATCTTTTGTGTGAAATTTCTCCATGAAACCAATATAATGGTTTTTCAGAAATACATTCTGAATCACACCAGAAAATTGTTAAGCTTCTTGGAATGATTTCATAGAGAAACTTGGGGAAAAACGCGAAGATATTACAGATATTCCACCTGTTAAGACTACTGCGCGAAAATAAGTTGCGTGAATTTTTCTTGCATGGGCCCACAGATATGAAAACAGACCACGTCCTCCTGGTGAATATTTTACGCTGCGCTGTTGAGTACACTTTTAGCGATTGTTTTGCATTGTAAACAAACATTTAGGGTGGGGCGGGGCAAGATGGGTCACCTATTAAGGATGGATCACCGTAACTTTGTAAATACAAATCGTATTAGTTTGTATTCGTCCGCTACTCTTTAATATACTAGTTAGCTATTCTAAAAGTCGATAAAAAGTTCATTAAATACAAAACATGATGTTAAACAAGCAGTTTTAAAAAGTGATCGATTTTGCGCCGTGAAAAAAGTGTGGGGCAAGATGGGTCACCTTTTAAGTAATTCACATTTTCTCAACGAAAAACGTCAAAATATAAAATTTGTTCCGCATTCATATGTGCTCCATATCAATACTGAATAAACAAGAGCTACTAGTAAACGTTTTATAAATTTATTTGGAATATAAAAAACTTTACGATTTGAGTGATCCTCAGGCGACTTGAAAATCGATGTTTTCACTAAAAAATTAAATTATGATAAGCGTTCATTCCGCTTGATTGAAGTCATTTATGAGATAGTCTTGTAATAAAAAATAATTATCTTTTGAATGCTCCAAAAATACGTTCAAAATTGAAGGTGACCCATCTTGCCCCGCGCCCGTTATGGAGATTATATGGAATGTATCGCATAAGAAAAATGGCTAAAAACTATTTTATTTTTTTATTTCCAATGAGAGTGAAGAATTTTTCAATCAATGCCCTAAACTTTTGTATATTCATGCTGGTTATCTAACAAAATTATTAACATAATCAAAACATGAGTAATGCGCCCGAAAATGGCACTAACCCATCTTGCCCCGCCCCACCCTATAATGCACCTACGCTGAAAATGAGCCTAATCATTTATTTTCAAAAGTACTTTCTAAATACAGAAGCGTTTTGGTTTTATCACTAGCCATTTTATTCACTACTCGTCAAATTTATGTTCGATTTCATCACGGGGTTTGTTTCGTTTTTATCATGCGAGGGCGTTGTCCTATTACGTAGACTAATGTTTGGCGTAGGCCATCATCTTCCAAGGGAAGGTTACGATGGTGTCCCCCGGGGATTTCAACCGTACTATTTTTGTTGCATTCTACATGTGGAAAAATATGAATAAATCCAAAGCCTTTCGGGTGATGGGCCAGTGGTGTAAGACAGGAGGGGCCCTCAAAGGGGCAAATTAGGCCAAATTTAACATTATTGAAAATGCTCAAACGTCATCAAAATGCAAATTTAAAAATGTATTGTAGTAGAAACAGGCAGAATATGCATGAATACATGATTTCGTATCAAATTTAATTTACCATTCCCGGGTAGTGGTGAATAACAAACTAATAACTAAAGATTAACATATTTTGTCATCATATCTAAATTTGCAATTCTTTAGTTTTTTTGTGAATAGCTCAGGATGACATATAAATAACAAAATATGCTATCATTGCAAATTTTGTAATTGGCGAGTTACTATTAAAAAGTACAATAACATAAAAATAACAAATGATACTATTATACTAGCCTGGCACAATATCAAAATAATAACATAATTTACCATCATATTAAAATATGTTATTTTTTTGACATTCTTTTTGCTATTATTTTGTTATTACAATGGCAAAATCAGTTATTCTTTAGTTGTTATGCCATAGAGATTTAGTTATTATTTTTGTTATTTTAACTTTTATTTCAAACAAACTACTAGCAAATTGTACCATTCAAACATTCTATTTTAATGGTAAAATTTGCCCTTCATTTGCCATTTCGCTCTACCCGGGTTGTTTGGTCATTGCACAGTTCCCATTTCAGGAATGAACATTATAAATGTTCAAATAATCAAAACCTTTGGGAAAACAAGTTCATGCACCAACGATTAGTCAATTTGTGAAAACTGTTGAAGATTTGACGAATAAGCTTTAGTCACATCAAATTTAACAACATTACCATTTATTTCTTCACGTACAAATCTCTTCGTAAACAAAACCAAAATATACCGTTGTGTGAAGCTTGCTTCTTGAGATTTGTGCGTCTGAAGTTCTGATGCACTGTTGAAGCGGGATTTCAAGACGTTGAGGAAGATGTGGCTAAAGTCTTCGGTCCATATGAATCTTCACAATTTAGTTAAAACGAAAGTCTACATGGAGAGGTGGGTGTCTGAGATCAGATGACCCGAAATAAGTCTCCGTAGTGTATAGACAGCGCCTGAGCAATTCATTCATTGACAGACTACTAAAACTGTTAAAAATTATGAATTGACAGTTAACAGATACAGTTTATTGATATTTAATATAAAATTTACATACATTTTTTTATTTCGCCAAATGTCCTAAATGGTCCTAAAATAAAAGACGAAATCTTGCTTTTATTGAATAATAGGTTGAAGCACGGTATTCTAATCGGAATTCTACTTTACTCGAACTCGAATAACGAAGGAATAATGAGATAATTTGAAATAAGTAAAATAGTAAATAGTTACACTTAATGATTTTGTGGCTATATCGGTCTCTTTCTACTCATAAGTATAAGGGAATAGAGATCAAAGTGGATAATGAAATGATAGATATGATAGAATTCGCTAGGTAGCGAACAAGTGTGAAAATTTTATAGAAGGTGAAATTAGGCAGAAGTTTCACGCATTCGATGTATTCGATCAATACATGGCCTACTTGCCTAATTTCACCTTCTATAAAATTTTCACACTTGTTCGCTACCTAGCGAATTCTATCATATCTATCATTTCATTATCCACTTTGATCTCTACTCCCTTATACTTATGAGTAGAAAGAGACCGATATAGCCACAAAATCATCAAGTTAATTATAGAATACGGTCGATAAATCAGTACATGATATGTAAATAGTTATAGTTTGACATTTGAGGTCGACCTCATGGGTTTCGACATTTTCCGTACTGGGATTTCAAAAATGTTCCTAACTGACATACACGGTGAAAAAAAAACATGTGATATTCATCGTGAATATCATTGGCATTTTTCGAAGGTAGCCCGTGGCATTTATCTTAATTATTCGTAAAATATCGATTTTTCCGAGACTTTCTTGCAGAACTGGTTTAGCCGCACAAGTTTTTCATACATATATCATATTTTCAGCTTCAGCTTCTAAAATAAGCTGTAGATGGTTGAATTTAGATATGACGCAATGAATTTTTCAGCACTGAGTGCTATTGCTCTTGATTCCATCCTACTGAAAACAAAGGATTGATGTGCTATTAGTTTTGTTTCTTATTTATTCATTTTTGTTTGAAGTGAGCACGTATGAAAACAAAAAGAACGAAATCAATCGGTGCCGTATTTGTTGTTTTCTAATAGGATGAATTTAGGAGCATGAGATGTTGTGAGATGTCCTTGGTCTCAAGTTGAGGAAAATGTTGTATGTAGGGTGGGGCGGGGCAAGATGGGTCACCTAAGGATGCATCACCATAACTTTGTAAATACAAATCGTATTGTTTGTATTCGTCCGCTACTCTTCAATACACTAGTTAGCTATGCTAAAGGTCGATAAAAAGATCATTAAATACAAAATATGATGTTAAACAAGCAGTTTTAAAAAGTGATCGATTTTGCGCCGTGAAAAAAGGGCGGGGCAAGATGGGTCGCCTTTTAAGTAATTCACATTTTCTCAACGAAAAACGTCAAAATATAAGATTTGTTCCGCATTCTTATATACTCCATATCCATACTGAGTAAACAAGAGCTACTAGTAAACATTTTATAAATTTATTTGGAATATAAAAAACTTTACGATTCGAGTGGTCCTCAGGCGACTTGAAAATCGATGTTTTCACTAAAAAATTATCATAATTTTATGTTATAATTTTAAGCGTTCATTCCGCTTGATTGAAGTCAGTTATGAGATAGTCTTGTAATAAAAAATAAATAACTTTTGAATGCTCCAAAAATACGTTCAAAATTGAAGGTGACCCATCTTGCCCCGCGGCCGTTTATATGGAGATTATATGGGATGTATCGCATAAGAAAAATGGCTAAAAACCATTTTATTTTTTATTTCCAATGAGAGTGAATAATTTTTCAATCAATGCCCCAATCTTTTGTATATTCATGCTGGTCATCTAACAAAATTATTAACATAATCAAAACATGAGTAATGCGCCCGCAAATGGCACTGACCCATCTTGCCCCGCGACCCATCTTGCCCCGCCCCACCCTAATTAAACCGCAACGTGGCGCTATCATTTTAAATATAGGATTCTGTACATGTCATAGATGATGTCCATTTATCATGCAAGGCCACGTAGTACTTTCGGGGATAATTTCTGGGGATATTAAGTACAGGTATTCTTCGATATAGCGTACCCTCGATATAGCGAATTCGATATAACGTACATTTTGCTTCGATATAACGTACAACATTGAAAATTTGAATTTTTCACAGGAATAACCCTCAGATAAGCTAAGACACTACTCAAATCAATGTTTTCTTGCAGTATTAACCTTGTTACCTAGAATTAGCACAAATTGGGGAAAAATTTAGTTTACGTTATATCGAAGCAAAATGTACGATATAAGAAGCACAAAAAACGAAATTACTTTTTCGAGAAAACTCATGTTTTTCATTATCGATTTTGTGAATTTCACCGAAATCATTATTTGGGGTTAATTTCAGGTCGAAACCATCAATATTAGCATAAAAAATATTTTTTTTTTTCTCTGCTTCGATATAACGTACACTTCGATATAACGTACAAAGAGAAAACTTTTTTGTACGTTATATCGAAGAGTACCTGTATTTCTTTTCTCTTATTCATCCAGATGTTTTTTGCGATAATTTTCTCGACGATTCCTACTTGAATTACAACTGATGACCCTCCAGGCAAATATTCAGGTATTTCTCCAAGAGCCTTGAAAAAGATTTCACCTGGAGTTCCCTCAGAAATTGCGGTTGGAGAATTCTTACGATTTCTTCAAAAAAGACACTACACCGTCTTCAGCCAGAGGCTGCACAGACTGAACATTACACTTACACGAGACAACGGACAACACACATAACACCCGGTGGCCCAATGGAGAATTTTCCGTTTGACGAAAAGTTTTCCCCGACTGGAGCGGGAATCGAACCCGCACTCCGAGGCTTACGAAACGCCTAGACGACTGACGCCGCTAACCGCACGGCCACGAAGCCCACAAGATTTCTTCAGGAAGGCCTCCGATGATTCCTACAGGAAATCCTCCTGAGATTTTTGCGGAAATCCTTCTAGGAGTCTATAAAGAATTCCTCGATTCTTTCAGTTTTTTTTTGCAAAGATTTTTGTAGGAATTTCTGCAAAAAGTTCATCAAAAAATCTTCCACGTAATCTTCCGGATAATCCACTAGGAAATCTCTTATCAATTGGGTTTAGTGAATAAAATATTGCTACTTTCTATAGCCTCATAGCTACTAAATTATAGCTACTACTATAAATCATAGCTACTACTCTATAGCTACTAAAAGAGCTCATTTTACTGAGTATAACGTGATTTTGTTGCGTTCCAAGACCTCTGTTCCGATAGGTAAATAAACAAAACCGTTAGAATTTCCGTGGATAGAAAGACAGTTTAATCGATAAAATGCATTTCAAAAATAGGCACCAAAAATTATGAAATTTTGAATTTAGACTAATTTTTAGCCGAAGATTCCGAATATGATACCCCTAAAAACCCAATTGCTCCGTATTTTTTTTCAGGGATTCTTCTAGATTTTCTTCGGAAAATTTCTCCAATAATTCCTTCGAGAATTCTACAAGAATTTGTTCAAACATTATTTTAAGTACATACTACTTATACCGCGAGGTCGTCATTCATCGCTCATGCTCCATTCGAGAATAAGCGGGGAATGGCGACCTCACGGTACATTTCTCTCTAAGGTATTCAACCAAAATTCATCCTTCGAAATTCACCCAAAGGATTTCTTTAAGGACAAACGTATTTAAATCCCTCCTCAACAGTGCATCAGAACTTCAGACGCACAAATCTCAAGAAGCAAGCTTCAAACAACAGTGCGTTTCATTATTCCGTTCTTGCTCACTTGTAATAAGCTGACAATAAGAAGCTCAGGTGTGCTGGTTTTGTTTATGAAGAGATTTGTGCTTTCGAAATCGTGAGTAGGTGCCAAAGTCGGCCATTGTGGCGACCATTATGGGATTCAAACAAGTCTGTCCTCAAGGAATTCGAAAAATTTATTCAATGAATCTATCAGAAATTCCTCCAAGGATTATCTCAAGATTTCCTCTAAGAATTTCTGGACATTCCTTTAAGAAGGTCATAGGTGGTAATCGCACGAGTATACAACAGGACCATGCTGAGGGTGGCAGGTTCAATTTCCGATCGGTTCAGGAACTTTTGGTAATGGAAATTTCCTTTACTTCCTTGGGCATCTCCGAAAGCATCTCCGTGCCTGACTATATTAAACAAAAACAAAATGGTCATTGGAAGAGAAAGCTCTTGGCTAATAACTGTGGAAAAAAGCTTTGTCCCAGTTTGTGACTGTATCCCAGTTGGGACGTGTTGCAAGTTTCCCGGTAGGGGTAGAGCGAAAACCACCGAAGCGAAACACAAAGCAGACACTAAAGGGCCAAGACACCAACGAAATCACAAAACGTGTAGTTCATTTTAACAATCTGTATTGCCAAACATCTTTGCACTCCTCCTTCCTAAACTTCCTACCCTCAAAGGCCTTTGATTGATTTTCTTAGGTGCTAAACATATTCATTTTCGCTTAAGCCTAATAACGGGTACTCACGGCACCGGAACTAGTATCTTCTGGCCGCATCGAATCCCGACAATTTACGCGCCCCTTCGGCAGTGGGACGATCCGTCGCTCGTCCGCTCATGCTGATTTCAGGCTGACCCCTGGTGTCGACCAGGTTCGGAATCTGCTTTGGACGTTCGAATCCGGCGATCGATCCAGAGGTACGAACTCGGTCTGTCGCGGCTACGTCGAAGCTGAAAGACAGTCAATAAGAAAAACCCTGTCGTACGGAAAGTTAGGTTTTGCTCCGACCGACAATCTTGGAAATGGATGTCTTACCCTTAAAAGGGGTTTTCCGTTGCGTTGATTTGGTTGACGCTGACGTGACCGTGGATCTTCCTATCTCGTCCAGGAAGGTACCGTATTGACCGATTTCGTGCCGATTCGCCGCCTAGGTCCGGGCGGGCAGCGGCCGATGATCGTGTAGTGTTCCAACTGACGATTATTGCGTCTCAGATCTGACCGCTCTCGTGATTAGTCTGAGGGCAATGTAAGATTAGCTTGCTTATACTTCGCCTTTCCGAACGGGGTCGTACTCACCGATGAACATTCGCCCTGTCACGACTCCGATCCAAGAAACGTCCTCTCCTACACCGCCGTTCCGATCGCTGTCGCTCTGTCTGGAAAGCACAAAAGGACTCGTTTCTGGACGCGCTTGTGTCTCCGCGTAATCTCCGCCAACGGATGCCGACTTTTGACCGCCTAGTATTCAGTCCACGGAACTAACTCTGTCGAGGAGGCCCGTTTCCTTCACGGAAGTACGCTTTCTGAAAGTGTTACTTGTGCGGCCACAGCTTCCGGACGACGATATCTAGCATAACGACGAAAATCAATATGAGGGCCTTCTTCTTGCTAGACTGTCAGTACTCACCGGATGGGATCTGCTTTTGGACGCCGATCCTAACCTCGTTGTGATCGCCTTGTGGATCGAGCCTTGCTCCGTTCGAATCAGCCAGCGTCGGTTCGTCGAACCCCGACCGTTTTCTTGATGCAATACTGCTCTGAGGAGCACGGCTTCCTGCGGTCCCAGCCAGGCCTAACCAAACCGGTTCCCTGATGGATCTTCGCACGTGGTTCTGCGCGACTCGACGCGTCCTTTTCGCGGACGTGCTTTTGACGTGGAGAGCAATCTACACCTTAACGGGAATGCCCTTGCTGAGCTGGGAAACGGTATCCTTCCTTTTAAATGCTCTCGTTGCTCCCACTTCCGTAGGACCCAAAAACTTTTCACTCGCGGCGCGTTCTTTTTAACACACTTTTCACGATGGCGGTCGGTTCGGAATGAGCCGTTTGCCAGTTCACTCCAACGGGACTTCTTTTTTGCCTCCCGCTGACTAAGGCTTGAGCGAGAATGTGTGTGTGCGGTCCGCTCTGTGGGAAGCAAACTACGAATGACAGCTGTTTGGTTGTCGGACTGGAGCGATTGTCGGTATAATTGCTTGGGGTGATTCGAATTGGCCGTTAGCGCTCGAAATTGCACGGAGCGAGATGGTGAACTCATTTGTGTTGTTTTTCATAGTTTCTTATAACTCTTTTATTCTATCTTGAACGAATAATAGTGATACGGGCCCAAATCAAACTTAAACGTTACAACTCTACCGTAGCGGAAGAATTTTTCATAAATCGATGATCTAGCGATTTATGAAAAATTCACAAAATCTTACTCGTCCTCCTAGGATGATGGTCAGAGACAAGTCGGTCAACCTAACTCTTGAGCAGACCTCAAGTTACATCGTTTCCTCAACTAAAACCAAACTCATACGCAAGCCTTGGTCGCTTGCCAAATCTTCTCTATCCTCCAAACTGCATAATCTTAATGCTAAACTAAACTTCACGCCAGCTGCGCCTGGCAAAATCTTCGACCTCTCAAATCGTCTCTGACCAATGTCCTTGTCCAGCTTCTACGAATCCTACGGCAAAACACTCAAATCGGATTCTAGCCTATTGTATTGACTAAAATAGGCTTAATCTCACACAAAACGTTAAGAAGCTATAGTTACAGATTATCTACAAGGACAAAATTGGTTTGCTTTGGTTTGTGCATGTTCTGAGAAAAGAAAAATTTACTAATCTAAATCGTCATGAGCCCGGGAAATAGGGTTTTACCGCGCCCCTGGTCGCGTTACTTTTGGGATGAAGATTTCATGACGACCCCCAGATCTTTAACCCTTGGCCACGCATTCGAATTGACTGGAAACACTTGAGGGTTCGTGTACACCATCCAGTCGTGGATGTGCTTGGATTGCCGAGATCGTATTTTGTTCCTTCGTAGTGGTGCCACTCATAGCTCTGTGTAGTGAGGATGGTCGAATTCTTGAAGATGGGCTCGATTTGTCTCGATCGGCTAACGGCATGACCATTTAGTGTGTTTCGGTGTGAGGGTTCCTCGGGGTGTTGTTGCGCTTCACTCGTTATCTGGATCGTTTGGTATCTGGAGCCTCCCTACTCACGACGGTTTTCAGGGTCCCAGTCTCCCTCGCCCGCCGTAGGCTGCCTGCTACGTCCTTCTGCTCTCTCAATGCCCTCCAGTTGCTGTCTCACTGCGCCTGATAGTGGCCGTAAGCTTCGACTCCGCGCCGAACCGATGTTTGGTCGTCGATCTCCGGGTCTCCACTCCTCCTATCAGAGAATACATCTGGTGCGTTGACGAGAACCCTGCGTCCCGTTTCCAGAATCACAGGGTTGCCATTTCTCTCGATTGGCGAACGGCTCACGGTACACCTCCTGGCGCGATGGAAGTGTTTAGGTACCGCATGTTGATCGCTCTTTGTAGTCTGTCGATTCGCTGGGTTGTTCGTAGTGGTGTTTGGAGCCTCCCTACTCACTGCTGTTTTCAGGGTCCCAATCTCCCTCGCCCGCTGTAGGCTGATGACTGCTGTGCTCTCTGTACTGGTATCTGGAGCCTCCCTACTCACTACTGTTTTCAGGGTCCCAGTCTCCCTTGCCCGCTGTAGGCTGATGGTTGCGGCGCTCTTTGACATGGTATCTGGAGCCTCCCTACTCACTGCTGTTTTCAGGGTCCCAGTCTCCCTCGCCTTCAGTAGGCTGTCGATTCGTCCTGGTGTTTGGCGTGTCTTCGTCCTGGTATTTGGAGCCTCCTTACTCACGGCTGTTTTCAGGGTTCCAATTTCCCGCGCCCGCTGTAGGCTTCTTGCTACATCCTCCTGCTCTCCCAAAGCTCTCCAGTTGCTGTCTCCCTGCGCCTGATAGTGGCCGTAAGCTTCGACTCCGCGCCGAACCGATGTTTGGTCGTCGATCTCCGGGTCTCCACTCCTCCTATCAGAGAATACATCTGGTGCCTTGACGAGAAACCTGCGTTCCGTTTCCAGAATCACAGGGTGCCATTTCTCTCGCTTGGCGAACGGCTCACGGTACACTTCCTGGCGCGATGGAAGTGTTTGGGTACCGCATGTTGATTCTCCACTTGCTACTGTTCGGCCTTCTGACGGATCGGGTGATGGAATCGCAAATCGTTCAGTGTTCCTGGCGAAGATCGTGGTCTACCACAAAGCTGGCTGATTTGTCGAGGTGGAGAGGTAGTCGTAAAGAAATTATTGCTCATCACACCTGACTTTTTACCATTTTCCCGTTTGTTACGTGTTTTTGGAGCATGGTACTCATGGTTGACAGGCATTGCCTGCGGACATAGCTTTAACATTGTGGAACCTCGTACGGCTGTACGGAAATCCTTGCTGTCGACTCACACTCGGTGTTGCTGTGGTGGAGCAGTATTGCGACGGCTTCTCACCTTCAGCTCTCGTGATCAAATCTCCCAGTAATTGGTGTTTCGGCTAGCTTGACTGCTTCGTGGTTGACAGGCACCGCCTGTGTACATAGCTTGAACTGCCTGGAATCTCGCTGCTGGGAACGAAGATTCCAGTAGATGTAGTCGTCAAATCGGTGTAACGGAAGTGCAGAATCCGGTTAAAGCTTCTCTGCCTTCCTGTTCGCTGTAATAATGCCCAATTATGGTGTTTTCTTCAGCGTTCGCTTCTTCGTTGACAGGCACCGCCTGTTTGCATAGCTTGCACATGTTCGTTTAGTCCGCCTTGATGTCCTTCGCGTGGTATCTTCCCTTCTTGCCGCTCAGAACATCTTCTAACACGTACAGGTTCGTCCCGATGATCTCCTTGACAACTGCCGGAACGAATTTCGGCTCGAGCTTGCTGTTGATTTGGTCCGCTTTCGAGGAGAGTACGAACGATCGCCGCCAAACCAGGTCTCCGACTTTGAACGCTACTGCTCTTGTGCGAAGGTTGTATCGCTGCTTTGCCCGCTGGTGGCTGTTCTTAATCCGCTCGATGATAAGCTTTTGGATTCGACGAATCGCAGAGAGTCGCAGATCCTGCGCTACCTTCGGGTCTTCTGGCGTGTTGAGCTCCTGCTGCGTGTATAGATCCGTGTGCAGCAACAGGTTCCGTCCGAAGTTGGCTTCGTGTGGACTGACGCCCGTCGCCTCGTGCCGAGCAGCGTTTATCGCCGCCGTGATCGCCGGTAACTTTTCGTCCCACTCTCGATGATCGCCGTCCAACAATGCCCGGATGCAGGTTACTACGACGCGGTTGACGCGTTCGGCGTTATTGACCTGCGGACAGTAAAACGCTGTCTTCATGTGGCCGATTTTGTGCTTTGCCAGCCAGGATTTGAAGACCATCGATTCGAACTGCTTCCCGTTATCAGACAGTATCAGCCGCGGCCGAGAGAACTTCAGACAAACTTCTTCTTCCAGGAACTCCACCATCTTCTGCGAATCCGCTGTACGCATCGGCTTGACGATCACATACTTGCTGACCCAGTCGACTACTACCAACAGCACTGTGTTTCCTCGCTTGGAACGTGTGAGCGGACCGACAAAGTCTACCGATATCATCTCCCAAGGAGTCTTCGCCGGCTTCGGGTTTCCCATTTGCGGCATCATTCTTTTCCCCGGTGCCTTGCACGCTTTGCAGGTCGAACAGTTCATAACGTAATCGTGAATCTCCTGTTGCATCTGTGGCCAGTAGTAGTGGGCTTGTAGCTTGTGCCAGGTCTTGTAGAAACCAAGATGCGCTGCTGCCGGTTCGTCGTGGAATCTTCGGATTAGCTGGAACCTCTCTTCTTTCGGAACGACTTGCTTCCACTTGTGGTAAACTGCTCCCACTTCATCCTTGCAACGACAGTTCTTGAATAGCGTGTCGTTTGCTATGCGGAAGTCTGGGAACTTATCTCCTTCGCTCTTTACTCTGTCCACCAGCTTCTTGTACCACGGATCCAGGACTTGGTCTACCGTGAAGACTGCTTCTGCCACCGTCCTCGAGAGAGCATCTGGAACAACGTTGATGGAACCCTTCCTGTACCGGATCTCGAAATCAAACGCGTTCAGACGCAACAGCCACCGGCTCATCAAAGCCGTCGGGTTCTTCATCGACTTCAGGTAGCTGAGTGCTGCATGGTCACAGTGGACAATGAACCGGATTCCTTCTACGTAGCCTCTAAACTTCTCGATCGCTCGGATCACTGCGAGGCACTCCCGCTCCGTGACCGAGTACTTTCTCTCCGACGCTGACAACTTCTGCGAGAAGTAGCTGATGGGATGTTCCTCGCCGTTGATCTCCTGCGTTAGCACTGCTCCGATTGCTGTGTCGCTGGCATCGCACGCTATGGCGAACGGTTTGCTGTAGTCCGGCATCGCCAGTACCGGTGCCGAAACCAGAGCTGCTTTCAGCTTTAGGAACGCTTCTTCAGCTATCGGATTCCAACGGAACTTGGTCTTCCCTGACGTCAAGTTTGTTAGCGGAGCTGCTAGCTGCGAGAAACCAGCGATGAAGCGTCGGTACCAGTTGCAAACACCGAGAAATCGCTGCACTTCTTTGCGCGTTGTTGGAGTCGGGAATTGTACGATCGCTTGGATCTTCTCGTCGTCTACTCGCCAACCTTGCTCGTCGATCACGTAGCCTAGGTACTTCATGCTCTTCCGGCAGAACTTGGACTTCTCCGATGAAATCGTGAGATTCGCTTGGCGTAGCCGGCGGGCTACTTCTTCGAGCAGAGCGATATGCTCTTCGAATGTCTCGGAACAGATGATGATGTCGTCTAGGTAATGGAATACCAGCGGTTCTAGATCGGCGAATAGGTGGGTCATAAGTCTCGCTAGGGCTTGACTTGCCGTACACAGCCCGAAAGGCACCACCTTGAATTGGAAGTGGCCTCTGGATGGAACGGTGAAGGCTGTCAGTTGTCTCGAACCTGGATGAAGTGGTAGCTGCCAGAAGGCATCCTTGAGATCGATCGAAGAAATGTATTTGCTGCTTCGGAGGTTGTTGGTGATCGCTGCAATCTGGGGTATCGGATAGCCCTCGTTCACCATGATGGAGTTGAGGTGCCGCGCGTCCAGACAGACGCGATACTGCCCAGTTTTCTTCTTGACGGCGACCAGCGGATTGTTCCATGGCGAGAACTGCGCCTCCTCAATGACGTCCAGCGCTATCATCCGGTCGATCTCCTTGTTGACCTCCTGTAGAACATACGGCGACATAGGGTAATGCCGTTGTTTACGGGGCGGTGCATTCCCCACATCGATTCGATGCTCGTACAGCTTCGTCCGTCCTAGTCTTCCCTCTACCGCTTTCGGAAACTTATGGATCGCCTGCTCTAGGCGCCGTTGTTGTTCGGGATTGAGCTGCTTCATCTCCTGGTCTTCGCTGATCTGGTCTTCCTGCTTCGCTTCTAGTGTGCAACACACCGCTTTGACGCCAAACTTTTCCCAGAAGTTCATTCCTAGGATGACGCAGTCTGGAATCGAAGGTACCAAAAGCACTGGAAGAACTTCGTTGCGGTTGTTATACACTATTGGGAGATAGACGAAATGCGAAATGTTGTGTCTTGTGCCGTCCGCCGTTTTTATTCCGCCGCTGACGTTTCCTTTCTGCAAACCGCAGTCTTCCGCCAGCTCGACTCTTTTTCCTCCTAGTAGGGAGCAGTTTGCTCCGCTATCCAGCAAAGCTGTTAACTCCTTGCCCAGCACTGATATGACGGCGTGTGGTCGATTGTCACTTCCGGGGTTGATAATGATCGAGTTGAGGTTTTGAAATTCCGGGATATCGGAGGGGTCTCCGAGATTTTGCGGAGAGCTGCTCCCCTCTACTGCTGGTTCTCCGCTTGGTAGTTTACCGCGTCCATGCGGCACGTGAAGCAACTGCGCAACGAGTAGCCTTTCCTTCCACAACGGTAGCAGAATAGGATGGCTTGCGGCTTCGGACAGTCCATGAACCTGTGACCCTCCTCGTCGCAGTTCCAGCAAAGCATTGCTATTCGTTGGCCGTTCGTAGCTTCTTCCTGTTGTATCTGGCGATCTTCCCGTTGCCTGGCTGGTTCTGGCAGCAGACGTTGAGTTCTTTGGTTATTGTCGCTCTGATCCGAGCTTGGCATCCACTGTCGTGCTTGCCAGCCCTGTGCTCTTAGCGGCTGTTCTTGCTGTTGTTGTGGTAGCCGAGTCTGGTATGATGCGGTTTGCGACCGCTGCTGCTGTGCCGCGGTTTGCGCCTCTCTTGTGTACTGCCGCGCTACTCGCAGGACGTCAGCCTCTGTCCGGTTGTACCTATCCGTTGGCCTTGGCTGCCTTTCGTCGCGTGCGGCAAAGCTTGGTCTCGCAGATCTCCGCTCAATGTTCAACTTCAACGCGTTGACTTGCTCCATCAGTTCGTCGATGTTGTGCTGCCAATTGTCTTCTGGTCCTACCTCCGCTGCTTCGTGCTCGAATGCGCCTTCTTCCACCTCCACGGCGTGAACTCTGTTGAACCGCTGTGACTGTTGGTGATGCTGAACCGGTGGTGGTCTGCTGGTTACTACTGGCGTAGCGAAGTTCGGTTCCAGAAGCGCGCTGTGCGGAATGGGAATCCTGCGCTGCCTGTTCAGAAGCATCCTCGTCTCGTCGTATCCGGTGCAGACTTCCACCATTTCTTCCAGTGAACGAGGCCTCGCTGCTGTGACGATGGCTGCGTAGTTCTCGTTCATGTTCTTCTTCACCAGAAAGAACTTTTCGTCGTCTGGAATTGGTGGATCGACAAAGCGGAAAAGCGCTGAAATATCTCGGTAGAACTTCGCAAAGGATTCCTCCCTTCCTTGAAATCGAAAGCTGGCTTCCAGACGCAGAATTTGGGAGTATCCGCTCGGCAGGAATTCCCTTCTGATCTCCCGCTTGAACTGGTCCCAAGTCCGCAACAGGTTCTGCGACGTTGCTCGTGAGTACCAGTCGATTGCGTCCTCCTGGAGTAGATGCTTGATCGAACTCAGGAGTGTGGCGTCGCTCATGCCTTCCGACCTCGCGAATGTCTCCACGCGATCTAGAAACACGTTGAGTGATGTAGTGTCCTTCTCGCCGCGAAACTTGAAAGGCCAGTTGTGCACCGCCTTCTGTATTCGGCGATCGTCCGCTCGTTCCGGTGCTGGTCGATCTCGCCGGATTAGCCGCTCCAGGTCGTCTCGCATTCGATAGTTTTCTTCACGCGTCCGCTGTTCTCTTTCCTGCATCTCCGCTATTCTCGCTTGCAGCTCCTGAACTTCTCGTAACTGTGCTTCTGGGGCTGGACGGTTCCATGTTTCTCGCTCCCGGGGAAGATAGGGAGGCGGTGGTGAGGTGTTCCGTTGTCTAGGCTGTGTCTCCCCTGCGTATTCGTTGTCTAGCGCTCGGAATGAACTAGAGAACAGCAATCCTCGTCCTTGTCCACCGGAGAAAGACGTCACTGGTGGTGGTGTGGTTTCTTGCCTGGAAGCGTCGCCCACTGGAATCGTGGCGTCCGTTTCGCCACCTACTGCTCCTTCCTCTCCACCGTTGTTCCTTCGTATGGCTCCGGTTGACGTTGCTTGACTGACTACACTTTCACTTCTTGGCACACCGTTCACTACACTTGTCCCGTTCACTTTATTTAGAAGCACGTCGACATGCACTGACAGCATTGCGTGAGTTTCCCGCAGTTCGTTTGGAGGACGGATCAACAGTAATCGATCACGATAGTGGTAAAGACGTGTTCGTATTTGGTTTAAAGCTACGCTATCGGCTGTGCGGATGGCCGCTTCTGCGCCAATGTGCAGCTGGTGAACTTGAGATTCACATTGCTCTAGGTTGGATTGTGTGCTCATGACATGGTCTGAGCTAGTAGGCTTACTATCTCTCAAGGACTCTTCTTGTATTAGGGCCTTGAGGCGAAGAACCTTGCCTCTATGTGTAGTGGGTCCAAGGTTTACTACGTGGCGTAAAGCCAACTCGTAGTTTACTTCTTCATCAGTCAAATGGGTAAAGTCCATTTTTATTTCGAATTTAATGCGTAAGGGTTAATATTATATTGGTTATCGTAGGCCGGATAACCAAAAAGCACAAAACCAAAAAATTTTGATCACAAACCAAAAAATCGCTAAACGGTAGTTTAAATGTGGATTTTCAGTTGGGCGCCAGTGTTGCAAGTTTCCCGGTAGGGGTAGAGCGAAAACCACCGAAGCGAAACACAAAGCAGACACTAAAGGGCCAAGACACCAACGAAATCACAAAACGTGTAGTTCATTTTAACAATCTGTATTGCCAAACATCTTTGCACTCCTCCTTCCTAAACTTCCTACCCTCAAAGGCCTTTGATTGATTTTCTTAGGTGCTAAACATATTCATTTTCGCTTAAGCCTAATAACGGGTACTCACGGCACCGGAACTAGTATCTTCTGGCCGCATCGAATCCCGACAATTTACGCGCCCCTTCGGCAGTGGGACGATCCGTCGCTCGTCCGCTCATGCTGATTTCAGGCTGACCCCTGGTGTCGACCAGGTTCGGAATCTGCTTTGGACGTTCGAATCCGGCGATCGATCCAGAGGTACGAACTCGGTCTGTCGCGGCTACGTCGAAGCTGAAAGACAGTCAATAAGAAAAACCCTGTCGTACGGAAAGTTAGGTTTTGCTCCGACCGACAATCTTGGAAATGGATGTCTTACCCTTAAAAGGGGTTTTCCGTTGCGTTGATTTGGTTGACGCTGACGTGACCGTGGATCTTCCTATCTCGTCCAGGAAGGTACCGTATTGACCGATTTCGTGCCGATTCGCCGCCTAGGTCCGGGCGGGCAGCGGCCGATGATCGTGTAGTGTTCCAACTGACGATTATTGCGTCTCAGATCTGACCGCTCTCGTGATTAGTCTGAGGGCAATGTAAGATTAGCTTGCTTATACTTCGCCTTTCCGAACGGGGTCGTACTCACCGATGAACATTCGCCCTGTCACGACTCCGATCCAAGAAACGTCCTCTCCTACACCGCCGTTCCGATCGCTGTCGCTCTGTCTGGAAAGCACAAAAGGACTCGTTTCTGGACGCGCTTGTGTCTCCGCGTAATCTCCGCCAACGGATGCCGACTTTTGACCGCCTAGTATTCAGTCCACGGAACTAACTCTGTCGAGGAGGCCCGTTTCCTTCACGGAAGTACGCTTTCTGAAAGTGTTACTTGTGCGGCCACAGCTTCCGGACGACGATATCTAGCATAACGACGAAAATCAATATGAGGGCCTTCTTCTTGCTAGACTGTCAGTACTCACCGGATGGGATCTGCTTTTGGACGCCGATCCTAACCTCGTTGTGATCGCCTTGTGGATCGAGCCTTGCTCCGTTCGAATCAGCCAGCGTCGGTTCGTCGAACCCCGACCGTTTTCTTGATGCAATACTGCTCTGAGGAGCACGGCTTCCTGCGGTCCCAGCCAGGCCTAACCAAACCGGTTCCCTGATGGATCTTCGCACGTGGTTCTGCGCGACTCGACGCGTCCTTTTCGCGGACGTGCTTTTGACGTGGAGAGCAATCTACACCTTAACGGGAATGCCCTTGCTGAGCTGGGAAACGGTATCCTTCCTTTTAAATGCTCTCGTTGCTCCCACTTCCGTAGGACCCAAAAACTTTTCACTCGCGGCGCGTTCTTTTTAACACACTTTTCACGATGGCGGTCGGTTCGGAATGAGCCGTTTGCCAGTTCACTCCAACGGGACTTCTTTTTTTGCCTCCCGCTGACTAAGGCTTGAGCGAGAATGTGTGTGTGCGGTCCGCTCTGTGGGAAGCAAACTACGAATGACAGCTGTTTGGTTGTCGGACTGGAGCGATTGTCGGTATAATTGCTTGGGGTGATTCGAATTGGCCGTTAGCGCTCGAAATTGCACGGAGCGAGATGGTGAACTCATTTGTGTTGTTTTTCATAGTTTCTTATAACTCTTTTATTCTATCTTGAACGAATAATAGTGATACGGGCCCAAATCAAACTTAAACGTTACAGACGTTAATCCAACTGTACCCTCAGGTACTCCCCTCAGGAAACTGGAAATGAATGGGAAGGGAGAACGATCAATTTTTCAAACCATTTCATACAGCCAGCAGAGCCTGAGATTTGCATCTGCAAAGTTTGAGGACAATGATTGATGATTTGTGATGGCGCCCCACATCGCTTTAAGGTGGAATATCAAGAAATCCCATTGCAATTTTCCATACTAACTTTAGAGGTACAAATCTGACGAACGAAACATCGAACCAAGCTGCACTTGTTTATCTTGGCTTTGCTCACTTGCAAAAAGAGGCATTTTTTTGTCTGTATTAACGAGATTTTTAACCCTAGGCTAGTTCATTTCGGGACCCACGCTTTACTTCCCTTCCGAAGGAAGAACTCACATTATGTGAGTATGTCGAGAGTGAGATTCGATCCCAGGTCCTCGGCGTGATAGTCTTGTGTTCTAACCACCAAACCAGGCAGCTTTTCCAAATCGAGCGCATTTGTTTACGATTTCAAAGATTGGTGCTCTTGAAAACGTGAGTACACTGAAATAAATTTTGTTGTCGTTTCCACCGAATCCATGGTAGAATTAAGAACTGTACCAACAATTTTCAACCGAATGCAAAATTCTGTTAATTGTACTGAAACATTGTCAATATTACCATGCGTGTATTACTGTTGACTATAAACATTCTTGGTTCTACTATTTGGGCATTGTAATTTCGACCATGTAGACTTGAATGTTGCGCGTCTTAGATAAACATGGTCTAAAATACAATGTCAAAATAGTAACATCAAGAATGTTTTTAGTCAATGGTACTTCACGCATGGTAATATTGACAATGTTTCAGTACAATTAACAGAATTTTGCATTCGGTTGAAAATTGTTGGTACAGTTCTTAATTTTACCATGGATTCGGTGGAAACAACAACAAAATTTATTTCAGTGTAGGGGTCCAAGTCGGCCATTGTGGCAGTCATATTTGTATCCTCTGATGTTTCTCCTTAAACAGTTTTCATTAATATTTATTTGATGTTTGCCGACTTGTTATCATTCGCGCGCTTACATAAAAATTTTGAATTGATTTTAATCTTTTTGCACATTTTTCGAAAATGCATTTTAGTCGCAGTAAGGTCTATCTATATTTACCTACTAATGTGTACTATCAATTCTGTTGCTGGTGTTGGATTGCTAAATTTAAAAAAAAAAAACAACTAATTGCTCAATTTTACACACTTCTATGAAGCTTCCTTTACATTATTATTTTTTATTTTAAATGTTTACTTTCGGAAGGTCAGTTGACTTGGTGAAAGGAATAGTTGTAGTTCAACCGCTAAAGAAATATAAAATCCAGTGCCCAATAAAGTTTCTTTCTCATTAAACGAAACATTGAAGACAACCTTGTCTGTGTTTCAGTCTAGACATTACAACAACGCCACGGTGTGTAAAGTTACCTGTATGAACGATATTACAACGTATAGCTCTATGCATGTTACGATGGTCGCATTCAAGGGTAATCACCTTCTTCTGTTCGTAAACTGTGCAAAAATTTACTCCTCTGCAATTATCGATATTAGTGCACACGATCGATTTATGGACACTGCTTTCCGAGGCCGCTTTATTTTGTTCAATTATAAACTGTTTCCCGTACACGCAATGAGTTAACGAATCACACCACAAAACACTAGGACTGAAGTAAAGGAAATTTACCACGCAATGTTTACGTCGTCGCACCGTTTTTATTTTTGTGTATGTATTATGCACTTGGTTTTCGTGTCCAATCTCCAGCTCTCCTCCATCCAGTCCACTTGCGGTCAATTCTGCTTCTTCTACTTCCTCTGCGTCCGCACTTTGTTCCGTACACTTTTTTTGCTGTTTAGTTACTTCGTTTTGACATCACACAGACACCCCACACTCTTCTCCACTTTGTTGGTTCGGAATTGGACAATCACTTTTCTTCTTCTGTAGTGGCTCGCTGGCCGTTCCGAAAATTACATCTTTTCGCTCTTGCCCTGGTGGTGGTTTGCTTCCAACATTCGGGGCTCTTCGATCACTTTTCGCTACGTATCATTCGCTTATTACCCACTGAAACTGCGTAAAATTGAAACTATTTTCACAATTCATTAGTGATATTATGGACGGTGTTGAGGCAATCCAGCATAGCATGTAACCAAATCTAGTCTCCCATTTCACTCAATTGTACACGTACACATCTTCCGGCCTATAACCGAACACTTCCGGGAAAATTCCAATCAATATTCGGGCGGCCCACAACCTGCACCGCTATGGTGGCCACGGTTCCAGTTCCGAAAGTAATCAGTAGAATGTCCAGTTTCAGTTTTCCATTCAGCACAAATGAAGGTAGTTATTCCACTTCAATCCGACGCCACACGAACGAACCACAGTGGTGGCCTCTGTTGCCGTCGTATGCTGACTGCTGACTACACTGGTGGTAGCTGACGAGACCACTACTGCCTCTGCTGGTCCATGGGACTGGATTCCCCGCGTAGATGTGTGCTGTATAAGTGTTCTACCCACTACGGTTGCCGTGTCGTCCGTCGTACCTACATTGTGGAACGAAATTGGATTTGAAGTGTGTTGCTCAGTGGTGCCTCCGGCAGATATACACATGTAAATGCCGTTCGACGGACGATGTGATGTGCCGTGCTTGGATGTATGTATATGGGCGAGCTCTTTGGGAGTCGCCAACAAGCATTCGTCGAGGGTGCAGTGCTGCCAACAGGTGTATGACTCTTGTTGTAAACGATGAGTAATAAAAAGTGATCAATATGATTTTACATTGTTTGCTATTCAGTAATCTGGGCAGATTACTGATTCGTGATGCATTATGATGAAAGAAGTTGCTTTTACTCGACCTTGAGGTTGTGAATGCTCTTGTAAGAAGTGATAGGTATGAGAACTTTTTTCCGACCATGGGTGCACACATCATGGTGCAAAAGGCCGTTATGAAAAATTTCCATCATGTGGCCAGATCAAATTTTCATCGACTGTTTTAATTAGATGCCTGTGCTGTGAGCATGTCTATTGTCTATGCTACGATGTCCTGATGTGTTATGTGTTCACACAGTTATTTACAGGTTTTGTTTCTGTACAGGTGTAGAGTGTTAGCGACCCACCTCCACTTTCGCTCCCGAATTACTGTTGCTAACGACTTTCAATGACATCAACGATGAAGTTGGAGATCCAGCTATCAGGCCACCATATCACAGGTATCACTTGTTACAGTACACGTTGAGCGGTCTTCAATGATACACACCACGTTTAACTGGCATACAGTACAGTTTTTTCATAAATTTCTCAAAATCAATCCTAGTGTTCTTGGTCAATTCACGTAGGTCAGTAATTGTTCCACCATCAGTCACCATTTGGCAACCCAAAATATTGTAATCCAATCAACATTCTCCAGTGCTGTGCTTGCTCAGTTAAAGCCGGAATGGTTGACCGTACTGCCAGGTGCGAAAGTTTATAGTCGTTAGCACAGTTGTGTCGGGTAGAGCATCTCGATCGGACGAGTATACGGGTGCTCCTGATGAAGTTTATGAGATCTGCAGTTCTACGTACCGAGCTTCCAATCAAAAGTCCCTTTTCATCCTTGTAGCCGGCGCCATTGACATTGTTCTCTTGCTGAAGTTTGACAGCTGTAAAAGCGTGGGTTTTCAGCATGACCATACTGAGGGCGACGGGTTCGTTTCCCGGTCGGTTCAGGAACTTTTCGTAAGGGAAATTTCCTTGAATTCCTTGGGCATATGCACATGCAAAATGGTCATTGGCTGAGGAAGCTTCCAGATAATAACTATGGAACTGCTCATAGAACGCTTAGTTGAGAAGCAGGCTTTGTCCCAGTGAGGACGTCACGCCAAGAAGAAGCACAAAAGCTTCCATGATGAAGGAAGTTGTGTCAATGCCATCATCTGAATTACCTGGTATGTCAATGGATGATGTGTATCCATGAAGTTTGGCCGCAACCAAATTAATAAATAGATCTCAATTGGTTGACCGAATTTGCCTAATATTGTAGACGTTGATAATAAGACCTGCCGCCGAGGTTTTTAGTAACCTTGCTTAGTTTTTCGATTAGGACGAAGAATATTCTTCCGGATTAGTATTCGAAAAGTAAGTAAAATCAAGAAGAAATCCGGATATCCGTGCTAGAGGACCAAAAGGATCTAGATCTAGCAGATATTTCGGGCAATCCGGCGTTTTAGAAAAGATGCTGCAAATTCCATGTGAACGCGGATGAATCTGAAAGCTAAAATCCATCTAGAAATTCCTCTACAAAGATACCTATTTGCAGAAATTCCGTCAGAATTTCATTTTGCAACTTCTTTAAAATATCTTTTGGAATGCCTTCCGGGATTTCTCTCACGGAGTTTCTCCCAAGACTTCTCTTAGCAGATTACTTTCGGTTTTGGTCCAGGGATGTTTCTCAGAGTTTTTTTCTGAATGAATCCAAGACTTTCTTCTAAGATTGTTTTCGGATTACCTTTTGAAATTTGTGCAGGAGCTATTGCTGATATTACTTGTTGAGTTATTACCGTTGTTATTTACAGGATTTCTTGCAGTGATACTCCTGAGAGTATTTTTTACAGATTTCCGCGGGATAACTACCATAACTGGGCTGCAAAACGGTGAGTCAATAAGGAGAGCGTTCAACATAGCTCTGGTCCTCCCAAGTTCTTACCTCATGCTTCAACAGGTCAATCGATGACAAAGACCGCTAGCTAAGAGTTATGTGCTTAGCTGATAGTGCAGCCTGGTCACTGTTGTCCTTCTGACTTCAGCTAGATTGAGGAGGTACGTCCCGAGTGTCTGTTCACCAAGGAGGTGTGGCTCAAACAGCGTCTGTTCTGGCATCCAGAGGCTGAATATGAAACGCTGTATCGCGTCAGCTATACCTAAGGTGGCAGCCCCACCAACGCGATGTAGACAGCGCGACCCTGGTAAGGTAACCTGTCGAAGCCTTACACCACCACGAAAAATGAAGATAATAGAAGAAAACGCGAACGATACTCTCGGAAAGCGACCCGGCAACGAAATAAGGACTATGATTGGAAACTCGGTATCTGGAACGTCAGGACCTTAAATTGACCAGGAAGAGTGAGCCTTTTGGCTCGTGAATTACAGAAAATTGGTATGTGTGTGTTGCTGCTATTCATGAAGTGCGGTGGCCCAAATCTGGTGAAATCAGGGCGATGGATTCCGTCGCCAACACGTCATTCAAATATAACATCTACTACACAGCAGCAATAAGGCAGAACATGGACTCGGATTCATAGTGATCGGGAAACGGATGACGCGAGTCATGAGGTGGAAGCCGATCAACGAGCGGATCTGCGTATTGAGAATTCGATGCAAATTATTCAACTACAGCCTGATCAATGTCTATGCGCCGACCAACGACAAAACCGATGACATGAAGGATGCGTTTTACGAATGCCTTGACAAGACCTATAAAGAATGCCCAAAACATGGCGTTAAGATTGTTATCGGTGACGTCAAGGTTGGAAGAGAGAACTTTTTCCGTCCAATCATCGGTACGGAGAGCCTTCACTCCGTCACAAACGACAACGGCCTGAGATTAGTTAACTTTGCTGCTGCCAAGGAGATGGCCATTAGTAGCACCTATGTACTTTGCACGCAAGAATATCCACAAGCACACCTAGAGATACCCAAATTGCGAAGTTTGCAACCAAATTGACCATGTGCTGGTAGATGTCCGACACTTCTCGGACGTCATTGATGTTAAAACTTTTAGGAGTCCCAACATCGACTCAGATCACTACCTCGTAGTTAAGCTGCTAGTACACAGGGTCAAATATTTGTCCAAAAAGAAACCAATGCTCAAACATCTTGTTTGACTCGATCAAATTTTCATTAGTGTCAAACTGATGTTGTTTCTTGAGTTCTTTCCTTGTCAAATATTTGACCCTGTGTACTACTGGCCTTAGTAAGATTCGAGGAGCTCGGTTATCAACCGTGTCGGACTCTAATAACCGGCGATTGATGCGTTTCAATATCCAACGCTTCTGCAGACGGTACGGTAGCTGACTATTACCAGAAGCTGGACGAGCGGATAAGTGAAGTTAACGAGAGCGATAATCTCAACACTCTGTGGGAGTCTATCCACGGAGCGATGAGTACGGCAGCGCGGGAGGTGATAGGTACTGCTCAAAGACGACCGAGGAACGGATTGTCAATGGCGTGCGGAGAAAAATAGAGGCTTCCTTCGTCATGTACAATGACCGTGAAGGAAATTTACTGACAGATAAAACAATGGTGGCTGCCAGGTAGAGAGAAGTTGTTGAACGATGGAATAGAAGAGCGACAGACAGAATTCAAATCGACTACGACGGACAAGCTGTGGAACCTCCAACGCTAGACGAGGTCAAGACAGCCATTAGACGGCTGAAGAACAATAAGGCTGCTGGCAAGGACGAACTCCCGGTCGAGCATCTCAAGCACGGTAATGAGCAGCTGTATCAACTCTCACACCGTACTTTATATTGAATATATGGGAAGAGGGTCCAACAGGGTATCGTAACTAATGAGCCTGGATAAAACGAGAAACGTATTGTATTGGATTTATTTTACGAAACGTCAAAATTGGAACAGTCAATTTTATGCCATCCCGAGCAGGAGACCTGTCAAAGCAACAAGGATTCGCCACTTACTCGACACTCGAGGTATACAAATTGTATACCTATTACAGGTAGGGTCTGGGACCATTTAGGCAGGAGCACCTATTTTGGGCACTTGCTGCTATAAGTCAGTCAATTTTGAACCGATTGACTTGATTTTTTAGACACGATCAGATACGCACAGTATCTAGCCATGTACAAAAATTCTAGCCAATCGGTTTGAAATTGACTGAGTTATAGCAGCAAGTGCCCAAAATAGGTGTTCCTGCCCAAATGGTCCCAGACCCTATACCTCGATTTAGTAGACATTTCAATTTTTGAAATGTCTTAAAATCGAATTTTACATAAAATCGGAACAAAATTTTTATTTTATTTTTATTTAAATTTAATATTAAAATGTACCAAACCATATAAAAACTGCATGAAAATTGAGTTTTCGATAAAAGGCTCGGAGTTTTTGCATATATTAGTAATTCTCGCTAAATAACGAATAAACCACTATCTCACTATTTTGGTACGAACAAAATCTTCCTCCAAAACTATGTACACTGAACGGCGGCTTGCGGTGAAAATTACTATTCCGAGGGTCAATTTAAATGCACAACGCCACTAAATTTGTGCAGACTGAGTTTCGTTTTAATTCAACAGAATTATGTTTTCAATTTTACCATGGACTCGATTTTCAATTAAAAAAAGTTTCTGTTGGCAACCGGATTCGAACCAAGAACCTTGACATTACCAGGCTCGCACGCTACCACTAGGCTATCGAACCGGTTGATGTGAGAAGAAACAAAAGGCACACAAGAAGCGTTGGTGGGTCGATGATCATGTTTTGCCATGGTAAATTTAAAAACATTGTTATGCTTGTCATTACTGCAAGCCGCCTTTCAGTGTGAAGCCAATATTTTGAGCAATGGGCATATGCAATAACGATTCTATAACATTCCCCAGAAAACCATTCCCCAGAAAACCAATCCCCAGAATTCCATTCCCCAGAATGTACCATTCCCCAGAAAACCATTTCCCAGAAACCCATTCCCCAGAATGTACCATTCCCCAGAAATCCATTCCCCAGAATGTACCATTCCCCTGAATTCCATTCCCCAGAATGTACCATTCCCCAGAAAAAAATAAAACTATTGCTTTAATTCTGAATGGTTTATATTAATAGCTAAAAATCAAATATTTATTCGTAAAAAATCACCGCAAGAAACATCCTGCCAAAAATTCTTATTTGAAGTGCTGGAATCCGGTCATTAGTATAGCCAATATGCAATGGAAATATTAAACAAAAACATTTAAAACCAAGTACCTTGACAAACAAACGTTTCATATATGCAACATTTCTGCAAATCCAGGATATAATAGCAATGGTTGGTTTAATGAACGTTGAATTTTGGAAATGGATTTACTAGCTTAGAAGTATACTTGTAAGCTTAGGGTTTCTTGTTATTTCTTCAGTTTTTTGAATCCGTTGATAGTATCATCAAAGAAAAATTGTAAAATCTTCTTCTGTTTTCACCTTGCAGCTATCTAATTTTTGTACATGTAAGGTTAATCCTGTTTCATTTTAGACTGACTAAGATACTGCCTGTAAAACTGCACAGAAGTTAAACCATAGCTCCAAAATCAGTTTCATACAATTTCTTTTTTTTATCTATCTATACTTTTTGTTTAATTTATTATTTTCTGGATAGCTTTAATGACTTCCCTGAAAACCGAACTTCATAAATGCCTGGTAAATTGTAGATTTTCTGTGCAAAACAGATTCCTCTTCATTTTAGTGAAAAATTTCCCAGTACCGGTATTTTACCGGTACTACCGGTACTGTAAGCCTCAGTACTGGAATACCGGTACTCACCAAAAGTGGTCGGTACTGCGACCCCTAGCTGTAATGCCCATAATTTCCCGAAAAGTGCAATTCGAAAGAACAGCCTATGCAAAAAAGAAGGGAAAATTTTTGATAAACATATAAGCAGTTGTAATGCCAACAATTCTTATAACGACTCAAACATTTTTTTTAACGAAGAAGGAAACGTAACACTCTGATAATTGCCATCGTACATCGATTTAACGGTTTATTTGAAAATTTGAGAGTTGACCAACTGCCAATTCGCGGCGCTCGCATAGTTTTTGTTTGAGTTTGACGTTTGCTCACTACTGCCACCTAGTTGATGATTGGCCAAATTCAGTCCTTTTAGAATTAAGCGAACCTATTTCCGAGACTAAAATTTAAATCGAAAAATGTTCGAAGTGTTACGTCTGTGGTGACATTGTTTTCCTTGCGGCATTCAAAAACCCAACACTGTTCCTTTTTTTTACAAGCTTTTTTTAGAATTTAGGCAATTGGTACAATTATTGGAATTATAACTGCTTTCATTTTCAACATAGACTTTTCCTTCTTTGCTGCATAGGCTGTTCTTTCGAATTGCACTTTTCAGGGAATTATATCGGCATCACAACTGCTTATTTTTTCAACATAGATTTTCCCTTCTTTTCTACATAGGCTGTTCTTTCGAGTTACAATGTTTAGGCTAGTTACAATCGGCACCACAAGCACAGGTGTTTAGAAATTTGAAAAAAATATATAATAAATATAACAGCAATTTAACACCGGTGGTTGTAATAATGCCCATAATTTCCTGAAAAGTGCAATTCGAAAGAACAGCCTATGTAGAAAAGAAGGGAGAATCTATGTTGAAAATGTAAGCAGTTATAATTTAAAAAAAATACTAATTGCCTTAATTTTAAGAAGAATATTGTTTAAAAAGAAGGAACATTGTTGGGTTTTTGAATGCCAAAAGGAAAACAATGATACTTTTTCCCTTCTTCATTAAACATATTTAGAATTGTTGGCATTAAAACTGCTTATATGTTCACTTTTTCTCTTCCATTCCATAGTATTGGAATAATGATGAAAGCCCTTCTCATACCGCATGAATGAAGAGCCTTTGAAGCGAATAATTAGGAATAGCCATTGGGATGGATCCCTCCAACCGTTTGCAAAGAAAAACGTGGTCAGTTGAGTCTTTAGTATCTTGTACACTGAACAACATCAGAAGAATATGCGTTTTCTCTGAAAATTTCGCACATCACTTTTAAAACGTTATTCATCGTAAAACAAGTGCTGCACAATTTTCACAAATCTGTCAAAAACAAAACATTTTATAGCAACGCAACTAACAGTTTGTGAACTTTCAAGATAGGTTTAAAGATCAACATGCAACTGTATACAATGGTAATTAAACGTTTGAACCATTGTAGAATATTTTTATGGATTTGTATGTATGTATACATTTTTACCCTAATTTGTTACATATACCGTACAAGACATAGATATTTGCTCGTAATAACACTATAATGTTAAAATCCTTGCCTATAATACTTATGACACACATGTGATACAAGAATCACTGTACAATTGCGCTTGAAATGAGTGCCATACTGAAAATTCTCTCAGTTCAAGTCAGTCTTGTTAGAATTTTCTTGACACTGCGAACCGTTGTACAGGAATTATACTCGTATCACTTGTCTGTCCGGGGTATAACATATCATTATGATCAAAATTTTACTGTTTGTGTATCGAATTGAACTTTTTAACAGAGTATATTAAGCTTTTCTGGGGAATGGTACATTCTGGGGAATGGATTTCTGGGGAATGGATTTCTGGGAAATGGTACATTCTGGGGAATGGTACATTCTGGGAAATGGTTTTCTGGGGAATGGAATTCTGGGGATTGGTATTCTGGGGAATGTTATAGAATCGCAATAACGTTATTTGCATTAATGTCCAAAAAAATTGAAATTGAATTTGAACCGGGGTAACTTTGGAAATTCTTCCGAGGATTTCGCCAAAAAATCCTACAGCAACTTCCAATTTCTATATCCAATTCCAATTCTATATCTCTGCATGATTTGTTGTAGAAATTCTTCCAGAGATTTCTTCAGAAAATATTTCAGAGATTTACCTTTTTCGATTTTTTTTTATTTCCTTTAAGCATTCTCTCAAACGATCCCTTAAGAATTTATTTCAGTCCTTTCTACGGGGTTTGCTTTAGAAATTGCTCCAGGGACTCTTTAAAAAATGTGGGATCCATTCAAGAATTTGCTGCAGGGGTTCCTGTAGAAAATACCCTGGGGGTTCCTTCAGAAAGTCTCCCATGGTTTTTATTATGAATTCCAATTTTTCTAAATTATAACTTTATTACAAATTCTACAAAAATATCTCCAGATTTTCCTCCAGAGCTTTCTTTACATTACTTACTTTGAAAAAAAAAACTTCTACAGATTTTTCGATAATTCTTTCATGGACTTTTGCTGACATCCATCCTTGGATTCGTTTGAAAAATCTTTCTCGAGTTCCTGAAAAAAACTTTGGAAACTGCTCATAAGTTTACTTCAAAAATTCATCTAGGAAATTCGAAAGAAATTCGGTCAGAATTTTTTCACAAAATCTTCTAGGAATTCCTCTAGACTTTAAAATGTCATTTAGAAATTTCTCCAAGAACTCCTTAAGAAAGTCTTGCTTGGATAGCTTTCAAATATATTGCATGGGTTTGAAAAATCTTTCATAGAATGTTCCAGAAATTCATCTAGGAATTTCAACGGATTGCTTTAATAGAGATTTTGAAAACCTTCCATGAAGTTTTTTAGAATATGATTCACGGATACATTGAGAATCAGAAACTCAAAACTTCTTCAAAATTTTCTTAGAAGCATTCTGAAGAACTGTTTCCAAGGATTGCTTTAGGAATTCTATCAGAGATTATTAAGGAAATCTCAAAATTTATTCACACCCCTTTAGATATTGCTTCAAGACATTTCTTTTCCGGAAATTGCTCCAAGGATTTCTTAAGAAAGTCATAGGAAATCCTCCAAGGCTTACTTCTGAATTTTTTCTACAGTTGTTGCAGAATTCTACAGAGGATTGGAATGAATAGGTTGACACAGAAATTTCATTAGAAACTCCGTCGGTTTTTCCTCTATATATTCTATCATTCCTCCAGGATTTCCTCCAAGCGTACATCTAATAATTCTTTTGTGTTTTTCAAGGAATCGTTCAACATTACTAGAATTCCTTCAACAATTTCAGCAAGGATTTCTTCAAAAGTTTTTCTATGGATTCTTTTAGAAGTTGTTCCAGCAGTTCATTCAAGAGTTGTTCAAGCGGTTCCTTTAAAGATTTCTCTAGGAATTCATCCTTTTGGGAATGTACACGTGAAGGGACGGTGAAGTTGGGGAACCTTGGCTAACTAGGTCTGATTCTACCATGACAGCACTAGAAATAATTTATGAGAACCCCTGCATTATGAGTCATCATAATACAAACTGCAAATTTTAAACAGATTGAATGTTTTAAAAAATACCATTAAAAAAATGTACATAAAATCGAGGTAAAATGTACATAAAATCGAAGTACATAAAATCGAGGGTCAATATAATCGAGGGTCCACTAAATCGAGGTATACCTGTATCAGGTCAAGGAAAAATGTTCTATAGTAAAATTATGGTTAAGTATAGGCATATTTATTTAGTGGAACGGATCTGGTGTGATGGTTAAAGAACATAACTGTGGCGAGATGGACCGTGACCGGTCTTAGCCAGTCGTCTGACGACACCACGAACAAAAAAAAGAACATAACTAGTTCGCCGAGGACCTGGGTCGAATCGTACTCCCAAATCGTCCACAAAATGTGAGTTCTTGCTTCGGATGGTAAGTAAATCGTGGGTCCCGAGAAAATAACAGTTACTAGCTAGTTACTAGCCTCGGACTAAAAATCTCGTTAATATAGAGGAAATAATTATTGAGAAGCTATGCTGTTATTATCTGTAAACATTAGAATAGAACACAGAATTGCAAAGCTCAACTATTGCAAACAATATCAAAAACTATAAACTTACCTAAACAATCCTCTATTATTGGCAACTCTGCGCCCCAACCAAGGCTGCCATTTCACTGCTGTTCTTGTTATTATTGGTTTCTTGGTGCTGCTGATGACGAGATGGAACCGAGCCCCGAAGCAGCCAAGCTCCGAAGACTGTGTAGACGTAGAGCAAAAAATCTCACTTTTCCAAACGCAGTTTTTCCACTCGAATCGGCACTTTCCGGTTTCGCAAACTAGCACAAAAGACGTCCCTGGTGGGCGCAAATCGTTTTTTACCACTTTCGGTCACTGATTTCCACTTTCACCAGCACTTTTCCACGTTTGGAAAATCCACTTCAACACCTCCGACACCATCACCGTTCAAACATCACTCAACAATAATTTGCTGCCTTCTCGTTCGTCGTTTTTCACCACACACTCGCGTTTCACACTCACACGTCTGCCTCTGCACCGCACACTGATGTGCTGCGTGTTGGTTGCGTGTCGTGGGCTTCTTGCGTTCATTCCTTTCGAGAAATCGACTGCAAGTTCAATGGATCGTTCACATATTGCGTACTACAAAATATGACATCCCCCTTTTTTTCTGACCACTTTTTGTATGATATTCTTTTGGAAATTGTATGTAAATATTACATTATGTAGCACGGTGTAGCACCCCCTCTGACACTGGAACACAATTTATGAACAGCCCCATTTGATTCTCCCACACAAGCAACTCGCTTGTGGCAAAAGAAGACATCTCACTCACACGGGCTACCGAACGCTCAAAGAAACGAGCACAACAAACGGGTTTGACATCCGAATGAAATGGTGTTTGTGAGATCCACCTACAAACATCGTGAAGCAAGGATGCCATCGCATCCAAATCCAAACGGATTGGGTTCAGCAACTGAGGTCGAAATTCAACTAGTCGCACGATTATTGAATTTCGCTCGAGAGTCAAAGAATCAAATTCATTGCAGCGTTCGATTCAACAGAATGAAATACCGTGCGGTACCCATATTCTGAACGGTTAAGGGAATCTCACAACAAACACTAAAATAAATGGAAGTTCTCGTTGCTAGAGATAATGCTTCACATTACCACATTCACATTAAATGTATAAAATAAATTAAATCTCATAATAACTTCCAGTCTCTGATCTAGACATATTTTTGTTTGTGGACTACGTGTTCCTAATTATGGACACCATAAGAAGCCGTGGTCCTAATTCTGAACACATAGTGTTACTTACTATGTACAAACACATTCTCTACGTTCGCAGTTCATTCAAAAACGATATGTTTTGTAACGATTGGATAATAGAGGGGCTTAATAAAATTAACACCTCAACTCTCGATTCAATATATGCTTCATAAAAGGAAAATCTATTTTGCGTTAGCCGACTGTTCAGAATATGGAGCTGTCTATAATATGGTGCTCGCACGGTACATCTAAGAAATAATTTAGAGAAATCCTGGAACGAAATCCCGGGAATTTTTCCCGGAATCCCGGCAGGAGCTTTATAAAAAATTACAATTTTCGATTCATTATCGGGTGGACATTTAGATTATGGAATACATTACCTCATGAGTTCACAGCCTCTGTAGTCCCACACAATTTCGAAAGAAATATTGAGTTAAATTAACCCTAAAAGGGATACCTGGGGTCCATTGGACCCCAGGCGCCTTTCAAAGCTCGTCTTTGATGGAACACACTCAGCGATGTGACGAAACTGAGGCCATGAAGGTATCCCGTTTAGGGTTAAAGAGGGTGAAAATCTTTGATAAAACTCCACCTGGACATAATTCTAGACGAACATTTTAAAAGGGCCTATCAGCTTTGCATAAACAAACATGTTTTTGTCTCTGTAGGGCCCATCTGCATCCACCCACGCACATCAACACCCTTATAAGAAAGAGTGTTCTTCAAGCTATCTGTTAAGGGTGTTGATGTGCGTGGGTGGATGCAGATGGGCCCTACAGAGACAAAAACATGTTTGTTTACAAAAAGCAGATAGGCCCTTTTCAAATGTTCATCTAGAATTGAATTATTCAATTTTGAAAAACTTTTATTTATTTTAGAATTTAATACGTTAATATGCTGCCAGTATGTTTTTTTTTCATATTTTTTTGAATTTTATTTTGATACCTACAATAAATTTCATTAAGGTGTTTTAAAATCACTTTTTGACGGCTGGGCAACTGCTTGTCAGCTCCACATAGTACAAAATCCGACGAGGGGTGATTTATCACATCGCTGCCACACAAACTTCAAATCGAATTTTGAAGACATTCCAGGGCATCAAAACTCATAAACATTTGGATTTCGGCTTAGTTTGGCGTGCAAATTCAAAATATGTATGACAGGGAATAAGGAATTAATTCAGTAACAAATTTTGAAAACGATGTATACTCAATGGTGTAGCATTGATTATACGTCGTTTTCAAAATTTGTTACTGAATTATCTCAACACCGCTAAAGAAGCCAATTTGAGCGAACAATGACTGATTCGACTTCGCCGTCGTGTACCCTTTGAAAAGACGTTTCGCCTTCGCGTTTCGGAGAAGACGTGCTGACATCGCTGTCATCAGCTTGGAACTAAAGTGTCTCGAGTATTTCATCCAGGCTCGTTACTTGGAACGCATTCAGTTTGTTTATTTACAAAATAGTCAACTCAATCGTTGAGCACTGTGATTTACATAACTATTTATATTAAAATAATTACAAAAGAAACTAATTTGGAATAGTACGCACTTTTGGTGCAGCGTTTGAACATGGCCAATCCTCCGACGCGAAGCCTTATGAAGATATTGTTCAACAATTTCATCAATTCGTTCAAACCCCGTCAACTGAAGGGCAACTTAATGGGAGAAGATTACCTTGGAAATAAATACTACGAGATACCGGCAAATCCGTCACTAGGGCAGCGGCGGCCCCAACGATGGTTCGAACCAACCGAAAAGGAGGCCTACAATCAGGAAGTTACAGCGGAATGGGAAGCTTGGCTGCGCGGAAGAAGGTAAGCTTTTGCAATGGGTTTTGACCGACCGGTTTTGATTGATCGCAGCGCAGTTTCCTCCGGTTTGCCCGAACGTGTAAGGATCGCAGATCTTCTTGAACCGCGTGCAGCCAGCGTGTTCGCGGCCGCCCACGAATGCTACCTGGTTTCCTGCTGAATATTGTTTTCGCTATACTTTCTGTCGACATTCACACTGCAATCTGCATGTCCAGCCCACTGAAGTCTGTCGTATTTTATATGTTTCACAATATTCACGTATCTTTGTAGGTACACTTGTTATAACACGTGATTCATGCGTCTGCGCCACAATCCATTTTCTTGTTTCCCACCGAGAATTGCCCGCACCAATTTGCGCTCAAAAACTCCGAAAGCTTTTCGGTCTACCTCCTTCGACGTCCACGCCTCGTGATCGTAGAGAAGAGCCGGAAGAATCAGCGTATTAGAGCGAATCTCGTTTGCGTTTACAAGTTACGGGACCGAAGCTACGAATCCGTAGACCCAATTTACATCTGCAATACGCCTTTTTACTTCACGGGAAACGTCATTGTCACATGTCACAAATGTTCTTCAACAACTTCAAACACATCCCCATCCATCACTACCTCAGCACAAACACCACTAGGCCTATCTCTGTCTCTACTCGCTATCATGTACTTCGTCTTGGTAGAGTTAATCGTCCTCGCTGTCTCTCTTCAGAGGAGCATAAGCTTCCTTCGCTGCCCTATGATCTATGTCCAGAAACATGTGCGACCGTGTGATGATACTTACCTTACCGATCAGGCTAAGGCCGGGGTGGCCTCTGCTGTACATGGTAGCCGTCTCCATTCCACTCGCGTCATGGCTGTTTGTCTCCAGTTCCGCACTCTGCGTAGGGTCCGCAGATCGTCCTCCACTTGGTTGACCCACCTAGCTCGCTGCGCACCACGTCTTCTTGTACCGGTCGGATGACTCTCAAGAACAAGTTTAGTCGGGATGCTATCCGACATCCTGATGACGTGACCCGCCCACCGTAGCCTCCCGATGTTCACGGTATGAACGATGGTTGGATCTTTCAGCAGTAGCTGGTGCAGCTCCTGGTTCATTCGCCTTCTCCAAGTCCCGTCTTCCATCTGCACTCCGCCGTAGATGGTACGCAACACCTTCCGTTCGAAAGCTCCAAGGGCGTGTTGGTCCTCTGCGCGTAGGGTCCATGTTTCGTGCCCATCGAGGACGACCGATCTAATCAGCGTTTTGTAGATAGTTAATTTCGTGTTACGGCGAACTTTATTCGATCGTAGAGTTCTGCGGAGTCCAAAGTAAGCACGATAAGCTGCCACAATGCGCCTCTGAATTTCTCTGCTGGTGTCGTTATCGGCTCTGCCATAATTGTTTTGTCTGTCAGCAACTGTTCGTCTCAGTCATTACACATGGTGGGCACTGACGCAGTCTTGTGCCGCGCACCATTGACAGTTGCATAAAATCTCCGCATATCGTTCCTGTCCATACTTTCCTGAGCTTCAATAATCACACTTTCTTCGTCATTCGACTTCTGGCGACATTATTTTCCTTCGTCACTTGTTTCCACATGAGAGTTAAAAAAGACGCGGACACCGTCTTCAGCCAGAGGCTGTACAGACTGAATTAAACTTAACACTAGACAAGGGACACACGGAGCATGCACCAGTGGATACGGAGAAGAAACTATTCTCACGAAAAGTTTCATCGTCCGGAGCGGGAATCGAACCCTCACCCCATAGCATGGTGCGATTAGAAGCTTGGTGACCCTAACCGCACGGCTACGAGGCTCCACTTTGACACTCCAGGAGTTGACACTCCTCGTCGAACCAACCATTATGTTGGCGTCGTTGAGCGGTGTTGTTGAATAGGGCACTGCATTGTTTTGATTTTGTATGGGATTTTGACGTTTCTTGGCCTTGTTGTTTACAAAATTTCTGTAAGAGTGAAAGAGAAGGAGGGAGTTCCATGCAGTGCCCTATACATCTTTTCTATTTTTACAATAATTGTATTGTCGCACTTATCTTTTATTAGAGTCCGGCGGCGGTCGTACGCTCGCGAGGCATACCTTCGCAGTGACACTCGCAAAGCAAAACAATAAGAAATGTGTTCCCGCCCAAAACAAAAGCATGTGGGTTTCGCAAAATGACAGATGTTTTTGATTGTATTTGTGATGAACGGCAAGAGTGGCTCAGTGAGATAAGTGTGCTTGTTGCCAAGTCCCATATAATGGGATGGAATTCTATTGGAATCTGGTGACGCTGTTATGGTTAGTTGCGCTTATATCAGAAGCCGAATGCAGATAATCGAAAAATTCTGATTTTTCTCGAGAGGCATAATATTGAGTACAAAAATAAGATCGAATTTATTTAACACGAATGAAAATGTGTAGGTACTACGAAATTTAACCCTAATACTGATTTGCTTATAATGACAAATCATGGTTTCAATTTCAATATAGTTACCTACCGAAACATGTTAAAAGGGGATTCACTGAACAGCGTAAACCATTGCGTTAAAGCGTGGGTATTATGATTCCTTGCCTAATTTGATGCTTTTTGAGCAACACTTTGTTGCCGTAAACAGCATCAAATTAAGCAATCATAATAATCACGCTTTTTGTACCAACTCATTGTAGAAACGGAGAAATTCGCATCGTGTATAATTTCTCTGACTTTCCAACAGCCAACAACCTGTAATTGGTACTCTCACTAATGTCAATATTTTGGTACTCATTCCAGAAAGGAACCGCCAACCGAGCAGGAACTTCTGCGTAACCTCGCCATCATGAAGATGAAGGAACGGAACGCAGCCGAATTGGAAGCCAAATACAGCAAACCGAAAGACGTGGCAGAACTACCGAAGAATCCCACCGGAATGGGATCGTTTCCACAGTACGACGAGTACGAAATCATGCCGGGGAAGAAGAAGCATGAAAAGTAGAATAATAATAAAACTTAGATGGATTTCGGATGAAACGGAACTCCTGGTGATGTCAGTTTTAAAATTATAGCGTAATTTATTTGTTACTGAAGAGAAGCGTAATTGTGTATATACAATTATATTAGTAGGGATAATAAATTGCTTTCTTGTTTGAAAATCATAATCGTTTCAATGTTGATCCTTTTGTTGTCCTTAGGTGTAAATTTCGCAGGGTTGTATTCGTGTCTTGCTCTTTTCATGCTCTCGCAACACGTAGGTAAATAGATGAAACGTAAAATAGATCATACACTTTATTCTTAATCCTGACTGGCGCTTTAGGGCGATAGCTAAGTTTGCTCGAAACATTTCATACGAGACGCTTCACATTCGGGGATTCAGTTTTGGATCAGAGTGTGGTCACGCTCTTTGTCAATTTGCATTGGGCGTTTCTCTAACCAGACAGATCACCATGATCAAAGAGCGCTTGGTCGTACGATTCGGCCTTGACCAGACGGCCACCGAAATAGCGACCATGGAGTGCTTCACGGGCTTTATCTGCCTCGGTGGCCTGAGAGAACTCAACAAAGATCTTAACGATCACATCCGTATTGTCGTCCTCGGCGTAATCGCCTTCGGACTGGCGCTCCTTGTAGATAATGACCCGCTCCACAATACCGTACTTACCACACTCGTCCTGAATCTCATCCTGTAGCGTTTCGTCGACATCCTCTGGCCCAACCATGTTGCGCAGGATTACAACCTTACTCTCGCGAGGCCGCATGAGCCTTTGCATAACCAGGTGACGTGCGCTTTGCCCCTTGATGGACATTGTTTCCTGCTGTTGCAACGTTTGCGGTTCTCCTTCTTCAAGAAGTTTCTTCTGCAACTCTTCCTGCTGTTTTTCTTGAGCTTTTTTGAAAACTTCTTCCGCCGTTGCATTAGGATTGGCAGCAGCAGCTGCTGCCGCGGCCGCAGCGGCAGCGGCTGCAGCAGCAACCGCAGCCGGATTCGCTGCGCTTAATACTGATTGCAAGGGCTTGGCCGCACTAGCCAGAACCGGATTGACCAGCAAAGATGGTGCCAAACTGGCAACATTCGCAACTGGTGGTACGAGCAATCCGGGCTGCGTAATAACAGCCGCTTGTCCGGCGGCCGCGAGCTGAGCCTGTGCGACCAAGTTGGCATTGGCAGCCGTCGTCATGGTTTGTGTGATGGGCAACGTTCCGAGGCCAACCTTAAGAGTTGGCGTTGCTGCCGATAGGCCTAGCACGGCGTTTGTTGCAACGGCGTCCATAGCTTGGATTTTAGCTGTGGCAGCAGCTGCAGCGACTGCCGCCGCTGTTGGCATTGCCGAGTTAGCTGCCGGGCCCATCAACGCATTTGGTGGTGTAATGGAACGACCAACCCTGTTGAAAAAGGAAAAGAATCGATATATTAATAAATGTGTGGTAACTATTATGTCAACGATAAGAACTTGTAGACTTCAATGGACCTCCAATAAATAAGGGTTAGACTTACCTTAAAAGTTGTCCACCCAGATCGAAGAGGTTCATGCTGGCAATGGCTTCGATTGCCGACTGATTGGTCTGATATTCGATGAATGCGTATCCCTTATGGGTATGAGCTGCACTACCCTGGGACATCTTACACGTAACGATAGGTCCGAATGCCTCAAACACGCTCTTGATGTCCTCTTCCGTCAAATCCGGGTGAATGGATGCAATGTAGATACGATTGTAGTTCTTCGCTTCCTCTTGGATTTCGTCGATCACTTGCTGAGCCTGTGGCATGTTGCTTGGGCGACCGACTTTAATGTTACGCCCTCCCAACATTGCCCCATTCATTTGTTCCAATGCAAGCTGAGCCCCTTCCGGAATTTCATATTCTACAAAAGCGAATCCTTTGTGCTTCTGGGTAATCGGATCCCAGGACATGTTGATCGACTTTATTGGACCGAACGGAAGAAAAGCAGCACGAATTGTATCTTCCTTCAACTCGAACGAGATGCTTCCAACGTACACTCTGGAAAGGGTTAAAATTGTGTAATAACAATCGAAATCTAACTCTACAGCATTTGAAAGTTTATGAACGACATCAGATCTTATCAGCAAATGAAAAGTCATTCATAAACGGAATTCGTCTAACATTTTAAGCTAGGACTCAACGGTTATGTCCATGATTTAATACAATGTTTACATCATCGTCAAAACTTCAAATACCGTGCACCCCGTTAATCTAAAGTTGTTCATATACTTTTTAATAAAATACAGATTAACACAGGTTCACAGCGTATTGATTGATAATTCAATACTAACCTGCACATAAGAGCCAACGCCTGTTGACGTTGAACCTGGGTGCGCTGACTGGCCAGCTGTTGCTGCTGGTGGGCGAGCGTTTGCTTCATCAGGACCATCTTGATGCTTTGCTCCATAGCGTACTTTTTGGCACGGGTGACCAACTCATGCTGCTCGGTGGTCAAACGTGGCAAGGCTCCACCCAGGATACCCAGCAGAGCGGATCTTGTTCCCGGTCCAAAGACAACGTCTCCCGATTGGCGAAGATCGTACACCGGTTGGGTTATGTACGGCTGTACTTTCGTATCTGCATTGGGAAGAGATAGTACGATTAGGCTATTGCTTAAAACATTCGGGGCGCTGACTGGAAGAGAGAAAAAGTTTGAATTGTATAAAGGCAAAACTACCCATTTTCGCCTAGGCTCATATTTCGTTCTCATATGAAAAATGTATTATTGCAAAGACGAAACCCGGAGCCCGGCGATTACAAGTAATGTTACCATATGCTTACACACTTTCAAGCAGTTAAAAATCGTTTTACTGCATGCCGCTGTTCCAGGTTTACGTGGAAAGATGCATTGAATGTTTAGACAAATAAATGGTCTTCTATACCACACTACCAAGAAAACTATTCCCATTCCTTAAAACACCATTCCCCTCGAAAACTTTGAGAGAAGATGTTTGTATAGATTTTATATGAAAAAGGAAATGGTTTTCTGTTCAATTGTTTTTAACTGAATTTTACAGAACTTTGGAGTTATCCATTTTACAAAAGAAATTTGTAATAGTTTTTTTTTAGAATGTGAGTATAAAGATTGTGCTACTTTTCCCCGAATGTCGTATTCCGAACGCCATATCCCCGAATGACCCGTTTCCCTGAAAGTCAGTTCACCGAATGAGCCTTTTCCCCGAAAAGTACGTTTTTGATCGAAACGATCACTTACCACAAAATGTTCGTGATTATGGAGACTAGGTTGTTCAAAAAGTTAACCGGCCATAATTTGACAATTCGTTTGGGTTTTTAGTTCTAGAAAGAAGGACAGCAATGGAAAGAAGGGGTCACAATACCTATTCATTAGTGTCTGAAGAGGTCTGAGGAGCAATAAAATTTGAAAGAACCGCCTATAAAATAAAGAATGGTGTGATTCGGGAATATGAGGCATACGGGGAAAACAGCATTCGGAGAACCTGCGTTCGGGGAAACAACATTTAAGGAACCGACATTCGGGGAAAAGTAGCACAACCTATTGTAACTTTATTGGGTGAACCCAAATGTCAAGTTTTTGATTCATAAGGCTGATAGAAATTGAATTTTGATTTTTGTGCGAAACGTACCAGACACCAAGAAACTATTGATTAACAACTATTTTTCATTGATTTACAGAAAAAAAAGCCGTTTTGCAATAACATTTGCTCAAGCACTTTTTCAGAAAAGTCGTTCCAAGTCGTGGGAAGAAAAATGGCCTTTTTGTTAAAACATCTTCAAAGAAGACTATAGTTGTCTAAACATTCAATTTTCGTTTGTAGACGCCTTATACATGTTTCCTCGTAAATCTTGATACTGGACCATTTTACACTCGTTTGATTCTTAGCGAAAATTTAAATCCCTTTTTTCGCTGTTTCGTACTAAAATCGAAATTATTAAATTAATAATCGCAAGATTTATACCACCATGTTACACTGCCGTTATCGGTTTTTATAAAGACATCTATCTATCTATAATTTCCTGGCCGTGTAGCTGCCGGCTTAGAATAGCACTACGGACCACCTGTTCCGGGGGTAAAAGTCCACCAAACAGGTAACCCCAATCCAAGGTGTCAGGCGACCCGTGCTGAGGGATGAATGGTTGAGGGGGTTTAAAAGATGCTCAATCTTTAACGGAGCCCGTAGCGTGGGTAGATCACCTTTTTGGGTTGCGTTGCGGTGATAGATCTACCAAACCGAAATCTAGTGTCGTCCTATTTTTCAATTTTGGAATATGTGTTCTGTCAATTCAAGGAATTATAGTATTTAGTCCTTACTGCTGATGTTTTGGTGACTTCCAGTTTTTGAATAAAACTGAGTTTACCAACTTAACTTTGCATATAGTTAAAAACCTCACCATCTGAGGCTAAACTCAATGCAAAGGAAATCAAATTGGGTTAGGGATCCAACTAACTCTTCGAAGACTGGAAAGTGCTGGTACGCAAGGAACATACTAGAATCCTTATTACTGAACACATGTTGGAATGATATTGCTGCTAATGTTAAAACCCGGGTCCTAAACTTCCTACTGGGGAGAATTTAGCAGTGAAACAAGGATGATGCTAGGTTTCCAATGCATGGCCAATATCAGTACTCTTGTTTTGTTTTCCAAGAAAACAAAACAAAAACTGTATCAAAATCGATACTTTATTACCCCTCAATGGCAATTGAGTAATGCGACATGCACTACACTAAGGATACGGGTAATGTCACAATGAATGGGTGACAAAACGTCGAATGCCAAAACGTCGAATGCCAGAACGTCGAATGCCAAAACGTCGAAAGGACAAAACGTCGAAAGGACAAAACGTCGAAGGGACAAAACGTCGAAAGGACAAAACGTCGAAAAGTGTGTATGTGTTCACAGTTCAGCGTGGATTTTTTTTGCAAATTTTGTGTGAATTTAAATCGATCCTGTTGGTAGCCTGAGAGGGGTGGTGATACGGTAGATCCACCAAGATGGCAGGATGACGAACTGATTGATGGGGACACACGAACATTGTCTCGTTATCTGGGGTCACTGCCCGAACGCTGAAGGTCAGTGACTCATTTTGCGCTCTATAATGCTTCAGTTAAAACCACTAGCTGAGTAAAGATTATTGCGAGGATACTTAGCATTGTTGTACTAGTACCATATTCTGTGAATACCGGATGAATTACGGAGAAGGACAGCTAGTCAAAACCCCGCTATTTCAAGTAGAACTCCGGTTTTGATTGAGGAAGACATTCCCTCCCACCTCTTACGTTGGGATGGAAAGTACCGGCAAGTCGTGCTGTAAACCAAACCAGACGCCCTTGAAGGAACAATGCACCCGATGATCGCCATCGCCACCCTAAGGTGCCAGAGATCCGGCAGACGATAGCTAGAGGCTACCATCGAAGCTACCCTGAAGGATGCTGTGACGTAATGTTGAAAATTTGTGGAAGGAAACTTGTTACAGTGTGCCACTCGCAGTGTTGCATTTGAACGCGATCAATTTGCGTTGAAGTTCAAAAGCGGTGATCAACGCTGCGATCAAACATATTTGAACATTGTTCAGTTCAAAATTTGATCAAGAACTGCACCCGCAAAAACATGGCACCCTGGTACCTGGTAAACTTAAATGGTCATTTGTTTGCCATTTTTTTCACAAATATCTTGGGTTGATTCGATTCAGAAAGTCACCCTCTATTGAGAGGGGGAACTAGTTTGGTCACAGTGGATTACCGGAAAATCCGGATTTCGGTGCAGAATCTTAATGCCCGATGCCAAAATGTCCCATTTCATTATGGCGCATATATTCGCGCAACAACGCATGCATGCAGATGCGTCACCAAGTCCTAGGGCAGCACCTTGGTCAGGACGCACATAAGATTTGATGACACATCCAAGCTTAGTTCCTTTTTGGCTCGCGTTTAGTTCAAATGCAACACTGGGTGCCAGTAGAAGGGGCCTCAAAGAAGTAAGAGAAGAAAAGCCGGGAAAGTTCGGGAATAAATAATTTTACACTTAACGTGACGTGATGTGAGTTTTTTTATATACGACAGTGTGAATATTCCCTACCCACGAAGAACTGGTCAAGGAACATGCCGACCCTGAGGTGTTGTTTCAGGGAGCATCAGGAAGGCTTCCCACTGAACTAGTTGGCAGATGCAAGTGAAAGAATGAGTATCCTTTAAAAGAATAAAGAACTCACTATTTGCTTAGATTACTCGTTTTCGACGTTTTGTCCCTTTCGACGTTTTGGCATTCGACCTTTTGGCATTCGACGTTTTGGCATTCGACGTTTTGTCTTTCGACGTTTTGTACCTAAGCCGTCACAATAGATCTAAAAACTGATCGCAGTGACAAACCCGAACAGGAATAAAAAAAAAAACTATAATTTCCATCCAATATAGTTATTTTAGCAGCACTGATAAGAATATGATTTGTTCAGTAAAATTGGCTGGTATGTTTTACTTCTTTCTGTCGTTGGGTTTCTATTCATAGAGAAAACCAAATTTCATGAGTTTTCCGCTAGTAAATAAGATTTGAAATTTTAAAATAAATTATTTTCATCTTTATACTTGTAGACTAAGGTTGGGCAAAAGATCGACCCTAGTCAAAAATTCATATTTTTTTTCGAATATCGTGATGTGATTCCACCATCCATGAACTAAAATTTCGCTGAACAAAGTAACGCCAAATGTCTTTTCAATTCTGAGTTACAACACTGGGGCAAAAGCTCGAATCTAGTGTTTGTGTAGTTTTGCTAACCGTAGCACTCTATTTTGACACTTTGGTAATAGTAATACCTGAAACCAATTAATATTTGATGTTGGAACTTGAATTCACTTGAAAGTTCTATCTGGATTTGTTCAAATCAACATGTTTTTTTCAACTTTGATCGAATTTTCTCACTAATTCCATAATTTTTAGAGATAATATGTACATTTTGCAGAATTTTACCAAACATTTTCACATGACGCGAACTTTTGCCCCACTATGTGTAAAATATGATTTCCATTTTTTTTTTGCAAAAAGTTATACATGCTAAAGCATCTTCAAAATATACCTAGTTAGGGGCTGTCCATTAATTATGTAAGGGAATTTTAGCGATTTTTTGACACCCCCTCCCGCCTTGTAAGATTTTGTGTATGAGAACCTAATAATTCGAAATATTGATCAATTTTCATAATTTTTGAGTGAAAGACTCTTTTCAAAAAGGCTTCGAACATCCTTGACACCGAAAAGAAATAATTGGAATTGAGCTCAAAAGCTTCAAAAGAAACTCTTGCTCCACTCGAACTTTTGTTCCACTTTACTCTACAGGGAATAGACAAAATGATCGGGACAGGCAAAATTTTCACTTTCCAAAAAATGTTCAATTAGCTGTAACTTTTCGAAAAGTGCATCAAATATTTTCAAATTTTTACTGTAAGTTCCTCAACTAGTTGTGTATCAGTGGACAAAATTTGGAAAAGATCGGACAATTCTTCACGAAGTTATAACGATTTTTGAAAAAGGTAAAATTATCCGATAGTCAACTTTGAGCTGTTATATCTCCGGATTCAATGAACCGAATGCAATGAAATTTTGTCCATTTATGACTTATATAATGAGCTATGAAAAACCATTGCCTTTACTTAATATTCTTAACACGGAAGAAAGTTATAACGATTAGATTATTTTTCTAAAAATACACCAAATTATCCAAAACATCAACATCGTTTCAAAATTCAAGATGCAAATTATAGTTCATTTAGTTTCCCTCTAATTGACTTATATATAAATGCGTTTTGAAGGAAAGTAACAACATAGCCGCCAATAAATTGAAAAAGTAATGGGATGCATATTAAAAATAGACCAATTTACTAAAAAATCGTGAAAAAAAATAAAATCGCTATAACTTTTTCGCTTGTTCAAAATTTTAAGTTAAGTGAAATGTTTTCCAGAGTTCATTATATAAGTCATGAATGGTCAAAGTTTCATTGCAATCGGTTCATTGACTCCGGAGCAGTACTGAAAATTTCATTTCGTCATATCTAAATTCAACCACCTACAGCTCATTTTAGAAGCTGAACCTGAGAATATGGTATATGAAAAACTTGTGTGGCTAAACCAGTTCTGCAAGAAAGTCACGGAAAAACCGCTATTTTTCGAAAATTTAAGGTAAATGTCACGGACTACCTTTAAAAAATGCTAAATGTTATTCACCGTGAATATCATTTGCGTTTTTCGAAGGTAGTCCGTGACATTTACCTCAAATATTCGAAAAATTGCGGTTTTTCCGTGACTTTCTTGCAGAACTGGTCTAGCCGCACAAGTTTTTCATATACCATATTCTCAGGCTTAGCTTCTAAAATTAGCTGTAGGTGATTGAATTTAGATATGACGAAATGAATTTCTCAGCACTGCTCCGGAGACATCCAGCTCATGGATTGCATCACACGCAATAAGTGAATACGTCAAATGAAAGCTTATTTATCGTAGAATCGACCAACTGAATAATATTCCGCATTATTTGTAATAAAATTATCAATTTAAGTGATTCTTACTTGGTGAATGTTATCTTAAGTTGAACCATTTGTAATCTAAAGTTGAACTAGTAAACGGGGGTGAGCCTCTAGTGTTGGCCTGTAGACTGCGCTAGTGGTTGCTTTGTTTACTCTTGGGGGATGAAAAATTCCAAATTTAGTTTCCAAATTCCTAAAGAATTTCGAACATTCTTAGTTGAGATTTCACTGCCTAATGAAAAATAGGTATGAGAATTAGCAGATTCATGAGATTTTTAATTATTTAGTATGGAATTGGCTGTTTTGTGAGTTGCTCGAGCTGCTGCCGCCAGTAGTTCAAATTAAGATTAAAATTTGTTCAAATTATGATTACGATGGTTCAAATTAAGATTAAAATCATTGTTGATGAAAAATCGAATATTTCAATGAAATTCGGTGCAAATAAAAACTTTTTACCATTCAACAGAAAGCTTATACCCGTGGCTTTCGTGTACATACGATTTTGCCGTAGTAAATTATTTCCATGTGGGAGAAAAAATTCACTTAAAATTTGCACTGCTTCAGAAAGCCGCAATTTGGTTCAAATTTTGATTACCTACCCTATACGAGTGGGGGCAGTATAGCTGATATTGAATTTCACCAAATATTAGTTCAAAGAATATGAAAATTCTGTTCATTATTTTATTCGATTTGCGGTTTCAAAATTCTTCTCAAGTATGCTTGAAATACTGCACATATAACATCGTTTTAGACAAGAACATTCAATTTTGAGAGCAGTTTTAAGAGACTCTCTATTAATCTTCAGAAACATCTTCTTGTATAAGTAACTAGAGTAACTCGTCTCAAGTAAAAACAGGGTATTTCAATACCTTTCAGAACAAAAATGTAGACGGCATTGTTTTGTTTTCGCATTATTTTCGAAGTTATGCGATAAAAGTTGTCATTTTCTACGGAACGCCACCACATTCTACATCGACATTTAACTCTTTTGTTGTTCGCATATTTTATTTTTCACAATACTACAGTTAACAGTAAATCCATCACATGTTTTATTTTGTTGTTGGAGTTTTTTTTACAGTTTCTAAATTACCGAGTGAGATCCATATTAAAGATGGCTCCATATTTGGAACAGTTACGAATCACACAGAGTTTTTACACCTGAACTGTGTAGTTACACTATTGTAATCTAAAGTAAGATTGTGAATTTATCAACCAATGGCATTTTCCTGACATCCCATTCACATATATGCCATATACCTTGGATACATCTATTATTATGTACTGATAGACATAGTATCGAACTTCCACTGTTATTGACAAACAGCTATCTTCGGTATCCTATATTCTTACTCATATTATCGTGTGCCAGCTGTTAGTGCTCGCTCAAAAAAATCATGCATCTGCTCAGGATTCGTCACTATCGCCACTGAAGATAATCATCTGCTGACACTGCAAATACATGACTGGGTCAACATGGTCGTCGTTTTTTTTTTACAATTTTGAACCTCTTTAGCGTCCTAAACAACTGACCAATATATAATATATGCGCGATGGGTTGCGTCTCCACACTCCGCATTGCGAACAATGAAATTAGCATATCAATATTAGGAAATATTTTTAAAACATTGATTGCTTATCTAACAGACAAACATTATTCCATGATATAGAATTAAATTTTGCCAAACTCTTATGTTAAATGTCTGCACATCCGTCGAGGACTAAATATGATACAGGGGATAGACAAAATGATCGGGACAGGCAAAATTTTCACTTTTCAAAAAATGTTCAACTAGCTGTAACTTTTCGAAAAATGCATCAATTATTCTCATATTTTCACTGTAAGTTGATCAACTAGTTGTGTATTAGTGGACAAAATTTGGAAAAGATCGGGCTATTCGGCACGAAGTTATAAAGATTCTAGAAAAAGGTATAATTATCCGATAGCCAACTTTGAGCTGTTATATCTCCGGATTCAATGAACCGAATGCAATGAAATTTTGACTGTTTATGACTTATATAATGAGCTTTGAAAAACTTTTGACACAACTTAGAATTCTTAACACGGAAGAAAATTATTACGATTAGTTTGTTTTTCTAATAAAACATCAAATTTTCTAAAACTTTAACATTGTTTCAAAATTCAAGATGCTAATTATAGTTCATTTAAATTCCCTCTAGTTGTCTTGAATACAAATATGTTTTGAAGGAAAGTTACAACATAGTCTTCAATTAATAGAAAAAGTATTGGGATGCATATTAAAAATAGACCAATTTACTAAAAAATCATAAAATAAATAAAATCACTATAACTTTTTCTCTTATTAATAATTTAAAGTTGTGTCGAAAGTTTTTCAGAGCTCATTATATAAGTCATAAATGGTCAGAATTTCATTGCATTCGGTTCATTGAATCCGAAGATATAACAGCTCAAAGTTGGCTATCGGATAATTATAACTTTTTCTAGAATTTTTATAACTTCGTGTAGAATAGCCTGATCTTTTCCAAATTTTGTCCACTGATACACAACTAATTGATCAACTTACAGTGAAAATTTGAGAATAATTGATGCATTTTTCGAAAAGTTACAGCTAGTTGAACATTTTTTGAAAAGTGAAAATTTTGCCCGTCCCGATCATTTTGTCTATCCCCTGTACTTCATCGCGTTCTTCCCTGGATCTTTAGAATTCTTTGAGAACGACTATAGGTAATTAAGATTTTTTTGGTCAAAATCAAAGATGAAAATCGAAACAAGCTTAGCTTCCTTAGCATAAGCTTTTGAAAGCACAATTAATTAATTATATTCTTTTCACTTAATTAGCTTATGCCGTCAATTTCTTGTAATTACAAACTTTTATTTATAATACCGTTTAAGGCGAAACTGGAAGCATTTTCTCATTTTTTCGGTTTTTGATTTTTTATTAAATAACGAAGCAATATTTTCAAAATCGGTTTTCGTGCACATGTATAGTGTAGATCAAGGTATTTTCTGATATTTTTTTTAGGTGGAAAATGTTTTCCATTTTTGCAGAAACCATTTTTTCGTGAAATTTTGTTCAAAAATGGTTTCTGCAAAAACGAAAAACATTTTCCACTACAAAAAAAAATCAGAAGATACCTTGATCCATACTCTACATGTGCACGAAAACCGATTTTGAAAATATTGCTTCGTTATTTAATAAAAAATCAAAAACCAAAAAGTGAGGAAATGCTTCTAGTTTCGCCTTAAGCGAAACATCCCTACAAACGATAAATTGTTCATTTGGCACACGCTGTGACAGTTCCCGCTGTTCGATTGCATATCTCTATATTTAGGATTTCTATCCTTTACATGTTAAATGTTAAACATTATCAGACGACCTGTAGTATACACCGTGAGGTCGCCATTCACCGCTCATTTTTGGTCAATCATACAAAAAATATCAAATGTTAGTGAAGTATCGTAACAAAAGTGAATGTAACATGCTGCCACATTAAAACACTTTTATTTCACCAAGTATATATGGGTGTGACTTAAATCACGTTCTTAAAACATATTTCCTACACTGCGCTGCAGGGCAGCAAGGCAACTGTTCAGGGCAACTCAGAGTAACTCCGTTAATCTTTCCACTCGCTTTGCGGTCTTCGACAAAGAATTTCGGCAAATTTCCAACGTCTTTGATTAGGGAGGGTGGGGCAAGATGAGTCAGTGTCATTTTTGAGCGCAGTTACTTATGTTTTGATTATGTTGATAATTTTGTTAGGTACACACTAAGATCAGCTCGGTATTTTTCCCATCTTTTTACTGAGTTCTCAACAGCAGATTTAACTCGGTACGCTCGGTTATTTATTTTGCGGATATTCTGTAAATGAGTTACCGAGCTCATCTCACAAACTGTCAAAAGTTACTGAAGCACGGTAAATATCGTTACTGGTGAACGGTAAATACGATTACCGAGTGTACCGAAATAAATCTGCTGTTGAAAACTCAGTAAAAAGATGGAAAAATACTGAACTCAGTGAAAAAATTACTGAGCTGGAACATCTGAATCTTAGTGTGTAACCAGTAGAGTGGGTCATCGTTTATATGGAAAAATGAAAAAATCAATGGTATCCCATCAGATCAAAGCTTTTTTGATCCCATTTCAGGACCCAAATGAGTGTGCAAAATTTGGGCACGATCGGTTATGTCTACGTTTTGCGCATCGCGTTTGAAGTTTGTATGGGGTTTTACATGGGAAAACACACTTTTTTGCATTTCTCTCATAACAAGCTCGAATTTTTCTAAAACCGTGTAACCGATAAAGTGAAAACATAGCCTAGGGTGTCCTGAAAAACTTTGTCGAAGACCGCGAAGTGATCTGATGCGTATGAAAAAAATTATAGCGATAACATTGCTTGGCGAAACAGCATGATTTTGTTGCTATTGTTATTCCTTTACATGTTAAAACATAAACACATGCATGCGGTTCGTTGTTTATAACTTTTTTCACAAGCATCGGATCCCTTTGCGGTCTTCAACAAAGTTTTTCAGAACTTCCTAGGCTATCATTTTACTGTATCGGTTAGAAAGTTTCAAACTTTTTCAACTTATGACTTAAATGCAAAAAAGTATGTTTTCCCATACAAAATCCCATACAATTTTCACTTGCGATGCGCAAAGTGTAGACGCAACCGATCGTGCTCAAATTTTGCACAGATACTCAGGACCCGAAACGGAACCAAAACAGCTTTGATCTGAGAAAACGGTTTCGATGACCCACACTAGTAACCAGCCTGATCCTTAAGTGACCCATCTTGCCCCGTCCCGCGAAGAACAATTCCAACTCCTTGTGAGAAAAATGCAATGTTTGTAAATAAAATGCAATACAAATTTCAATCGCAATGCAGATCACTATGACGCAATCAATCGCAACCAAGGGCACATAAATTTAAACGTCAAAAGAGACCTATTATACTTTCGTTCCGAGTTGATGCAATTAAATATCAACTTTTATTTTTTTTATCTGTATTAACGAGATTTTCAGCCATAGGCTAGTTTATCTCGGGACCCACACTTTACTTCCCTTCCGAAGGAAGAACTCACATTTTGCAATTTTGTCGGGAGTGGGATTCGATTCCAGGTCCTCGGCGTGATAGTCAAATGTTCTAACCATCACACCAGGTCCGCTCCACAAATATCAACTTCTCTATACAAGGTAAAAATAAAAAAAAATACCTCTTCTAGCATATTTGTTAAGAAAACCCTCAATTGAACAGTCTTATTCCAAGGTGGAAATCAGCTCTGTTCCAGTGGAATGATTTCTAATGCTTTTGAGGAAATGTAGCGAAACAAAATTGTATTACCAACAAATTCCAAATATAACTGTTCAAAAAAATATATATATTGCGCCGAGCTGCTGTTTGGAAGAGAAGGATATCTGAGACGAAAGAATCCGAAAATAAAATGGAGAAATCAGTAGTTATTTTTGAGTAGAAATGCAAGCTAACCTTTTCGGCGTGTTCCCCCATCTTCATCATCATCATCATCATTATGAGATTATGAGTTCATTTCACACTTCGCTACTGTGGAGGACTTGTGGCAGTGTAGTAGTAGGTTAATGCTCAGTTGGAAATGATCTCGCAGAAGAGGCAGGGGAGCAATCAATGTTTCGTGTCATTTTTTTTCAGGGATTGGTAATTTCAAGAGATAAAAAGAACGAAAACGAGAACAGAAAAATATGCGAGAGAAATAGAGATCCTGAAAATAAATAAAAAATAAATAGAAAAATAAAATGGATTAATTGAGAGCTTTGGTGACTGATTTTTTTTTTTTATATTTTCGATTTTCAATGAATGGCGATAGAGATGAGCGAGGAGTGTGTAGTTAGTGCTGATAACCTGGAGATTGATTCACTTCATTTCATTACCATCGATCATAGTGGAATGAAAGAGACGGTTGAGAGACAATGTGGAAACATGGGCGTAGTCGGACAAATGCACTTGGATGTGATGACACAAAATGGGCATGTTGATTGGAATGAAATAGAAAAAAATAGAGAACAAAACAAGACACAAAGAGAGAGAGAGAAAAATAGACAAAGAGAGATAAAAAGAGAAAATCGAAGACTGAACAACGGGCCGATGCTGTTCTGTATCATCTTGCAGCTTCTCTTGATCCACGGATGGGTAGAAGTGTTGTTAGATGTGTTCTTGATAATATGGGTATCTTTCCGGTATGATTTGATGGAAAGAATTCAACTTGTTTGCAACAGACAACCCCAGCAGGTCTCTTCTTCGTGCACCCGTGCAAGAAGGGAAAGACGAGACACAGAGAGAAGGCTGAAAATACGGAAAACACAAAAGAAAGAAATACAAACACCTTGTGAAATAATCAAGGATTCCTTCAGTGTACGTTTTGATAGCAAATTAAGGAACATTATACGTTTGAGTCCGTAGTTTTGGCAAGCCAGCATATCGTCGGAGGATATATCACATTCACGCCGGTTGGTTATATTCACGGTTTTGTAACTTGGTGTTTCAAACGATATTTTTGGGGAAAAGAAAAAAAAAGAAAGAAAAGAACATTATTCGCCTTCCGACTTGTTCAATCAGCTGCTCCACCAAATTTGTTACGTAGTTACGGTGTTTCCCTTGAAGAAGCATGGTTAGTTGCGGCCACGCTTTCAGTCGACGATTTGTGCAGTACCAGTGTGGTTTATATGACTCGTGAATCATGAGGAGCTTGAGGCGGGTGAAATAAAGTAGTGTGTTGGAAAAACAAAATTCCATTATTTCTTCATGTTTTCAGGGAAAGCTTAAAATCAATTAAAAACAAGATATGTAGAATTGAGATACATTATTTGTAGTTGTCCACAATAATAAGTCATGATCTAATTCCATTTTCAAAAATAAATTATCACTTGCATTTGGCACTGCAGTGAGCAAGATGGCAGACATGGAAGTTCCCCTCGTGGAGAGCAAAAAAAATGAACGGAACCCCATCGTATAGGCTATCGCTGATCAGTGTTTCAGAAAATAATGCGCCGCGAGTGCGCTCTAAAACCCTGACGTGGACATACCATTTTTTTCAAACTCTGAAAGTATAAACATAAAAAGAAAAAGAAGGAAAATACATATCATTGGTATGAGTAACATTATTTTAGGTATTTCAATTAACTTTTTGGAAAAGAAGGATGATCGGATGTGGTGCACTAATGAGTTATTTTCAAGGCAGAATCGTTGTAAATAAATGTATAGAGTCAACCCGTTAGGGCCCAAGGTGCCTCACAATTTCAATGTTCAATAAAATTTTCTATCAATACTCAAATTTCAATCTATACAAGAATCTATTCTCTCTATTCTGAAAAAAAAAACTAAATAGGAGAAATCTAGGAAAGAGTTCCTCAAGGAATTACGAAAGGATTCCTGGCAAATTAATTAAAATAATTTTAGAAGGAATTCGGAATCCTGTGCGAAATCCAAGAGGAATCGCTGGAAAAATCTCAGAAAGAATTCAGGAGAAATCCCGGAAGGAATCCCTTAACTCTTATGTAGCCGGCAGGGTACCCACTACTACTCAGGTGGGTATCCAGGTACCCACGAAACTGAAATGATCATATTGTCAATTTTCCACCGTTTTTTTTTTATTTTTATTCATTTGTTCATTCAATTCAAACATAGGGGTATTAGGGGCATAATGGACACCTGGGGCGAAATGGACACCCATGCTTTTTCCGAAACCGTTGACTTTTATGTAAAACTTTCAATGCATAAGTGTGAAGGAACAAGTCATGGTTCTATTTTACAAAAGTGTCATTTAATATCATTGAAATTGAAATATGTTTTTCATATGGTGAAATTCTTATAATTTCGAAGCAGCATCAAATAAAGTATTACAAGTGTTTGGGTGTGTCCACCATAAAAACAAATGAATTGTTACTTTATCTACATGTATACGAAGATTTAGCAATGGATGAAGTATTTTATTTTTGATCAGAATTTACTCAAAATAGCAATTTTAATGTTGTAGTCGATTCGGGGCGAAATGAACTCTGGCAATTACGAATGGATGTACGCACATTGCATACTGTTAGGCGTTTTAGAGAGTTTGAAAAAAATCAATCCGATTATTTTAGTCTAAAGTTTATTTAATTAACTTTGATGTTATGTAAACTTGTCTAAGATGGAGTATTATATCTGTGGTATTGATCTCCATAGGCAAATTACTTAACTGGCCGATGTAATCAAAGAATTAGCATAAAATATGCAGGGGTGTCCATTATGCCCCGATGGGTGTCAATTTCGCCCCGTACCTTTCCTGCCAGCCCTGAAAAACACACGGTTTACAATTCATTATTTCTTCACAATAAACACATTCTACCTCCTGTAAATGATTGAAAGACGTAGGAAACAAGTTAAAGTTGTAAGACAACTGATAATATGTTAAGTTTTACTCTGTTATACAGGCCTATCGTACTCATTTGCTTAGGGTGTCCATTATGCCCCTAATCCCCCTACATCAATATGCGGAAAAAAATCCTAACCATGACCTCCCATATTGAAAGTACCCGCAATACAGTCCCATCATGGATTTGTGTACCCTGTAACACAAAACTGAAACTCAGCTTTTTTTGGTAAACGTAATATTGTTCACAGTTATGTACATATTGAGGTGCAAAGCTATCTGTGGAAGTTTCGAGCTGACCGAAATACGTTTCAATCCCTACTTTTTACAAATGGGATTGTTATGCGAGTGGGTGCAGTACGTGCTGAAGCAGTTTTATGATAATTGATACCGATATTGCTACTAACTTACCGAAAAGCCTGTACATTGTATTGTATAAAAACAAAACTTACTGTGATCGAGCCGATCCTACCCAATATTATACTGATAGATAATGAGTTTCTGAGTTGAGACATTTTTTTAATCGATGGGAATTTCACGAAGATTTGATCATTTCAATTTCGTGGGTATCCGGGTACCCTGACGGCATTCTACGGATGTTTCTTTTTTGCTGGCCACACAACGGCTAATGAACCTTGGAGGAATACCTGAACAAATGCCAGAAGGAATCTCGGAAAAAATCAATAAAAGAATCCTGAGCGGAATTCACACGAAACACTGAACTGAAATCTTGGGGGAAATCCTCAAAAATAACCCAGGAAGAATCAGTTATAGAATTCCGACAGAATTCCTTGTGTTTGAAAAACTTGCATAAGCGTTGAAAATCACAAAATAAAAGATAAACTGCAATCTCTGGAGAAATCATTGATGGAATCTTTACAGAAGGACCCAGAGGAATTGACATAGGAGTCCAGGAGAAATCAATGTAAGAATCCTTAAAAAAATCTCGGAATAATCCATGAAAGAACCCCAGAATGAGTCTTTTTGAATATCCTAAAGCAGCGATTCTCAAACTATGGGTCGCGATCCACTGGTAGGTCGCGGGCTGACTTTTTGGTGGATCGCGGCGGTTTCACCGATTCTGAAATAAATATCATCCTTAACTTATGTTAGCACTCTTCAAGTAATCTAAAAATACGCGCTTGTTGAATTGGCAGATAGGGCATTAGTTCCCTTCTTAAGCATGTAGCTCCCATTTTCATCCTACGAAAAACAAAGGATATAAGCGCTATTTGTTTTGTTTCTTATTTTTGTATTTTTTGTTAGAAGTGAGCACCCATGAAAACAAAAAGAACGAAATCAATCGGTGCCGTAATCGCTTGTTTTCGAATAGGATGAATATGGGAGCGTGAGATTAATGATGAAACACGTACCCTATATGTTATTCAATGAGGTTTCTCCTTAATTCTATACAAACTTTTATATTACGAGTCTTAGTTTGGAATATATTAAAGCTTCTGCCTGCGCGTTGAAATTTTTGAATTTGAATCTAGAACTTTCAGAAAGCTTAAGATTCTGATAAAAAAAAATCCATGTGTTCCTAAGAAGCTACCGAACGTTTGATAATTTTACCAAACTTCAGTAAAGCTTAACTTTGATAAAACATTGTTGAAAAGGTGATATAACCCTTTATTAAAATTAGAACAACTGAATAAGTGACTTCAATAAAATACAGCTAAAACAGGAATGTATCAAGCATGGCATTAAATTTTACAAAGGACTTATCTGAGCAGAGCACCCATCAGTAATAGAAATTCAAAAAACTTGATGTGTAAGTGCCTTCATTTGAAGGCAGTTCTTAATTTTTACCCTTCCGTAACTCGCGCGGTTGGCCACTACCGCCAGCACCACGCTGATGCTGAACACAAAAAGCAAGATTTTTATAACGTGTTGTACAAAATACAACAACGCGATCGCTCGAGGGTTAAGTGTATATTTTAAGTCATTTTAAGTATTAAATTAACACTAAATGTCTGAAGCTTTTGTATTTTTTTATGTTCTCTTTAATCGTAAAATGCCAATTTATCTCAAAAATTCTTAAGACAAAAAGACTGCTAAGACTGATTGCTTGGGCATTTCAACCTTATTTTCACTTTATTCACCTTATCTTCACTTAATTTACGTTGTAAATTTAAAAATATATTTCAAATATCCCAATTATAAGCGTTACGTAACGCAAGCTGATCACAATTTTTAATTGTACATTTTTGACACACATAAAATAATGTCAGTGATAAAATATGCTTACCTATTTGAAAATTATTATCATATTTTCTGAAATGACTCATATGTTTTTTAAACACGTATTGATGACTTACCAGACTCCATTGCAATCCAATGTGGGTATTAAGAGGGACAAGTTTAAGAGCCCCTGTCCCAGAGGAATCCCATGAGAAATCGTTGAACGAAACCCTGGAGAAATACCCACATAAATTTATATAGGAATCCCGAAAGGAATCCCAGAAGAATTTCTAAGGATCCATCAACTAAGCCTTTCTACTTCGGAAATGTTGAGTTTTTTCAAATTGTAAATCCATACTTTCGATAAATCAATAAAATTAGGCTGCGATTTCTTTAACTTCGCTTAAAATGCAAGCCTGGTTTACCCATAGTGTTGAACCTAGTTTAACGCCTAAGCGGAGGAGCTGAAGAAATTGGTCTATGAGAGGCGTCATGTAAAAATAAAATTCCAGAGTTGTCTGTCTATCCTTCCGCCACGCTTTGAAATGTTTTACACATTACGACACCTAAACCATTTATTGCATTGTTTCATCGTTGCATTAGTGAATCGCTGCATTGATGCATCGCAACATTGTTGCATTGATGCATTGGCTGCATCATTGTATTGATTGCATAGGATTGGTGAAGCAATGTAACTGCCGTATCAATGCTGTAAAATGTTCTAGAAGTTTATTTCACTCCATGGATTAGAACCCTGCAGCAGTCATTCATGAACCCAGGTTCGATACATAATAGTACCTTTAGGTGCTTCTAAACAAAATGCCCAATGTTGAATGAAATGTTTCACATTTGCATTGATACCGTGAGGTGCCCATATTTCGTGCACTTAAGAATTTTCAAAGTTTGATAAACGACTGAAATTTTGGGAGCCTATCAAAAGGCGGAAACGCGAAAGGCGGAATCACGAAAGGCGGAAATTCGAAAGGCAGACCACCTTAAAAGTGTAACGAAAGGCGGAAAATAACGTAAGGCGAAGTTTCAAAAAGGCGGAATCAGTAATAAACCATCGTAATTCTATGCTTTTTTTATTAAGACATTCAAATTATTTAGTGTGTCACGTTTCAGACATGTTCGTTGTACTAAATTCTTAGTTGACTCAACTCTGCCAAGTAATAAGAAATTAGCATTCGGATTAAGCATTCAAATCTGACATTTGATTTGAACAGGTCGTATCCGCATAGAATTCTAGGGAAATTGCAAAGCACCTGAAACAGTTTATTTTATAGAAATTTATGGCTGCTACCTTCCTGGAAGGCTGAATCTTCCTTATGAAGCAGGACGATGCTGAATATATCTGGGTTCAATTGTCGATAATATAGTTCAGAAAATTTTCTGGTTGGAAATGTCCTCAACTTCTTTGAGCATAAAGTATCTTTGTGTAAGCAATGTGTAATTGCAATTTATTGGCAGAATTCTAACACGACTTTCGACTTAAAATATCTTGTTAAGGAATACATGAATACATGTTTTCCACACAATACACCGATTCGCCATCCCAGTGGGTCGATAAACCGTAATTGTCAATAGCGCTAACGTCGACTATTCAATCACTTTGAAACATGGTTCGGTCAAACTGAAACTAAATCAATCAATTGAATCACGTTGCAAATATGAAGAGGATTGCTTGTTCAAATGACCAGCTGAATAACATTATTAATATCGAATCTACTGGTAATTTAATCCATGAATTTTCCCTTCTTTTAAACATAGGCTGTTCTTTCTAGTACCATTGCTAACATGGTTTTGGCGCTGAAACTACTGATATCCAAATCATAAATTTTTCCTTCTTTTGGACAACACCAAAATAGTTCGTTTTCCAGTTTCGTTATTGTTAAATTGCAATTCGTCCTGATGACCATTCGGCCGAATGACCCAGCATCACCCGCAACACACATTTTGGCTTTCCAGCAAGTATTTCAGAAGCTGGACATCCTATTAATTAGCGATTTTGCTCCAAAGCACACGTTGCCAATCCCTGAGGGAAGGAACAGTTGCGTTTTTGCCTTCCCTTTTACATTGTTATTATGGGAAATAAATTTGCGGCGTTTACTTAAATGTGTCTGTTATTTTCATGAGGATTTGTCACGTGGAATTTAGTGCAAATGCGCGTTTGGTAACATTACAACGGCAGCGTGGTGTATAATATTCAGCGCAACAGTCAATTTTCACTTTCATAGAGGAAAAGGGTCAATTCTGTTCATAGGCTCCGAAATAGATAAAGAAGTGGGTTGACAGTTGGAGGTATTTTTTCTAAACTATGCCAACTAGGCAACCTCTTCTTATAATGTCACGAATGTTAAAATCACATAAGGCTAATTAAAATTTGGCGGACTTTTTGAACCAGCAGAGCAAACGGCCGGCCGTTTGCTCTGCTGGTTCAAAAAGTCCGCCAAATTTTAATTAGCCTTATGTGATTCTGCCTTTTGTGATTCCGCCTTTCGTGATTATGCCTTTTGTGCCTTTCCGCCTTTCATTGATTCCGCCTTTTGTATTTGCGCCTTTCGTGATTCCGCCTTTCGTGTTTCCGCCTAACGTAGGACACCCGAAATGTTTCACATTTGCATTGATACCGTGAGGTGCCCATATTTCGTGCACTTAAGAATTTTCAAAGTTTGATAAACGACTGAAATTTTACCATAAAGTATATCAGATTAATTTCTTCGATAATATTTAGTGCTGGTATTGTAGCTCCCAAGAAAAATATAAATTAGGCAACTTCACATTATACAAGATAGTTACAGCATTAGTTTTGATTTGTTTAAAAATGCCAAATTTCGTGCACGGGTTCCAAATTTCGTTCAAAATGGGTCCAAATTTCGCTAACTTTTAAAAGACGGTAGAATTCGCCTAAATATGTTTATTTTCAAAACGTAGCAAACTCGTACAATACCAATGAAACCATAACGTGTGGATAAAATCGATGTCTGTGACGAACTATTAGTGAATATTTGCTGTTTCTTATGTTCGTCCCGGATGTTTACATTAAGATTTCCAAAATCCTTCTGTAGTTTTAAGGGTTATTATTTTTTATGTTTGTTTTGCTCTTTTATTGAAATCTTAATAAAACAATATATTGTTTGCTATTTGAATCAAATGTTCACTAACTTTACTGATGGTCAGTAATGTGAATTAGTTCTTTTTTTAATTGTAGCTTTTTACTTTTCTATTATGTGTCATTAATAGGCACATTCGTCGGGAGGTTAGTTCTAGTAAAGTGTCGTCTTCCTAATTTGTGTTCTGGCAATAAAGCTTACGGCAATAATTTGTTTGAATGAAACTAGCGGCTGTAAGCTACTACTCTTAATGTTGGGGTACCGTGAGGTGCCATATTTCGTGCACTTAAGAATTTTCAAAGTTTGATAAACGACTGAAATTTTACCATAAAGTATATCAGATTAATTTCTTCGATAATATTTAGTGCTGGTATTGTAGCTCCCAAGAAAAATATAAATTAGGCAACTTCACATTATACAAGATAGTTACAGCATTAGTTTTTAATTTGTTTAAAAATGCCAAATTTCGTGCACGGGTTCCAAATTTCGTTCAAAATGGGTCCAAATTTCGCTCACTTTTAAAAGACGGTAGAATTCGCCTAAATATGTTTATTTTCAAAACGTAGCAAACTCGTACAATACCAATGAAACCATAACGTGTAGATAAAATCGATGTCTGTGACGAACTATTAGTGAATATTTGCTGTTTCTCATGTTCGTCCCGGATGTTTACATTAAGATTTCCAAAATCCTTCTGTAGTTTTAAGGGTTATTATTTTTTATGTTTGTTTTGCACTTTAATCAAAATCTTAATAAAACAATATATTGTTTGCTAGTTGAATTAAATGTTCACTAACTTTACTGATGGTCAGTAATGTGAATTAGTTCTTTTTTTAATTGTAGCTTTTTACTTTTCTATTATGTGTCATTAATAGGCACATTCGTCGGGAGGTTAGTTCTAGTAAAGTGTCGTCTTCCTTATTTGTGTTCTGGCAATAAAGCTTACGGCAATAATTTGTTTGAATGAAACTAGCGGCTGTAAGCTACTACTCTCAATGTTGGGGTATATATAATCATCCCGAGCTTACTTAGTATTCTCACATTTATAATTGTTATTTTTTTTCTACGTAGTTTATGAGCAGTCCCTAGCTAATTTTAAATCAATTAAAATAGTTATTAGAACTATTATTAATAAACGAATCGAGCGATGGCTTTGTAGCCATTTGTGTACACATGAATCTCTAAAACAAAGTTATGTAAAAGAGTGCACGAAATTAGGGACCCATACAAATTGTGGGTTCCTAATTTCGCCAACAACAAAAATGTTGAAACAAAATAAGAAAATAACATTTTTAAGTAATTTTATTGCGTATCATAATAAAACATATTGAATTGAAATAATCAAACATAAATTGGAATATTTACCTTTGATAGAGATCGAAATATTTGTTCACTTCTGTGAGTGTTGATTTTCTCGTATCTCTGAATATGGCATCTGCTATTTGTATACATTTGCAATTTATTTTTCAATCTTTCACATAAATCAAATTTTTCATTTCTTTTTTTGTGAATTGTATTGAGATCAAATGCAGTTTTGAGGTTATAGCTAATTTTGGATGATTCCGCTGTTAATTAGATAATAATGCTCTCAGATGTCAGAAGTTAACGAAGTTTGGGCCCGCACGAAATTAGGGCACCCCACGGTAGGCCCATATAGCCGAGGCGGTAAACGCACGGGTATTCAGCATGACCATGCTGAGGGTGACGGGTTCGATTCCCGGTCGGTCCAGGATCTTTTCGTAAAGGAAATTTCCTTGACTTCCTTGGGCATAGAGTATCTTCGTGCCTGCCACACGATATACGCATGCAAAATGGTCATTGACAGAGGAAGCTCTCAGTTAATAACTGTGGAAGTGCTCATAGAACACTAAGCTGAGAAGCAGGCTTTGTCCCAATGAGGACGTTACGCCAAGAAGAAGAAGAAGAAGAACGGTAGGAAGCTTCTGGATATTTTCCTTCCGAAAGTTTCTAGGATTGCCTTGAAAAGAAAGAATCGAAGTGGCTAGCCACATTGGGTCTGCTAGTTAGTAATGTTAATGTTAGTAATGTGTCCAAATTCTTCCTATTAAAAAGCAAGCGATTACGACACCGATTGATCCCGTTCTTTTTTGTTTTCATTCTAACAAAACTTCAAAAATATGTTTTTTTGGCTGATATTCAGCAAACATTGCTGATTTTTTGTTTTGTTTGCATTCAGCAATACGAATTATGAGTATCAGCAATTATTTTTCAACATGCTGAACCATCCAGCAGTTTTGACAGTTGATCAGCAACGTTTTGCTGAAATTCAGCAAAAATATTGCTGATCATGATTGGTTTTGGTCCATCAGTTAATCCTGAAATAGTGTTTTATTTGGCTGATTATTGCCTTCTAGTTCACAGTCATTTGTTCTGTGTTCATGGAATACTAATCCTAATACCTCCACAATTAAAACATTTTTTCTGCAAAATATCTATGTTCTCCTCTGTGTTTTTTTGTGGATTGTACAATAGTTTCAACCCAGGGTATAATCTAAATGCAATAAAAATAACTCATCAGCGGCACTCGTCCTTCATCGTAGCAAAAAGTTATCATAAATAAATGGAATATATATAAGAGATAAAAGAAGATTAGAGAAAGTCACCTCTGTCATCGTTAGCGTTCGTTTGCGTAGGACACTTTCTTTATCAATTGTTACTTTCTCACTCATACAGCGCTTGCCAGTGGCGGATATAGTTGTGGTAGAGGAGAAATGTACGTTTCTGTGTCGGAGTCTGCAAAATCTGAGCAAGAAGAGCAGAAAACCGCGAAGAATTAGTGAGAAACGGAACCAAACCGAAAACTATGTGGGGAAAATAAGAGACCAAGAGGGAAAAAATGTAAAAGCTGTGGATGGTAGATAAGAAAGGGTATGAATGTCTAAACGGCTTGGCTCGCTCATTTACTAGGTTGGTCCTATAAAACAAACAAGAGTAAACGGTACAATAAACGGATCAACCATACGGAATGCCAATGGTTACAAGCGAAATAATCTGAGACTACCGGTAGAACCTTGTGCAGAGACACTTTACAGAAAAAAAACTATCTAACAACTCTATTGCAACACTACTGCTTTCAACGTGAGTGTCCTGCACAGGGATTTCTTCCGAGTACACATTTGCCAACAAATACAAATATTCTACTCACCACGGTCGCGATCCCGATCACGTCGTTCGCGGCGCTCTCTGTCCCTGCTGCGATCGCGACTTTCCCGGTCGCGGTCTCGCTCACGGTCACGATCGCGTCCTCGGCTTTCGCGATCCCGATCCTTGTCCCGTTTCGACGAGCTAGACGATTTCGATGGTGAGGGTTCCTCCGAGCCATCCTTTCTATACTCGTCCCGTACCGGAGACGACTCATTGATACCGCTGCTACCACCACTGTTGGCGTAATCGTTATTACCACCCTATGAAAAAAGAACGTAAAAATCATTAGTTTTATGCAAAAAAAAATCACTAACAGAACAGAAGGTAAGGTTCCATTCCTTAAAGTAAACAAAAAGTGTTTCACGCATCGGGCGTGAACTGCAGAGGAAAGCCGCTGGGAAGGGAGCTGAAGACAAAACGGGGAGCACTCAACATCCGCCATGATTGATTTTTCAAGGTAGGTGCTCCGCAAAGACCAACATTGAAAATCGTTGTTTCGTCGAAAAAAACACTTCCGCCGTTTCGAAAATATCGCACTTACCATCACTGCAGCTCCGTTCATAATCTGAGAGCAATTTTGTTCACTTTAGCACAGATTTTAAACGCTTTTTTAAGGAATTTATAGCCAACACGAAAACGCTGCCGTTTCGGTGAAAAATTTTCCACTTACAAAGATGACAGCTGCATTTTCGAATGCTTTCAGCTGCTGTCACCGATAACAGTGCTGCCAGAATGCTTTTTTCGTTTGTTTAGAAAAGCAAATAGTTATGTAACGAGTTGCAAAATGATGATTTTTACAGCACGAGTCGTACATTTATCCAACGAGGCTTGCCGAGTGGGATAAATATGATGAGTGCTGTAAAAATCGAGTTTTGCAACGAGTTGCATACAACATTTTTTGCAATGAGAAAAAATAATCACTATAATATGATCATTAACATCAGTATCATCATGCTTCCTGGTGGTTGAACGGTATCACCCACGTGTTCCATCATGCTAGACGAAAAACTTGGAATCAAGTAAGCTGTGCTATAACCGTCACAATTTTTCAAGCTCTTGACGTGGTAACACAGGTTGTTGGCCAAACAATCGCATTATGATTCATAATGCAACCCAAATGAGTTGCATTATGAATCATAATGCAACTGCTTTTTATAGTGAGGAAAAGTAGGCCGTAGTGACATCAAAACGGCAAGTATAAAATACAATATTATAGTGCCAAGTTGCAAAAAATATTTAAATAGGGTATTTAACCAGCAGTTTTTTTTATTATCAATCCAACGGCGCACGAAACTTTCGTCCGATTCAACAATTTGTTAAAAGATTCATCGATATTACTTAAGGGGTTATTGGGATGATTCCTGTTGTTTCCTGAAGAAAGTGTTATGTATTATTTTTTTACAAAGTGAGAGTCACAAAAAACACTAAGTCGAGAAGAGTGTAGAATTGGGTTCTTTAGGGGTATCGAGATCATTTCATAATCAGATTCTCCGCCCAAAAATTAGTCGAAATCCATAATTTCATAATTTTTGGAGTCTGGGAACTATTTTTAAAATGCATTTAAAGTTTGTATAGGGAAATTTTTTTGTTCGGGTCGAACTGTCATTTTATCGATTGAACTGTCATTCTATCTACGAAAATTAACCATCAAACCAAAGGTATTGGAATCCAATCAAATCACGTTATACAGTCATGACCCGCTGGTTGGGGGCTTAATAGTTGGGTGACTTTTTAGTTGGGGCTCCGTTAGTTGAGCTGTCAGCCAACTAAAAAGTACCTGGATGTCATAATTCAATGTCAAACTGAAAATGACAACCAATCTGTAATTCCGAGGGGCGAGCTAATGAGTTTTTGGTTTCTTAAACTTTCCTGATAATCAAGAAGAATTTCTATTTCATATTTCTTTAAAAAAAAACAATATGTTCAATTACTTCCAAACAAATGCAAAACATCGGCAATCTTTATTTTGTCGATCATTGAAAGCGTTTTGTGCTTGCATTTTGGTCCGGATGGTTTCATAAACATGTATATTTTCACTTCAACGACTAAAAATGGTTAAAAATAAATATTTATCGCATTGGCCATATATGTATCTTGCAAAACGTATCAGTTTTGCTCTTAATGTAAAACAAATTGAAAAAAATTACTTTTTACTTCCAACCTAAACATGATTAAAAAAACAATGCGCGCGCCCCTTGTGCCGCTGTCACTTCACCCAACTAGCGAATCGAATCCGTTGGTTGGGTGGAGGTTGTCGCTCAACGAGCGGGTTCCGACTGTACTCAGAAAAATGTGCTCTTTCGATTAGGCTATAGAAAATAGCAATATTTTATTCACTAAACAACCCAATTAGCATTAAAGTTAAAATACACGTCAATAAAAAAAAACAAAAAAAAATGGCGTTCTTGAAATTTTTCCAACTGACATGAGTATTATTTACCCATTATGAAGGCAAACTTCATAATGAGGTTAAAATACCCATTATTTGTTTTCAGAAAAAAAACACCCATTATTTGACAGCGCACACGGAACCGCCAAACTACCCAAACTCAATTTTGGGTAGTTTGGCGGTTCCGTGTGCGCTTTGGGAAGATTCAAAAATTACGTCCATCGTTTTTCGGGATTTCTAGACCCCCCCCCCCCTCTCCCCTCTGTCTCGCAATTTGCCTATACCCAATACACGTACTGTCACACTTTTCTAGAATACCCACCCCCCCCTCTCCCAAATGTTGGACGTAATTTTTGAACGTTCCCTTTTAACGCAATTGGGTTCTTTAGGGGTATCCGGATTATTTCATAATCGGATTCTCCGCCCAAAAATTAGCTGAAATCCAAAATTTCATAATTTTTGGAGTCCGGGAACTATTTTTAAAATGCATTTTAAGTTTGTATGGGGAAATTTTTTTGTTCGGGTCGAACTGTCACTTTATCGATTGAACTGTCATTCTATCCACGAACATTGAAACTGTTTTGTTAATTTAACCATCAAAACAAAGGTATTGGAGTCCAATAAAATCACGTTATACTCAGAAAAATGAGCTCTTTCGATTAGGATATAGAAAATAGCAATATTTTATTCACTAAACAACCCAATTCCATAGTTCGGCCCAATAAGCCAAAAATTGAGTAAATCGATTAAACTCACGCAAGGTAGATTGCCTTTACGCCCAGCTAATAATATACTCAAGAGTAGGTAAATTCAACCTAAGACCCCCCCCCCCCTCATTCAACTCAATTTTGAGTAAAGCGACATTTACCCAAAATTGACTTATTGGGGTCAAGGACCCCCTTTGGGTAGATGCATCTCTGTTTGTTTTTGACAACATCGGTGAGCCAGAGAGGAAAAACAACCTAATTTTGGATAGCGAGTTTATTCGATATACTCAATTTTGAGTAAAATCGACCCAAATATTAGGTAGCTTGGATTTTCCGTGAGTACTGAATCAAAAAATGGGTACTTGAGCCCCATTGAATGGGTATTCTGAAACTAGCGTGTATAGAAATGTTTGGCCTGCAGTTCATGAACATCTTTAAAATTAATTAAAAATTAAAATTAAAAATTAATACATATTTTTTTCATAAATCTGGCAGCCTTGACAAATTCGATGCAATTTCAGTTTCCAGGCCGTTCCTTTCGAAGTAAACAAAAATCAGCTGCTCCGCGGGCTCGAGCATGTTAACGAGCGACGTAAACATGAGTTTCGTTGCAAGATTGTTAAAATTTTTGCCTGAACCGTCTTTCTTCAGAGAAAATAAATCAATTAAAATAAAACGGCTTTATTGTGATGTGATAGAAGGTGCGTTAAAGCCTCTGCGGAATGGAAGCTGCAGTGAAGTCGATTCAATTTGTGCTAAACGAACTCTCGTTCGGATTGGAGTTGTGTACGACCTGGTGTACGCTTGTTTACACACCGGCGAATGGCATGCCGTTCCTCGCGAAGAAAGGGAGGTATTCACCATCGTTTGCTATCTGCGGGTACGTTTAAAATTGTAATTGTAATTGTATTTATTGATCGAACGTAAACCAGTTTATAATTATCGGGTCAAGGAAAAAATTGACGTAAAAAAATAAGTACGTTTAAAATAAAATAATTAATTCAAAAATAAATAAAACTTTTTTTTTAAGTTGTAAGTTTTATAAATTTATTACTTCTTTTTTTTTTCAGATAATTTATATGCTCATTCATTCCGCCGACTCATTTGAAAATGTTGGTAATGCTATTTTCATAGCTGACATCGGTATAATGCTCGGGTGTAAAGTTAAAATTGATATTGATGGCAATGAATGTGATTTATTAACCCAAGTAGCATCAGTTCTTTCGGAAGGTAGAGGTAAGCATTTTCATACATAATGTGGATAAGGATTTGAAAGATAAATTTTATTTAACAGACAATCTGAAAGATGCGCCGCCACTCAAAAAACTAAAGATCGATTCCGATTGTTCTGCGGCAGATAACTGCGATGTTCCTGTTGTTTTTCAGCCCTCCGTGGAGTATTTTGGGTGAGTTATATAATAATAATTAATAGTTTTGCGCAACGAGTTATCGTATATTTATCTAACACGGTTTGCCGTGGTCATTATGGTATTAATTATGAATTTTCTTCTTCTTTATGGCTCAATGTCCCCACTGGGACTTGGCCTGCTTTGTTTCAACTTAGTGTTCTTTAAGCACTTCTCCACAGTTATTAATTCAAGGGCGTTCTTTGCCTGCCATTGTATAAATTTGTATATTGTGAGCTTGATTGTGAGGCAAGTACAATGATACACTATGCCCAGGGAGTCGAGAAAAATTCCCGACTGGAACGGGAATCGAACCCGCCGTCTCTGGATTGGCGATCCATAGCCTTAACCATTAGGCTAACTGGAGACCCCAATTATGAATTTTATGAAATACTAGCTGTCCCGGCAAACTTTGTCTTGCCAAGCTTGGTGGTTTGACAACTGTTGAGCTCATAACAGCACCGCACTCTAGATTGGTTTCATTCCGTCCGTGTTGATTTTTTTCCCAGCTCATGAAAAATCAGTAATTTATTAATTTTCTTACTTTTCATTCCATTTTCATAACTTTTTTTTTACTTATAAACACAGCCATTCTAAATACAAATCAAACCATGCAAAATTCATCCCGTTCGGTTCAGCCGTTCGTGAGTTTTGTTGCCTCAAAGGGATTTCAAACTCATTTTTATATATATGGAGAAATTGTTATGAGTTGCATAATAGGGAGTTATTTATGCATCGAGTTTTATGCAAATTATAACACTACACTCAGGGAAGTAACGAAATTCATCAAAATATATCTTATGAAAATTAGTGTAAGGGAAGGTTCATTAATTACGTCCATCGTTTTTCAGGTTTTCTAGACAACCCCCCTCCCCCCTCTGTCAAGCTTTTTCCCTATACCTTATACACGTACTGACACACTTTTCTAAACCCCCCCCCCCCAAATGATAGACGTAATTTTTGAACGATCCCTAACCACAAACAGACGTAACACCTTGAACGATTTTCATGGAAATCCATCGCCCAGTTCACACTACCATCACCTGGTGGAAAATTTGCACGAATCACTGTGTTGTGCAATATCGTCAACAGAAGGCGCTAGTGTGAAACGTCAAACGCATAGAAAAACGATGCGCGCGCCCGCCTCTGATTGTGAAAGTCACAACTACAGGGCTGTTACAGGCGGCGCGGAATTTGCGTTTTTCGCGGTTTTTGCGTTTCGCGCGTTTTTACTAATTTTGGCGCGGATTTTGCGGAAATAGTTTATAAATGTACTTACATCAAACATTTGGACATAGAGTTCAACACAATCGAAAAAAAAAACATTTTCAAATTAGAGATTTAGAAGTACCGTCAGTGTACCAGTAGCCGCTCATGACCCAATAGCCGCTCATTGTTGTAAAAATCAAGTTTACACGCATAAATACACTCTTTTTGGCGCGGATATTCTTGGACAATGTGAATTAGATAAGAGCACAGCCATTTTATGCAATATTTACCGAAACACATAAATTTTATGAACAAAACAATGAAAATTTTTGAGCGGCTATTGGGCCCAAAAAAGCTGTAGTTAATTTTATGTGTTCCAATAACCGCTCACGCAATAAAGTGCGTGAAAATCGTAAAATCTGCCAGTTTTAGTACATCGTGTATTTAATCACTGTTATATACTTACACTAAACAGGAAAAACTAATTGTAAAAACATAGAATTGCAAAAAGAATACAATTTTTCGGAAAAGTCTACTTAAAAGGTGACAAAAATTTGTTCGTGAGCGGAATTAGGACCACTTTGGTCTCACACCAACTGTAATAAAATCATATTTTTATAAAAAGTTCTACTTTAGTCTTGATTTGTATCTGATTGTGCTTAGATTGAACTAACATAAAATGCAAAAATATTTCAAATCGGCTTAACAATCATTCAATAGATGATGTTTTTCTCCGAAACTGGCCTTAGATGAGCGGAATCTGGTACCCTGATGGTATTAGAATTAGAGTATTAGAGAATTATGGAATTTTGTGTTTGAGCAAAAACAATGTTTATAGTCAATAGTGTGGAGTGTTAGTTAAGTTGCATTGCACTAGAAGCTCAATTTATCTAAACTTAGAAGATCATATTCTGAATTTCTTAGTTAAACTCTTGAAGTAATTTCTGTCTTAACCCTGCTAATCAGTTTTTGGCTAATATTTTGGATTTAATATAAATTTTGGACGGAACTAACGTATAGAGCAATGCCTGACGTTAAAAAAAAACTAAATAATGGCAAGATTTCTAAAATTGTTGTTTCTGAAAGCTTTTTTGTGGAATTTGCAAGAGAACGTCTATCGGAAATTTTTAAGAAACATTTGGTTGAATTTTGTAGTCAAATGTAACGAATCCCGTCAAAAAAAACCATTGGTTTTGTACTAGGATAGGATGTGACACCTGCAACTTCTCTGTCTAATTTCACAGCTTGCTGTCTTGTTTTTCCGCGTTGCTAAGATTATTGGTCCCCAAATTGGTCTCTTTTGGGCTGACTAGTTGTCGTATCCTATCCTAGGTTTTGTAGACTGTGTGTTAGGGTGGCCCACACTTATATGAAAAGCAAAAATTTCGAAAAATGCCAAGTCTTACCTCCTAAATCAGTTGTTTTGGCCTCCCAGAAGCTACGTTCAAAATTTGAGCAAAATCAATTAAGCCTAAGGGGGCGCTCAAAACGCTTGAAGTTTGTATGGGAAAACTGAGTAAAATGTATGCAGAAATTTTAAGTTTTCGAATTTTGCCGCTAGGTGGCGCTGTAAGCGTTCAATAATCAAACCCTTTGGTATTATTGTAAATGACTATGCCAAACAACTATGTCGAAGACCGCAAAGTGATCCGACGGCTGTGAAAAAAGTTATAACCTAGGCAAAGTGAGGTAAAGTTTTGAGATTTCGTTATTGATATTATTCCTTTACGTGTATTGGAAAAACAAAAATAAAGTTCATCCTCAGTTTACCTAGGGTATAACTTTTTTCACAGACGTTGGATCACTTTGCGGTCTCCGACAAAGTTGTTTGGCATGACCGGTCTTAGCCAGTCGTCTGACAACACCACAAACAATTAAAAAAAAAAAAGTTGTTTGGCATATAGTCACCTACAATAATTCCAAAGGGTTTGATTATTGAACGCTTACAGCGCTACCTAGCGGCAAAATTCGAAAACTTAAAATTTCTGCATACATTTTGCTCAGTTTTCCCATACAAACTTCAAGCGTTTTGAGCGCCCCCTTAGGCTTAATTGATTTTGCTCAAATTTTGAACGTAGCTTCTGGGAGTCCAAAACAACTGATTTAGGAGGTAAGACTTAGCATTTTTCGATATTTTTGTTTTTCATATAACTGTGGGCCACCTTACTGTGTATCGTAAGCAATCAATCTGATAGAATCTGATTGGTTTTCTGACACATAATGTCCGAAATTCTGGAAAAAAGATACAGGTAAAATGTCCTGGAGATTTTTATGACTGCATTCTTGAATAATTCCATAGAAAAGGCTTTTGAAAAATTCTGGATAAAATATGAATCATAGGATATTTTTAGCATTTTTTCTCAACCCTCTAATACCCAAATTTTTGATTTCGATCTTAATATCATTTTTTGTCATCTAAAATCGATTTCAACATGTTTTGGAAGATGATTCTTTTTAATTCTTGATTTCGTGAATTTTTGTTTTTGATTTTTCTAATTTTTATTTTTGAACATTCCCATTCCCACACTTTTACATTTTTCCTGGAAGCCAATTTGGGGAACGCATTTTTTTAGATGAAAACATTTTGAGATTTTATGGTTATTGTTGAAATATTATTATTTTAAGTGTGAATTTCTTGATTTTGCTTTGGCTGACCAAGCCATGTGGGAAATTACACTGTTGAAAATGCTTTGACATCCATGTGCACAACAGAACATGTGCTCGATGAACAAATTGAGATTTGAAATTATGAAAAGAAATCCACGTACTCCGGTGAGACTCGAACTCACGACTCCCAATTCGCTAGACGGGCGCTTCTATTCCTTCAAGCTACGGAGTCACTCGACTATCTCCGTCGCCAGCAGGCCTAGAACTGAACTCGATTCCACAATCGCACATGGTTATCTTCTTTTCACAATCCAAACCCCCTTCGGATGGGATTAGATGAACATCTAACACATTGTCTGTTGTGCACATGTATGTCAAAGCGGGAGAGGAAGTTATTTTTAATTGTCGAGAGCTTCGGGCACTGCCTTCCAATCACTTATTGGTATGGCAATTAGTGTGCAGTCGGACTCTCGACGGGTCGGTCCTCGGCCGACCGAATACGGTAAGGGTGACCGTAGCACCTTACAAATGTCAATTTCTTGATTTTGTTTTGGCTGACCAAGCCATGTGGGAAATTACATTGTTGAAAATGCTTTGACATCCATGTGCACAACAGAACATGTGCTCGATGAACAAATTGAGATTTGAAATTATGAAAAGAAATCCACGTACTCCGGTGAGACTCGAACTCACGACTCCCAATTCGCTAGACGGGCGCTTCTATTCCTTCAAGCTACGGAGTCACTCGACTATCTCCGTCGCCAGCAGGCCTAGAACTGAACTCGATTCCACAATCGCACATGGTTATCTTCTTTTCACAATCCAAACCCCCTTCGGATGGGATTAGATGAACATCTAACACATTGTCTGTTGTGCACATGTATGTCAAAGCGGGAGAGGAAGTTATTTTTAATTGTCGAGAGCTTCGGGCACTGCCTTCCAATCACTTATTGGTATGGCAATTAGTGTGCAGTCGGACTCTCGACGGGTCGGTCCTCGGCCGACCGAATACGGTAAGGGTGACCGTAGCACCTTACAAATGTCAATTTCTTGATTTTGCTTTGGCTGACCAAGCCATGTGGGAAATTACACTGTTGAAAATGCTTTGACATCCATGTGCACAACAGAACATGTGCTCGATGAACAAATTGAGATTTGAAATTATGAAAAGAAATCCACGTACTCCGGTGAGACTCGAACTCACGACTCCCAATTCGCTAGACGGGCGCTTCTATTCCTTCAAGCTACGGAGTCACTCGACTATCTCCGTCGCCAGCAGGCCTAGAACTGAACTCGATTCCACAATCGCACATGGTTATCTTCTTTTCACAATCCAAACCCCCTTCGGATGGGATTAGATGAACATCTAACACATTGTCTGTTGTGCACATGTATGTCAAAGCGGGAGAGGAAGTTATTTTTAATTGTCGAGAGCTTCGGGCACTGCCTTCCAATCACTTATTGGTATGGCAATTAGTGTGCAGTCGGACTCTCGACGGGTCGGTCCTCGGCCGACCGAATACGGTAAGGGTGACCGTAGCACCTTACAAATGTCAATTTCTTGATTTGGATTTCTTTTCATAATTTCAAATCTCAATTTGTTCATCGAGCACATGTTCTGTTGTGCACATGGATGTCAAAGCATTTTCAACAGTGTAATTTCCCACATGGCTTGGTCAGCCAAAGCAAAATCAAGAAATTGACATTTGTAAGGTGCTACGGTCACCCTTACCGTATTCGGTCGGCCGAGGACCGACCCGTCGAGAGTCCGACTGCACACTAATTGCCATACCAATAAGTGATTGGAAGGCAGTGCCCGAAGCTCTCGACAATTAAAAATAACTTCCTCTCCCGCTTTGACATACATGTGCACAACAGACAATGTGTTAGATGTTCATCTAATCCCATCCGAAGGGGGTTTGGATTGTGAAAAGAAGATAACCATGTGCGATTGTGGAATCGAGTTCAGTTCTAGGCCTGCTGGCGACGGAGATAGTCGAGTGACTCCGTAGCTTGAAGGAATAGAAGCGCCCGTCTAGCGAATTGGGAGTCGTGAGTTCGAGTCTCACCGGAGTACGTGGATTTCTTTTCATAATTTCAAATCTCAATTTGTTCATCGAGCACATGTTCTGTTGTGCACATGGATGTCAAAGCATTTTCAACAGTGTATTATTTTAAGTTTTTTTTACAGAAAATTTTATTTTCCGTGTAATTTTAAGGAAAATAATTTTAGAGTGTATTCGATTCCCTTTAACTATTAAACAAGGATAGAATGATTTGGGAAAAATTGAAAATATGTTAATTGTAGCGATTCAATACAAAATAAACAATGGCTTCTAAAAGGTGACTAAAACATCAATTTTTCAATGATTTAAAAAAATGTAAATACGTTTTAAAATACACCAAAAACCATTTTGAGATATACAGAACAGTCCTAAATATCAGCCAAAAAAAAAAAAAAATTCCACGAAACAAAAATTACAAAAATGCTCAAACTATACCCCGTCTAAAGGCGGGATTGGGTATTAGAGGGTTAACTTAAAATTATTAATAAGAAAAAAATGTTCAGCGAATTATTTTTTTTGTGATTTTTAAAATTAATGGACTATTCCTGATAGTCCTGATAGTTCCTGATAGTCGACAAAAAATTGAAATATTGATAGGATGCATATCAATATTTCAATTTTTTGTCGACTATTGTGTAACTTTCCTTCAAAACTGATTAATACCCAGGTAAAACACTAAGCATTTGAATAATCCGCAGAGCAGACCCTATTAAGTATTTGACCTGCTTGCTGCCCTACATAAGCAGTTCGAATGCATAGCTGCCTTGAATTGGCGTAAACGGTGCTGTTCAAAAGCTTTGGGCTGTTAATTAGCATTTCAACTGCTTGAGGTGTTTTGCTTGGAAACGGCGTTTCATTATAATTTTCTTCCGTGTTGAGAATAAGTTAAGTCAAATGTCTTAATGTTGGAAAGATTCTTTTTTAGTCTCAATTTTTAAATCAGGTAAAAAATCTGATATTAAAAACTATCACGGAATAGCCATTTTATTCTGTATCTCTAAATTATTTGAATCAATAATCAATGACAAGATATTCTCTCTAGTCAAATGTCTAATAACTTGTAATCAACATGGTTTTTTCAAAGGACGATCAACGATCACTAATCTATTGCAATTTGTAACATTTTCAATTAACGCCATGGATAGAGAGCATTATGTTGAAACACTGTACCTACACTGATTTCAGTAAGGCATTCGATAGAGTTGATATTGCTTTACCTATTACTATTTAAATTAGGTAGGCTTGGTTTCAATCCTGGATTGTTAAAGTGGATACAACCGTACCTATCCGATAGAACCCAAAGAGTAAGATTTGAACATAGTATATCCACAACAATAATTGAGGTTACATCCGGGGTACCACAAGGATCTCATCTTGGTCCTCTATTGTTCATTTTATTTGTCAATGATGTAGAACGTGTCTTGAATCGCCTCAATGTTTTAATATATGCTGATGATATGAAACTGTTTCTTGAGATTTGTAATTCAGCAGAACTGGTGTCAGAGGTGTCAGAAAAATTTGCTTGAAATTAATGTTAAAAACTGCGTTTTTATTTCATTTACAAGAAAATATACGGTTGAGCCAACAGCTGTTTACCTTAATAAAATACCAGTTGAACGATGTAAGCAAGTTAGAGATTTAGGTATAATTCTTGACTCTAAATTGTGTTTCAATAATCATTACAACAACATCATATACAAAGCAAGTAACAAGCTAGGATTCATAAAGAGATTCAGTTACCATTTCGATGACCCTTACACAATCAAGACATTCTATATTACATATGTGAGACCACTCCTTGAATATTGTAGTATTGTGTGGGCTCCATATCATGAAACGCATATAAATCTTATAGAGTCTGTTCAAAAACAGTTTTTGCTTTTTGCGCTTCGTAAGCTTTGCTGGACTACACTACCTTTCCCCTCTTATAAATCGCCATGTTTGCTAATAAATTTGGTCGGTCTCAAAAAAAAAAGAAGAGAATTTGCCATTATTGCCTTCATCAACGATGTTATATCACAGAAAATCGATAGCGTAGTTATGCTAGAAAATCTAAATTTTATCGCTCCCACTCGTCAACTAAGATATAGAAATCTATTTTATATTAAATATCAAAGAACTGACTATGGCATTAATGGGCCTGTTAATAGAATGATGTCGTGCTATAATAGTTATTGTGAAGCAATTGATATAACAATGAATAGAACGAAACTTAAACATGTTTTCTTTTCAAGATACACAAGGCAGTAAGACAGGTGAAAATGAAAATTAAGAATTTCATTGTTACAGACGTTATTTATCATAAATTTTACTGTAAAATTTGGTCTACGTTTTGATTGACGACAAATAAATAAATAAATATATTATACAGTGCGAGAAATAAAGTATAAAGACAGAGCTGATATTCATACAAAATAATCATGTTTGATGATCAAAATCTCTGTTTCTAGCGATTCGATTGTAATGGAATGTTGGCTGCCGCCTTAAAATAGCAAGACTATCAGCTAGTATCATTAATCATCATCCATGCAAATGTTTACATTGACTTTTCAGATTCAAATAAATAAAAAGACGCATTTTCCATACAAAAAGTGTATTTATATTTATTTGAATCTGAAAAGTCAATGTAAATATTTTCATGGATGACGATTTATAATACTAGCTAAAATTCTAGTTATTTAATGGTTGCAGACAAAACTCCATCACAATCGAATCGCTAGAAACAGAGATTTTGATCCTCAAACATGATCATTTTGTATGGAAATCGGCTCTGTCTTTATACTAATTTCTCGCACTGTACATATATGTACCTACTTTCACGTATAATATTACTATAAATTTAAATTCCACATCACGTTTGATGTGCAGTACATACATAATGTATTCATGATTTCCGCACACACGAGAGCTCCACTAGATAATTCAGCGAAACGAAAAAATCGGATGCTGAAAAACTGCATCATTAATTATCCATCCTTCGCCCCTTCCAGCTCGGAGCACTACGATAAACGGGAACCCCTATTGCTCCGGGGTATCATCGATGACTGGCCTGCGATGCAAAAGTGGCACGACCCCAACTACCTTGTTGGGCTGGCAGGTGAACGAACTGTCCCGGTGGAGATAGGCTCCCAGTACAGCAGCGAGGATTGGTCCCAGCGGTTGGTTCGGTTTAAAGATTTTATCGTTGACAATTTGAATCCCGAAGGCAAGGATGATGACTCCGACAACGAGAACCGCCGCGCCTATCTAGCGCAGCATGAGTTGTTTGACCAAATTCCAGAATTGAGGAAGGACATCCATGTGCCGGATTACATCGGGAGAACAGATGTAAATCCACGGATCAAAGCATGGTTGGGTCCGAAGGGAACCATCTCTCCGCTGCACACCGATCCGAGCCACAATCTGCTGTGCCAGGTAGGTTACTGTCTGAGATTTTACATGTGCTAGGGGCTATCCTTTCACCGCGTAATTTTATTCAAAGGACTATTTGGCTACCTACTTTCCCATTTTTATAACATGGAATGTGTGGACAGAGTATATGATGATGAGTATTTGTTTGGTTATACATGTTGCGATTGTTACAAAAAAAAGGTTAACTAATTTAATGCCATCCATTGGCACCTATCCAACCAATTGAATCTGGAACGGTGGCAGAACATTTGGGAAACAAAATTGAACTCACTTATTTATGCATGTTGTTTTGGTTCAATGGAAGGTAGGTTGGCATCACATATGTATATAGACTCTGATGCTCCTATTCTTGGTTTCTGTTCAGCAAATCATCGCCGGGGTATTTACGGAAGAAAACAAAAAGCACACCTCGCTGTCCGAACACAAATCAGTGAAATGTGTGCTGGGCATGGCAGCTCAAAAGGGTGCATGCATAGTTATAGAGCACGTGCTCACCCCAACTAAAGGACCATTTGCTTCCAAAACACCTGAACGCCTGTAGAGTAGAAATAAAGCTGGGCCACTGGCGTGTCCGGGCTGCTTTGTGTATAATTATTTGCTCATTTTTTTTCAATTTCTAAAAAAACATAAACCAAAAATTTCGAAAGAAAGCCAAGGTAGGGTAGCGAGCCACTTGGGCAGTGCAGTGGCCGATATTTTGGGCAATTTTCGCTATAACTCAGGCATTCCCAAACCAATTGGCTTGAAATTTTGTACACGGCCAGATACTACACGTATCTCACCGTGTTCCAAAAATCGATAGATCAATTGGTTCCAAATTGGCTGAATTATACAGTGTATCGAACAATTGTCCATACAGCAGTTTTTTCCGTCAAAATCTAAAACGCTTAAATTTTGACCTTTTAAAACTTTATTGGTGAAAATTTGAGCGAGATCGAATAAGTTTCCTGAAAGTTATAGAATTGTTAGTGAAGGCTGAGGGTTTATGGGACAAAATTTCAAAACTCAATATCACACAGCGTATTGGATGAAATAATTTTAAACTTTTTTAATGGTACACTAACACATGAGCATTTATCAGGTAATCTTGTTTTAATGTGTTCACTACAAAAAATATGAATAGGATATGCTTATGTGGTTGACGAAGTTGATAAATTTATCATGTTTTACACATAGAATCGCCTAAAGTTTTCCACTAGTAAAAGTGCAGTAAATGAAAGAAAAATACATATGACCTACTTTGCATATGTAGTTTTGTAGGTCCTGTGTAAAAATATTACAATTAGAATGTTTTAAGAAGTTATGCTAAAGTTGCCAAATTTTCTTAAAAATGAATATAAACTTACTTCAGTGCCGCTGGAAATTGAGTCGACCAAATTTTAAGATGAGAGCGGTAATATAACCTATTTTCTATTAGCTTTCAATTGCTTTTCACTGAATTTAGCTAAACAATCTAGAAAAAAAAGTTAATAAGTAAATTAACTCTTGATGTCATTGACCAAAAGTTTGGGGTCACCCCTCAAAATGATGAATCGGCCAAAAGTTTGGGCTCACTGTTGTAAAACATGATAAAGTTATTTGTTGATATCTTTGTCATCTTTCATTCAACTTTAATTCTTCTTGGCTTATTTGAAACATAATGAATGTTACTTACTGCATAGACATTGAGCCACACATACTGGGGCTGTCTGTAAACCACGTGGTAATTTTTTGGGAGATTCCGACCCCCTCCCCCTGGTCCTTCGTACATACATTTTTTTTAATTTGTATGGACCGTGGTCTTTATATATTTTTGAAATTTTGGACACCTCCTAAAAATTTTAAATTGCGAAAACTGTGGAAAAATATTCAATTTTTTCTCTTTTTTCTGCGCAAATATATTGTTTTCCATAATGCTCACGATATAGGAATTTTTTTATATCAAGAAAAATTTACTCCGCGGTTTAGCGCAATTCTTAAAAATGAAAAAAATGGCCATTTTTCGAGGATTTTTATGCGCACGCAAAAAAAAATACATAAAGTTGAAAATTCGCATTTTTTTCAATTGGGCATGAAGTTAAATTTATTGAAGAGGTAGTTTTACCAGCGAACGGAATTTTATAACCTCTGTAGATAAATGAAACAGAGCGTCAAAGTGCGATCAAAAAGTAGGTGTTGTTTGGGAAAGACCAGTTTCTACATGGTGGAGATTTTTCCATCCAAAATTGGAATTTTAAAAGTCGGTATTGAGTGATATGTTATATGTACATAACTACTGCTAGTAATATTCATAATTTTCCAGATTTTTCCCCGTACATTTTTTTTCGCTACAAATTATTCAAACGTTAGATATTTTTTTTTAAAATGCATTTTGTACATATTGTTATTTTGTGTAGTGTACTCATAAAACCATATTTTCAATAATAATAAACATTTTCCAAATTTCTTCAAGAGCTGTAGAACAGCTTGTGAAGATTTCATAGAAGATTTCATAGAAGAACCAGAATAAAAATACCAACTGTTGGATTTGGTGGTTCGGACCTCCTCAAAGAAACACGCAATTCTCTGATGGTGATAATAACTTGAAGCTGTAATGGATAATGGTCATAATGTATGGGTAATCTAACGATATTTGATTGCTTACAATTTGGTCTCCTTCACCGGAATAAATCCAACAAGTCTATAGTGCACAAGCGGTGCGGACCTAATAATGATGAAATACATTCATAGATTGAAGGTTAAGGTATAGTAGTACAGTATTACTTACAATAATAGTAATTATTCACTGGCTAGCAGACTGTGTACTAAATCGCAACTTGATTGTGCTCTTCTTATATTCTATAATCGAATTCAATTGGGAATTAATAAACGTAAATTATCATTAAATAATGCCACTATACCTGCTTCCCGAATCGAGTTATGCAATACGCAATATAAACAAACTCATCTGACTTCTAGCTATCATTCCATACATACATATAGCTGACATTCGACTCTAGACTAACATTGATATATTAGACAATTGCGACCCCTGTAACGTTTACCGGCCAGATGTAGTTGGGCAGCTTGGAGTCGGAAGCATCGCAAGGCGGTTCGAAGGCAATGCTGCTAGTATTGCTAACACTAACCGTGCTTCGAGATAAAGCATTTTGAACGGTTAAAGTTAATTTCCGATACGCTCCTAATTTACATGCATCCCTTATGGGATTTGCCATAACTGGTACACTATGGCGAAATAGGGTGCAAGGAAGCCGAAATTTGAAGGAAAATGATTTTTGTTTCTATCAAGCAACTTTGCTTAAAACTAGAACAAAAATCGATTTCAAATCCTTGTATGGAAAGTCGAAAAAAAATCCGTTCTAATATATTTTTTTCTTGTCCTTTTTTTCCTTCCTATCTCCTTTTTCCCTTTTTTTATCGAACTCAGGGCATGATTCTACACTAAAAATAACCATCAGCTTACCGAGCTCAAAAATGCAGTAAACTAGTGTAATAATGATATGGCCTATATCAAACAAGCCTAATTTTGGAAAACACCTATGTTGCAAATGTAAACAAATAATTAACATTTCGATGATTTTGCATATAGTGGTATAGATTCTAGCATTCCAAGCAGCATTCCAAAAGTTCATAACAGTTACCCAGTCAACCAGTGCCACACTGGTTCCAGTCCCATGTGAGGGCGGTCATAAATTTAATGTTCTCTATTTTCATGATTAAACAGCTAAATTTGATGCACATTTGCATCCCAAATGCGTTTTTGTATTGTTTAATAAAAATGGGCTCAATCGAGTGTTTAGCTTTACGGAGCCGAAATTCATTATTTATCAACCAACTGATTTATATGTACTAGTTTATTCAGTCCACGGTAGGCAAAACTGCGCAAGAATAGTGAAACACACATAACGTGATAGATTGGGAGAGTAGAAGCTGGGAAAAAGTGTTCCCTGCAATGCAATGCAATGCCGGAGGTATTTGTTAGTTTTTGAGTTGAAGGTACGACACTTAAGTGACTACCACCAATCTGGTCGCAAAGGGTCGCAGCTGAACTCACCAAAAATCATTGTTTGGTATTATAGGGAAGTTTTATAGAAGAACGCCCGAAGGGGTCGGAAGGGGAAACCTTTTTTTTCTGGCCTATTGAAAATTTTATGTTTTTTTATATTTGTCGAAAAAGCATCTAATTCAGTCATACTTATTAAAATCAAATGAGAAAGAATGTCATCTTCATTTATGATAAACATCCACTTAAACTATGCAAGAATCAAATATAATCAACCAAATACATGTCGAATGGTTGAGACTTTTTAAAAAAGTGATGAATGCATAGAACTGAAATTAAAAAAAAAATCAATTAAAATGTCTACTCAAGAACAACAATCTTCATGAGCTCTACAGAAAAGTTTCGGCATACATTCGATAAAGGTAATGATTAATCCTAGTTACCCAAGCAACACGACTTGTTTCGAAGCCAGTAACAGTAACCTTAGTGCAGTTTATTCACTGTCCTTATTATAGACGATAGAACACAATTGCTTCTTCTTTGAAACCCAAAAAGCGCAGATTTTGAATTGTTATGCAACTTGAATGAGAGGGAATTATAAAAAAATGGAAAAAAAGATTTTGTCCAAACTCACACCATGGACACCAGGAGTATTAACTACTTACCTTACATACTCACCGAACGCTGTGTGAGACTGTTGCTGCTCAACACACCATAAAAGCTACTGAAGTTACTTGTTACTTTATTGCACCTTCTTTGTCATAAGTTAGAGAACTGTCAACATGAAAAGATGTGCAAATTTTTCGCAACATAGTTGGAGCATAATCCGAACAGACAAAGCAGAGTTAGATGTTGCATAACTGTAACATAGCACATTTAATACAAGCTGACTGTTTCGACACTTGTAAGGAATGTGTAAGCTGCGTCTACACGAATCGATGCCAAACACGAGACATTTGGTGATTTCTATGAAACAAAGCCGAATCTTTACGAAACTCTGAGTTTAAATGCAACTCAATTGACAAGATGGAAGTTACGTGTGCTTTCAGTGCAACTCATTTAGACCAAAGCCAAATTTTGAATGATGTTACAGGTGCTGATTGGGTATTAAAGCATTAAACTTTCTGCTCCCGCAATTATATCACAATTTCTTTGTGGTCATTTTTGTGGATTAATGACCTATGGCGGAACCACCGTAAATGATCGTATAAGATGTTGAGTAGGATTTTAAAGGGGCGGGTATATGCGTACATTTTACTTGCGCCTAAATGAAGGCATGCACGCACATGGGCTCCACTTTATCATCTTGTGCAGCATCTTATACGATTATTACTTATTTTGTTTTACTGTTGTGCAGCAGACAACCTTATAATGAGCTCAAGCAAACTTGCCTAACGTATAGGCGCTGCAAAGTCGTGTGCGAAATTCGGCTGTAATAGTAATGAATTCGGACCGAGTGGGTGCAAATTTCGCAATATAAGAACCAATATTTTTGTATCAATACCGCAATACGGTATCTACCATTTTGATGGTACCGTAAACCGGGTCAAATTGATCAGCGGGGTGAAATTGATCATTTGAGTACTACATTGTAATTGCATACCAGGAACTTCTAAGCGTCGCAATGATCTTAAACTTCTTGCCTCATCTAGTTCATAGGTGTCTAGAGATAAGTTTCGACTTTTATTTGTTTAAAAAAAAAGTCAGTTTTGCCTTATTTTTTTAGGAATTTGCAATGTATTTCTCACTTAGCGGAAATCATTGCTTCTAAACAATCGATTGCCACTAGGACTTCCCGTATTTTTTTTTTTGTTTTAACATTTTTGTGAAGCCTTGGTTGAAAAGTTATGAAGCTATTCTGAATATGAATAAGTTAAAAAAAAAAGTTCTTTTTTGACGAAAAAGTCATTTATTGTAACAAAAATCACTTATTTCAAAAGCAATTGCCTATCTGTAGGCGTTAAAGGGGAAATTTCAAAATATAATTTTGCATTTTAAGCGTCAAATACACTAGTTGTAAGAGTTTTGACGCGTTATTCGGGTTTACAAGAGCACAATTAAGTGGATAAGGATTTTTATCTTTTTAATCGATTCTTAATTGTATACTGATCAATTTCGCCCCAAAGTGGCATCCTCAAATTTTTGATTTTTGAATTAATTTAACTAAAAGTTTAAACTTGTTGAACAAAATTTTGTCACATGATTTCATGGAGATCCACTGGGTACTGATTTTACAGAAATTCTTTTGGCAATATTTGAATTGTCACTAATGTTATCCGCAAAAGTTGTTTTAAAGTGATCAATTTGAACCCGGATCACTAACACAGCGCAACATTTTTTTGTCTCAAGAGCAAACTTATGTGTCTCCGAAGGTTTTTGGGCCGCTAAATCCGAATCCGGGCTCAGATTTGTTCTAACACGTCACAATTTTGAGCTATACCACAATTTATAGGGCAAAATATGCGATTTTGGGCTTTTTTGACTGCAAGCCATTAAGCTTGGAAATATTTTTTTTAAGCAATCAAAAGATTAATTGGTCAATTAACATCTAAATCAACGACTCATGCAAAATATTTCGTTTTACCTAATCAAATTTGATGGATTTAAGCATTTTATGTAAGTATGAAAACTTGCATGCAACTTTTGGAGGGTGCCTTGTATGGGAAATATCGTACCTAACATAAATCGCTTAAAACTATCAAATTCAATTTGGTAAAACGAAATATTTTGCATGAGTCGTTAGTTTAGATGTTAATTGACCAATTAACCTTTTGATTGCTTAAAAAAAAATATTTCCAAGCTTGATGGCTTGCAGTTCGACTGTCTAAAATAAAAGTATTCATTTTTAGTAAACATCCATGCAGCACATAGAATGTGTAGTAGCGTTTGCAAATTGGATTTTAATTTTTAATGTCTCGGTATTGCACAATATAGTTAGGTAATCCTTGAACCAATAAATGCATCAAACTTCAAACCGCAACCCCCTATGCACGCCAACGAACTCAAACAACATGCTTCACGTGCAGCATCTTCTAAATATTTTTTCCCTTTTTGTTTCGGTATTTTTTTCTCATGCGAAACCGCAACGTCTGCCCACCACAACTCGGAACATGCATGGTCCTACACGTAAACACACAGGTATTCGGAAGTAAAACAATTATTTTGGCTTCTCCTGAGGACACTCCGAATCTGTACCCACACGAACATTTCATCCTAGCCAACACCTCCCGGTTGGACATGAAGAACATAGACTACGACCAATTTCCGCTGGTTCGGGCGGTCAGACTGCGTCGGCTGGAGCTTCGCCGTGGTGAGGTTCTGTACATCCCTCCAGGATGGTGGCACTACGTGGAATCTTTGGCGCCAAGTTTTTCGGTAAGCTTTTGGTTTGAGTAAGTATAGTACAAACAACACAGGTTGTATTTAGGTAATATATGTATGAAATCTACGGTTACTACCATCGACTCGACACCAGCTGTTGAAGGGCGGTTGAGAGCGCTTAAATCATGTGTTTGATTTCGAGAAGAATAGTTGAGAACGTTTTCCCTTTTGCTTTCCTAGATTTAAACTGCTCATGCGCTATGCACAGAATCACATTCAGGCTCTTCCCGAGTAGATACCTAATTATTAATTTATGCTGTAAAAAGGACTGTTTGAATTGAATATAGAATTTTCACGAATGAAAGCTTCCGAACAATATCCTATCTATAGGTATCTCGACAACAGATGCAGAATTAAATTTAAAATTTCATCCAACTTCGTGAGCCGCTGCTTTATCTTTGCCTCAATTGAATACCCTATGGGCCATCGATGATAAGTTGAGTTTTATATTCTGGTCTAGGAAAATAATCAGTTTTAGTTTCGCGAATGAACAGTTCAACAAAATAGGTCTGCAGGCGACATTCTTCGAAGGCCACAGATGTGACACATAGGTTCGAACATTAACTCGGATCACTATTTATTTGAGGCAATAACACTGGTCGACAGCGGATCACGCACTTTGACCACTTGATCCATTTCCGAAGGATTTTGGCCCGCTGATTCCGAATCTGACTTCGGAATTGCTGTAACACGTACAGTTTTTGAGAAAAATAGGGTTTTATTCACAAAATTTCATATTTTCATAGAAAACAAAATATTTTCTTAATATTTATATTTTTTCTGCTCATCATAACCAATATTTAAATTCAATAGATTTTGATCCACTGATTCTCAATCTGACCTAAGAATTTTTTTAAAACGTATCTTTTTTGAGAAAAATGGGGCTTTATTTACAAAATTTCATATTTTCGAAGAAAATAAACTATTGTCTTTATAATTTTAATTTTTTTATCTCCTCATTTTTGCCAATATTTATATTTATTAGATTTTCATCCACAGATTCGGTAACTAACCTAAGAATCTCTGTAACACGTGCAGTTCTTGAGAAAAATGAGGTTTTATTCACAAAATATCATATTTTCAAAGAAAATAAAATATTGTCTTTATAATTTTAAAGTTTTTATCTACTCATCTTAATTCATATTTTATATTTTAAGATTTTATTTCACTTATTCGTAATCTGACCTAAGAATTTCTGCAACACGTAAAATTTTGGAGAAAAATATTTTATTCGCAAAATTTCATATTTTCATGGAAAAACTATCGTCTTTATACTGTTGAAAATGCTTTGACATCCATGTGCACAACAGAACATGTGCTCGATGAACAAATTGAGATTTGAAATTATGAAAAGAAATCCACGTACTCCGGTGAGACTCGAACTCACGACTCCCAATTCGCTAGACGGGCGCTTCTATTCCTTCAAGCTACGGAGTCACTCGACTATCTCCGTCGCCAGCAGGCCTAGAACTGAACTCGATTCCACAATCGCACATGGTTATCTTCTTTTCACAATCCAAACCCCCTTCGGATGGGATTAGATGAACATCTAACACATTGTCTGTTGTGCACATGTATGTCAAAGCGGGAGAGGAAGTTATTTTTAATTGTCGAGAGCTTCGGGCACTGCCTTCCAATCACTTATTGGTATGGCAATTAGTGTGCAGTCGGACTCTCGACGGGTCGGTCCTCGGCCGACCGAATACGGTAAGGGTGACCGTAGCACCTTACAAATGTCAATTTCTTGATTTTGTTTTGGCTGACCAAGCCATGTGGGAAATTACACTGTTGAAAATGCTTTGACATCCATGTGCACAACAGAACATGTGCTCGATGAACAAATTGAGATTTGAAATTATGAAAAGAAATCCACGTACTCCGGTGAGACTCGAACTCACGACTCCCAATTCGCTAGACGGGCGCTTCTATTCCTTCAAGCTACGGAGTCACTCGACTATCTCCGTCGCCAGCAGGCATAGAACTGAACTCGATTCCACAATCGCACATGGTTATCTTCTTTTCACAATCCAAACCCCCTTCGGATGGGATTAGATGAACATCTAACACATTGTCTGTTGTGCACATGTATGTCAAAGCGGGAGAGGAAGTTATTTTTAATTGTCGAGAGCTTCGGGCACTGCCTTCCAATCACTTATTGGTATGGCAATTAGTGTGCAGTCGGACTCTCGACGGGTCGGTCCTCGGCCGACCGAATACGGTAAGGGTGACCGTAGCACCTTACAAATGTCAATTTCTTGATTTTGTTTTGGCTGACCAAGCCATGTGGGAAATTACACTGTTGAAAATGCTTTGACATCCATGTGCACAACAGAACATGTGCTCGATGAACAAATTGAGATTTGAAATTATGAAAAGAAATCCACGTACTCCGGTGAGACTCGAACTCACGACTCCCAATTCGCTAGACGGGCGCTTCTATTCCTTCAAGCTACGGAGTCACTCGACTATCTCCGTCGCCAGCAGGCCTAGAACTGAACTCGATTCCACAATCGCACATGGTTATCTTCTTTTCACAATCCAAACCCCCTTCGGATGGGATTAGATGAACATCTAACACATTGTCTGTTGTGCACATGTATGTCAAAGCGGGAGAGGAAGTTATTTTTAATTGTCGAGAGCTTCGGGCACTGCCTTCCAATCACTTATTGGTATGGCAATTAGTGTGCAGTCGGACTCTCGACGGGTCGGTCCTCGGCCGACCGAATACGGTAAGGGTGACCGTAGCACCTTACAAATGTCAATTTCTTGATTTTGTTTTGGCTGACCAAGCCATGTGGGAAATTACACTGTTGAAAATGCTTTGACATCCATGTGCACAACAGAACATGTGCTCGATGAACAAATTGAGATTTGAAATTATGAAAAGAAATCCACGTACTCCGGTGAGACTCGAACTCACGACTCCCAATTCGCTAGACGGGCGCTTCTATTCCTTCAAGCTACGGAGTCACTCGACTATCTCCGTCGCCAGCAGGCCTAGAACTGAACTCGATTCCACAATCGCACATGGTTATCTTCTTTTCACAATCCAAACCCCCTTCGGATGGGATTAGATGAACATCTAACACATTGTCTGTTGTGCACATGTATGTCAAAGCGGGAGAGGAAGTTATTTTTAATTGTCGAGAGCTTCGGGCACTGCCTTCCAATCACTTATTGGTATGGCAATTAGTGTGCAGTCGGACTCTCGACGGGTCGGTCCTCGGCCGACCGAATACGGTAAGGGTGACCGTAGCACCTTACAAATGTCAATTTCTTGATTTTGTTTTGGCTGACCAAGCCATGTGGGAAATTACACTGTTGAAAATGCTTTGACATCCATGTGCACAACAGAACATGTGCTCGATGAACAAATTGAGATTTGAAATTATGAAAAGAAATCCACGTACTCCGGTGAGACTCGAACTCACGACTCCCAATTCGCTAGACGGGCGCTTCTATTCCTTCAAGCTACGGAGTCACTCGACTATCTCCGTCGCCAGCAGGCCTAGAACTGAACTCGATTCCACAATCGCACATGGTTATCTTCTTTTCACAATCCAAACCCCCTTCGGATGGGATTAGATGAACATCTAACACATTGTCTGTTGTGCACATGTATGTCAAAGCGGGAGAGGAAGTTATTTTTAATTGTCGAGAGCTTCGGGCACTGCCTTCCAATCACTTATTGGTATGGCAATTAGTGTGCAGTCGGACTCTCGACGGGTCGGTCCTCGGCCGACCGAATACGGTAAGGGTGACCGTAGCACCTTACAAATGTCAATTTCTTGATTTTGTTTTGGCTGACCAAGCCATGTGGGAAATTACACTGTTGAAAATGCTTTGACATCCATGTGCACAACAGAACATGTGCTCGATGAACAAATTGAGATTTGAAATTATGAAAAGAAATCCACGTACTCCGGTGAGACTCGAACTCACGACTCCCAATTCGCTAGACGGGCGCTTCTATTCCTTCAAGCTACGGAGTCACTCGACTATCTCCGTCGCCAGCAGGCCTAGAACTGAACTCGATTCCACAATCGCACATGGTTATCTTCTTTTCACAATCCAAACCCCCTTCGGATGGGATTAGATGAACATCTAACACATTGTCTGTTGTGCACATGTATGTCAAAGCGGGAGAGGAAGTTATTTTTAATTGTCGAGAGCTTCGGGCACTGCCTTCCAATCACTTATTGGTATGGCAATTAGTGTGCAGTCGGACTCTCGACGGGTCGGTCCTCGGCCGACCGAATACGGTAAGGGTGACCGTAGCACCTTACAAATGTCAATTTCTTGATTTTGTTTTGGCTGACCAAGCCATGTGGGAAATTACACTGTTGAAAATGCTTTGACATCCATGTGCACAACAGAACATGTGCTCGATGAACACATCGAACACATCGAACACGGTCGGCCGAGGACCGACCCGTCGAGAGTCCGACTGCACACTAATTGCCATACCAATAAGTGATTGGAAGGCAGTGCCCGAAGCTCTCGACAATTAAAAATAACTTCCTCTCCCGCTTTGACATACATGTGCACAACAGACAATGTGTTAGATGTTCATCTAATCCCATCCGAAGGGGGTTTGGATTGTGAAAAGAAGATAACCATGTGCGATTGTGGAATCGAGTTCAGTTCTAGGCCTGCTGGCGACGGAGATAGTCGAGTGACTCCGTAGCTTGAAGGAATAGAAGCGCCCGTCTAGCGAATTGGGAGTCGTGAGTTCGAGTCTCACCGGAGTACGTGGATTTCTTTTCATAATTTCAAATCTCAATTTGTTCATCGAGCACATGTTCTGTTGTGCACATGGATGTCAAAGCATTTTCAACAGTGTAATTTCCCACATGGCTTGGTCAGCCAAAACAAAATCAAGAAATTGACATTTGTAAGGTGCTACGGTCACCCTTACCGTATTCGGTCGGCCGAGGACCGACCCGTCGAGAGTCCGACTGCACACTAATTGCCATACCAATAAGTGATTGGAAGGCAGTGCCCGAAGCTCTCGACAATTAAAAATAACTTCCTCTCCCGCTTTGACATACATGTGCACAACAGACAATGTGTTAGATGTTCATCTAATCCCATCCGAAGGGGGTTTGGATTGTGAAAAGAAGATAACCATGTGCGATTGTGGAATCGAGTTCAGTTCTAGGCCTGCTGGCGACGGAGATAGTCGAGTGACTCCGTAGCTTGAAGGAATAGAAGCGCCCGTCTAGCGAATTGGGAGTCGTGAGTTCGAGTCTCACCGGAGTACGTGGATTTCTTTTCATAATTTCAAATCTCAATTTGTTCATCGAGCACATGTTCTGTTGTGCACATGGATGTCAAAGCATTTTCAACAGTGTAATTTCCCACATGGCTTGGTCAGCCAAAACAAAATCAAGAAATTGACATATCGTCTTTATATTTTTTTTATCTGCTCATCTTAACAAATATTTATGTTTAATGGATTTACATATACTGATTCAAAATCTGACCCAAGAATTTTCGTAACACGTACAATTTTTGAGAAAAATAATTGTTGGCGTAATTAAAAGGAAAACACAGTATATGTATATTACACGAATATATGAATAGTTGTGTTTTTCTCAAAAACTGTACGTGGTACAGAAGTTCTGGGGTTAGATTTTGAATAAACAGATTGAAATTAATCACATACTAGCTGGCCCGGAAAACTTTGTCTTGCCAAGTTGTGGTGGTTTGACAATTGTTAAGGTCTTGCAACATGGCACTCTAGATTGGTTTTATTTCGATCGTGTTGATTTTCTTCCCAATTCATAAAAAAAATCCGTTATTTCACCATTTTCATACTTTTCTAGATGATTTTCATAACTTTTTTTTGCATATAAACACAGCCACCATGAATACGAATCAAACCCTGCAAGAGTCATCCCGATCGGTTCAGCCGTTCTTGAGTTTTGTTGCCTCAAAGAGAATTCAAACTCATTTTTATATATATAGATAGAATAGATAAATATATGTTTTGATGCGAGAACCTTAAATAAATAAAAAAAAACCAAGGTAATATTTTATTTTTTATGAAAATATGGAATTTTGTGACACGTGGAATGTTTGAGAAGAATGGGGTTTTATTTTTTCTCAAAAAATTCACGGGTTACAGAAATTCTTAGATCAGTTTCCGAATTATTGGATCAAAATCTATTAAATATTGGTTAAGATGAGAAGATAAAATTTTAAAGACAATATTTTATTTTCTCTTGAAATATGAAATTTTGTGAATAAAACCCTGTTTTTCTTAAAAATTATAGGTGTTACAGAAATTCTCAGGTCAAATTTCAATTCAGTATATGAAAATCTATTAAATACAAATATTGGTTAAGATGCGCAGATAAAATTATGAAAATTATGAAGACAATTATTTATTTTCTATGAGAATATGATTTTTTTTGTATAACCCCATTTCTCTCTAAAATTTTACGTGTTACAGAAATTTTTAGGTCAGATTCTGAATCAGAATATGAAAATCTATTAAATACAAATATTGGTTAAGATGAGCAGATAAAAATATTAATATTATAAAGACATGTGAAAATATGATTTTTTTATTAATAAACATTACTAAAATTTTACGTGTTACAGAAATTATTAGGCCAGATTCTGAATCAATAGATCAAAATCATTTGAATAAAAAAAATGGTTATGATGAGCAGGTGGAAAATTGAAAATTATAAAAAAAAAACAATATTTTATTTTATATGCAATTATGAAATTTGTGTATAAAACCCTATTATTCTCAAAAATTTTACGTGTTACAGAAATTCTTAGGTCAGATTCCGAATCAGTATATGAAAATCTATTGAATGCAAATGTTGGTTGAGATGAGCAGATAGAAAAAATTAAAATTATAAAGACAGTAGTTTATTTTCTATGAAAAATTAAAATTATAAAGACAATAGTTTATTTTCTATGAAAATATGAAATTTTGTATTTAAAATTCTATTTTTTTCAAAAATTTTACGTGTTACAGAAATGTTTAGGTCAGATTGCAAATCAGAATATGAAAATTTATTTAATATAAATATTGGTAAACATGGGCAGATAAAATAATAAAATTATAAATACAATAGTCTATTTTCTATGATAATATGGAATTTGTGAATAAAACCCAATTTTTCTGAAAAAAATACGTGTTACGAAAATTATTAGGTCAGATTCTGACTCAGTGGATCAAAATCTATTGAATATGAATATTGGTTATAAAGATCAGATTTGAATTTAAAATTATAAAGACAATATTAAATTTTCTCTGAAAATATGAAATTTTGTGAATAATACCCTACTTTCTCAAAAATTTTACGTGTTACAGAAATTCTTAGGCCAGTTTCTGAATCAGTGGATCAAAATCTATTGAATAAAAAAAAAATGGTTATGATGAGCAGGTGGGAAATTGAAAAATATAAAAACAATATTTTATTTTATATGAAAATCTGAAATTTTCGGAATAAAACCCTATTTTTCTAAAAAACATTACATGAGCAGATAAAAAAATGAAAATTTTAAAGACAGTAGTTTATTTTCTATGAAAATATGAAATTTTGTGTTTAAAACCCTATTTTCTCAAAAATTTTACGTGTTACAGAAATTCTTAGGTCAGATTGCAAATCAGAATATGAAAATCTATTCAATATAAATTTTGGTAAAGATGGGCAGATAAAAAAATAAAATTATAAATACAATAGTCTATTTTCTATGAAAATATGGAATTTGTGAATATAACCCTATTTTTTTCAAAAAATTTACGTATTACTAAAATTATTAGGTCAGATTCTGACTCAGTGGATCAAAATCTATTGAATATGAATATTGGTTATAATGAGCAGATGAAAAACTTAAAATTTTAAAGACAATATTAAATTTTCTTTGAAAATATGAAACTTTGTGAATAAAACCCTATTTTTCTCAAAAACTGTACGTGTTACAGGAATTCTGAAGTCAGATTCGGATTCAGCGGGCCAAATTCCATTAGAAATGGGACAAATGGTCAAAGTGCGTGAAAAAAGTTTCAATTTTGTCGACTAGTGTAATTAAGGCGTGATTATCCAGCGTTACGAGTTCCAGAAATAACAGAAGGTTGTACTTCAAAATTCTACGCTTATCAGCCGCTTTCAGCACCATCAGAAGGATGGTGGATAGGAGAGGATAGGAGTGATCCATAGGTCTGCCAACTAGTAGGTGACGAAATGATGGATATCGCTCAACGATGAATCGCGATACCAATGTAATGGTTTAAGTTGGTTTGACGAGAAGTACCAACTAGTGGAAAACGAAAAAAATGCCGTCATGAGTCGAATACAACTGTAAGCTCAACCGAGAGCGGTACATGGGCAAGAGTAGAAGAGAAACTCATCTACCGCAGCAAGAAACAGCGAAATGGGAAGAGTGTAATTGTTGAAGCGTTGGAAAGCATGGATCTGTTCGATATGTAGAGGTTTTATAAAATTGTCAATGATGCGCGGCACAAAATTGCGCCAGCAGTGCCCCCATGTGTTATGGCCGGGGAGGAAATTTGCTGACAGACAAAACAATTTTTGACAACCAGGTGGAAGGAGTGCATCGAAGAAGCACGATTAGCGTAGTTGACGGCGGTCAAGTAGTAATATTACCAATACTAAATAAAGTTAAGAGAGTTCTTGAGGGGCTGAAAATAGTAGTTTACGCAACAAGGTGCAGAATGACGATTTTTACAGCACGAGTCGTACATTTATCCAACGAGGCTTGCCGAGTTGGATAATTACGACGAGTGCTGGAAAAATCGAGTTCTGCACCGAGTTGCGTACAACGTTTTTTGCAATTTCATAAGTTACCCTTGAGGGTCTTGAGGATAGTTTTCAACAAAACTTTTTCATCAAACTGCACACTGATGTTCATAGCCAATGTTTAACCCTCTAATACCCAAATTTTTGATTTTGATCTAAATATCATTTTTCGTCATCTAAAATCGATTTAAACATGTTTTGGAAGATGATTCTTTTTAATTCTCGATTTCGTGAATTTCAGTTTTTGATTTTTCTTATTTTTATTTTTAAACTTCCCCACACTTTTATATTTTTCCTGGAAGCCTATTTGGAATACGGATTTTTTGGGATGAAAACATTTTGAGATTTTATGATTATTTTTGAAATATTTTTATTTTAAATTTTTTTCACATAATATTTTATTTTCCGTGTAGTTTTGAGGAAAATAATTTTAGAGTGTATTCGATCCCCTTAAACTATTAAACAAGGATAGAATGGTTTGGCAAAAATTTAAAATATGTTAATTGTAGCGATTCAATACAAAATAAACAATGACTTCTGAAAGGTGACCAAAACATCAATTTTTCAATGATTTTTAAAAAATGTAAATACGCTTTAAAATACACCAAAAACCATTTTGAGATATACATAACAGTCCTAAATATCAGCCAAAAATATAAAAATTTTGATTACCCACGAAACAAAAATTACAAAAATGCTCAAACTATACCCCGTCTAAAGGCGGGATTGGGTATTAGAGGGTTAAGAAAATCTGATCATAATAGGTTATACTGTGCAGTTGTCACAATTTTTCAAAACTGCGTCCAGAAAGCATGAAGAAGTTGACCAAAACTGAAAACAGTGCTGTAATGGTTCATTACGCAGCGCAAATCAGTGCTGTAATGAATCATTACAGCACTGTTAATTAGGTGTGGGAAAGTAGGCCTTTTCCTGTCAGATTTGCGTGAGGTAAAACAGCCTATTACGATGAGAAATTGCAAAAAAAAACAAGGCTGCTGAGAAGAACGAGATTCCGCTCGAACTTCTTAAACACGGAAGCAAGCAGCTGCATCAATAAGTCTCTCAGATTCTTATGAAGATATGGGAGGATGATGAATTGGTTGCCCAATCTGCAAGAAAGGCACAAACTAGCATGAACTGCTAAGAAAACAAAGCAACGAGTCATTCGTCGGATCACTTACACTAGTTTACAGCATTTTTGAACTCGGTAAGCTGATGATCGTTTTTGGTGTATAATCATGCCCTGAGTTCGGAAACGCGAAAAAAAAAACCTTAATTAATCCACCTAGCGGTGATGGCGCCTTTCTCGTGCCTTCGAAAACACATTTCAACACAACTCAAGTGACATGTTGATGATAATCGCACTTTCATACGTATAACAGAAATCAATTTCATGGCATCAAAGATCATATCGCTTATCTGCATTTTGATTTTTGAGCCGCAATCTTGATGTTTAAGCCGCCATTTAGGATTAAAGTCCGACAGCTTGGAAATTCTGGTCGCTATTTTGAGCCCAAAACTCCATTAAACAGCCGCCATTTTGATTGTTGAGACGCCTTTTTGGATATTCTGGTAGCCCTTTTTGATCTCCGGTTGTCTTCACCATACCAAATATACCCATATTGAACGGTTTTAGAGCCTAAACCTGAGCCTAAACAGCTGCCATCTTGAAGTTTATGCTGCCATCATGAATTTTGAGACGCCATCTTGGATATTTTAATCTTCATTTTTGTACTCCAGACTTCGTCCCAATACCAGATATACCCATATTGCGTGGTTTTGAGCCTAAAACTCCATTAAACAGAAGTCATTTTGAGCTTTGAGCTGCCATCTTGGATTTTAGACCACTATCTTCGATACTCCGTTTGTCATTTTTGCATTTTTGGAACCATTGCATGGTTTCAAGTCCTAAAACCTCAATAAACATTCGCCATCTTGAATTTGGAGCCGCCATCTTGAATATCAGGCTGTCATCTTGAAATTTGGACCGAAATCGTGGAATTTCTGGTCTCCAGTGTTCGTTTCCGCATAAAGTTCGTAAACCATGCTAAAGGTTACAAAAATCGCCGCAGTTTGATGTGTGATGGGGCTTGGTTCAGTTTTATATACGGCCAGTTCCACCGGTGCTGGTCCGAATCACTGAAATGGCCATAACTCCGGAACGCCTCGACCTATCCGAACCATTTTTGGTAGCAAACAATGTGGTAAAACTCCGGTTCGGCTCGAGTTATAATCCGAAACAAAACATGTAAAGTTCAATTACTACGTAACGGTTGAGATTTGACCATATGCGTACACATTTTTTTCACCATTAATGATCCTCTATCACTCCTTAAAAAGTTTGCATTCATCCATCGGGACCCCCGGAGCCGGTTCCGAAACACTATCGGTTCTGATAGGGTCTGATACTGTTGCTAACCTTTCATTAGGTTACTGAAAATGTCGCTGTTTGATGTGTCATATGCATGGGTTTGGTTCTCTTTTAAATTTGGCAAATCCCGGCGGGTCATCCGGAACCGTTTCCGGGACACAACCGGTTCTGATATGGTCTGAGACTATTTTCCTGCTTACTGTTCATCAGGTTATCGAAAATGCTGTGGTTTGATGTGTCGCATGCATTGTTTGGTTCTCTTTTATATTTGACCACTTCCGGCGGGACATCCAGAACCGGTTCCGGAACACTACCGGTTCAGATATGGTCTGAGACTATTTTCCTGCTCATCGTTCATCAGGTTATCGAAAATGCAGCTGTTTGGTGTGTCGCATGCATGGGTTTGGTTCTCTTTTATATTTGGCCATTTCCGTCGGGACATCCGGAACCGGTTCCGGAACACTACCGGTTAAGATATGGTCTGATACTATTTTCCTGCTAACCGTTCATCAGGTTACCGAAAATGTCGCTGTTTGATGTGTCGCATGAATGAGTTATTTTCAATTTTATATATGGCCACTTCCGGCGGGACACCCACAACCGGTTCCGGAACACTACCGGTTCCGATATGGTCTTACACTGTTTTTCTGCTAACTGTTCATCAGGCTATCGAAAATGCCGCTGTTTGATGTGTCGCATGCATAGGTTTGGTTCTCTTTTATATTTGACAACTTCCGGCGGGACATCCGGAACCGGTTCCGGAACGCTACCGGTTCTGATATGGTCTGAGACTATTTTCCTGCTTACCGTTCATCATATCATCAAAAATGCCGTGGTTTGATATGTCGCATGCATGGGTTTGTTGGATTTTCATGTCTGACCCCTACCAGGGGTACCGGTTCGGAACACCTAAATGGCCATAACTCCGGAACGGCTGGACCGATTCGAACCATTTTCAATAGGAAACAATGGGACTATGTGCCGCGTCGAATGAACCGTCGGTCATTAAAATCGGTTGAGGTTTACTGCCAAAAAGTGATGTGAGTTTTTTGTACACACACATACACACATACACACACGCACACACACACACACACACACATACACACACACACATACACACACACAGACATCACCTCAATTCGTCGAGCTGAGTCGATTGGTATATGTGACTCGACTCTCCGGGCCTTCTATCAAAAAGTCATTTTTGGAGTGAACATATAGCCTTTCCAGTACACTTAGTGTACGAGAAAGGCAAAAATTACAGTAGAGCGGAATTTTTTTCGACTTTCCATACAAGGCTGATGATTTGAAATCGATTTTTGTTCTATTTTTTTAGCAAAGCAGCTCACTTCACACATCTCATTCTCCGTAATCAATGCTCCGACTGAGTTGAATTTTTTTACTGTAACTCACCCACGTATGATATGCCAAATAAACGTTAAGAAAGAATTTTTAAATTGTTTTTTCTTATTGAAAAAAGTACATTTCTTCATAATTTTTTGGAAATTTTGCTAAAATTTAAGGAGATCGTCCCCAAAACTCGCCAATATCTTGATTTTCATCAATCTGACGCAAAACCTGCATTCAGATGATCGGTATTATATTCAGCTTCTAATTTATGGAAAAAGATTTAAAATTGGTTGAACAAAACGCAAGATATTTGAATTTTATTTATTTCCATATTTTAAAAAGTTGTAAATCTCGATATTGAGCTAAAACTCAAAAACTGTTCTACTTTAAATTTTTTGAAGTACGGTTTCGAAATCAGCGCTAAATTATGCGTCAAAAGTTGTGGTCGTTGACAGAAGTTCACGACTTTCGTTTTATTTTGTAAACTAGTGTTATTGGTAATAATTAAATAACTTTTTTCACAAGCATCCAATCGTTTTGCGGTCTTCGAAGGAATAATTCATGGATGAATTTTCCACCAGGAACGTTGAGCGATTTAAGTTACGGAGACAAGGGCCGATCTTTGGGATATTTTCTCTGTACGTGTAACACTTCCCATAGTAAATCCTATGCAAACTTTGAACCGCTTGCGCTAAATTATAGTTTCACCGATTTCGCTGAAATTTTATACAGTTCGTATGGGACCTAAATGGCATCCAATAAGTCTACTGGAGAGAGGATTTGATTTTTGTCCCATGCTAATGCTTATACAAAATTCATGTTATACAATAGGGGAGACTGAGGAGACTTGATCCCTGGGAAGACTTGTTCCCCCCATATTTGCTCGGAATCAAAAACATTTTTCCTCTAGCATAATTTTTCCAAAACTACTCCTGGACAAACGACTATGTTTTGGCTACAAGTGATTTCGATTGTACATTGCATTATTTTTTTAACGGCTGATGATTTGTTTTCAGTCCTTCAGAAATCTTTTAGGCGATTCCGAAAAATCTCAATAACTTTGTGAAAATTGAACCAAATCGTGTCAAAATTTAACAGCACACAGTTTAAATAAAATACTTTCAAACTTATTTATCCAAATAAGGTTGTTGTTAACATATTTTATTTAATTTAGCTTAGTATACACAACAGTGACATGGGGAGACTTGATCCCTCGAGGATTACACACACATTTACATGTGAAAAATAAAATTCTATTCGGAAGCCTCTATTTACTTTAAATTCTAGTCTATTAAACGATAAAATATGTCAGAAAGGGGAATTAAGTGTCACCCATTTTTGTAAAATACATCATAAGACATGTCTCCATAAAAACACAGTTTTGAAAACTTTAACAATAATTTGAAGGTCTTCTGTTGTGTATTAACTTGCAATAGATGTTTACCTGCCATTTTGTACGGAATCGGATCTAGTTTTGTGCTTTTTTTTTCTTAAAGTTTCAGGTAAATTAAGAAAAAGGGATCAAGTCTCCCCAGTCTCAACCAGGGGGAATGGCACTTCCTTTGCTAACCGGAAAAATCCGCATTTATCCGTTGCTAACCGTCGTTAACCGCGTCTAACTGCTGCTCAAGTTAGCAGCGATTAGCGACGGTTAGGAACGGATAAATATGGATTTTCCGGTTAGAAAAGGATATGTCATTCCCCTTGGTCTCAACTACAATCTTCATCTTACACTGTACTTATCCTTTACCCACACAGAACATTTTCGTCTAAATTCTTCATTCGTTCTGGCGTTTTTACAGTCCAACGCTGAATAGGGTGACAGCGAGGATAAGCTTGACGGCAAACATTACCAAGACGAAGGACATGATTGCGTTGCGGGTAGAGACAGATGCATGCCTATTGGTAATTGCTAAAGTAGAGATGAATAGATATGTGTTTGAAGTAGAAGAATTTGTGTATCTTGAAGCACTTTTGAACTACTTTTACCGTGAAGTGGACGACCATATTGCAGCTGCGAATGAGTCGTTGTTTGTAGGGAATACGTAACGGTAACCGACTTAAGTTTTGTTACTTGCAAATGCAAACAAGGTTCGCCTTGTATAAAACCCTGACTGTTCCATTGGCCCTCTACGGTCACGATGCGTCCCAGGAAGCAGACCGAAAAGCTTTCGGAAAATTAAGAAAACAATATTCAGCAAAACCAGAACTGACTTCATGGGCAATCAAAAATGGCCAAGAATCCTCTGGATCTCCACCGTTTTTTCGGGAAGATTTTTTTTCATTAGTTGAGTAGGATACGAAAATTAAAGTAGAACTATGAACTACGGTATCATCGTTTCTGTTCAGTTTAAGTTCAACACTGAATAAAACACATTTCTTTATCGTCATGATTTGTGAATGAATGAATCCACACGGGCCCACAGTTTGCATCCTTCCTAAACCCATCTTCATACCGTAAGGACACAGAGCGGGTAAGCGCGCGCTTCATCCACATTGCTTCATTTAGACGATATCCTGTTCAAATTATCACACACCACGCTTCTCGGTTGGTCCCATCCAGTGGAGCAGTTCAGTCGGGTGTTGGATGCCTGATCGGATAGGACGTGTTTCGTCAGATGGGAGTCGAAAGGTGGTGGAATGACTTAGTGTTTGAATTTAAAAAATAAAGTTTGATCCCATTTCAAGTTAAAAAATAAATAAAATTCATCAAATAAGTTTTGTGTTAATCAGACTCGTACTGTGTATAAAGGCTGCACTGCCGAGGATTACCCGTGGTTCAGTGGATGGATACAAACATATCAATATGAATGGAATTAAATCGTTCAACTGTGCACTGTTGATAATCGTGTGCGTGCTTTTCAGAGGTAAGGAATTTCTAGGTTTGAGCGCCCAACAACGGTGAAAGGGGAGGTGTTTTGTATTTATAGACACCCCGAATTCAATGCATATCATCGAATATTTAGTTTTCGCTACGCGTTTTGTTTGATATCTAAACTGAAACCGCGGAACGCAGTTGACGGTCAACTAACAGTGAGTTTCACTAATGTGTGTCTGCAAGTGCAAAACGTAGCGGAGTGCAACGGTGAATTGCAAAATTCTGTTAAAAAAACTTCATTGCACTGAATGGGTTTGGTACCCTTAACTGCCAACTAACCAGGATATTGTTCGGTTCAGTTGTTTTGGAGTTTCAAATTGAGCAGATTTTTACTTTCGAGCAATGGGATATTGTGGTTGTATAATTCGAAGCTTCTGCCCTACTGTACACATGCTGTACCTTTCAAATCCATGATGCGAAATCCGCGTAACATAAATAAGAACGTAAGGGCTACACAGCTTATTGAAGGCGTGGGAATTCAACTTAACCATGCATAGGGTGACGGGCTTGATTCCCGGTCGGTTCAGAAACTTTGAAAGGAAATCTCCTAGACTAAAAGCACCTAAATACATAAAACAAACAAGTAAACACGCAAAACAGAATAAATTCTAGAAGTGATTCTGGGGAATGTGCTTGTGAAATCTTTGAGAAAATTATGTATTTCTTAGATTTAGAAAATTACTGGTGAGAATTTCAGAGGAGAATTTGGATTTGTAGAAGTATCTACATAGACTAATTTCAAGACCTCGATGTACCAAAGAAAACCATTAAAGGCAAGGCCTCTCAAAACCAATGAAATTCGGATAATATTGATGCAGTTCATCTAGTTTAGGCATATTCATGTGAAAACTAGTACATTGAGCTGAAAAAAGATGAACATTGTGCAATTTTGGAGAGCTTCGAAGAATATCTTGCCAATGTATGACTTAATTTTCAATGCAATTGGCAAACTACTGCTGGAATGTCTGGAAGTATGTATTGTAGTTTTTGAAAAATATCTGGCAAGGTCGCCGATGAAGCTATTTTTGACGAGATTTTTGAGCCGATTTTTGGCAAAATTGAAAACAAAAAAAAAATATTAGAAATTTCAGTTGAAACTTGTAAAAAATGTTGGCTGGGCATCTGCTTGTTTTTCTGAATTCCCAAGGGAAATCTTTAGTATAAATAAAAATTTCAAATATTCATAGAAATTTTTTCTGAAGGTGGTATCCTGAAATAATTTCATCATGCATGTCCTAGAATAGTTTTCGATAAAACTCAATCACAAGACTCATGATAAATCTTAACTGTTAGCGTGGGTCATAAATGTCGTTTTTTCTGATCAGGTTTTTTTTTATTCCATTTCGGGTCCTGAGTAACTGTACACAATTTGAGCGCGATCTGTTATGCCTACACTTTGCGCATCGCAATTGAAATTTGCATAGAATTTTAAGTATATGGAAAAACTTTTTTTTTTTTCATTTTCCTTATAAACGAGTAAAATTATTCTAAAAGTATGTAACCGATAATATAAATATATAGTAGGGTGGGTCAACGTTGTATGGAAAAATTTGAAATTGATCAGGCAGATTCAATCAGATCAAAGTTTTTTAAGATGCCCTTCGAGGTCCCAAAGAACTGTGCAAAATTTGGGCATGATTGGTTTAGCCTACGTTTTGCGCATCGCGATTAAAGTTTGTATGTGATTTTACATGGGAAATCATACTTTTTCGTATTTTTCTTGAGAGATGCTCAAGATGGTCCTATACTATATAACCGCTAATGTTAAAGTATAGCCCAGGATGTGTCGAAAAACTTTGTTCAAGACCGTAAAGCGATCCGATGCCTGTGGAAAAAGATACACTCTTCGAAAGTCAGGCCAAAAATAGAGATTTTATTATTGAGTTATTCCTTTACATGTTAAAAGATAAGCACACTCAGGCGATCTGTAGGTTATAACTAGTGTTACAAGACTCGGATCACTTTGCGATCTTCGGAAAAGTTTTTCAGGACATCTGAGGCTATACTTTTACATAATCGGTTAAAAATTTTCAGAATAATTTTATTATTTTATACGGAAAATTCAAAAAAGCGAGTTTTTCTATATAAAATCCCATACAAATTTCAATCGCGATGCGCAAAGTGTAGGCATGACTGATCGCGCTTAAATTTTGTACATTCATTCAGGACCCGGAATGAAGTCAAAAAAACCTTGATCTCAAAAAAAGACTTCTATGACCCACGCTAATATATAGCCTTAGATGTCCTGAAAAACTTGGCTGAAGACCGCAAAGCGATCCAAGTCTTGTGACTAAAGTTATAAGGACTGTTCATTTTATAAAGAGGACACCTTATTTGTGTGATATCTTTTTTATTTTTCAATAAAATCATTATCGGTTTTTTGCATAAATTTCCATAGCTATTCTATAGTGTAGGAAAAATATAACATTATACAAATTGTCCTTAGTTATGGAACTGAAGCGGTTTTCGTTAAAACTCAATAAAACCCCATTTCTCAAAATTCTACACAACTTTCCACATACATAACTTTAAAATTTTCATGAACTTTTCAATGTGTTGGAATCTAATACTATTCTTCTAAAGGTAGAGTGTAATAGTTGATCAGTAATAATGCACCAAGCATTATACAGCTTGATATAGTGAGTTGCCTTGTTATCAATGAAATTGATAAAAAAAATACTTATTTAAGTCCAGTGATGCAATAACACTACGGAATCAGTTCAAAATTTGTCCAGTATAGAAGAGAATCGCATTCTAAATGATACCGAAGAAAAATATGCTTTAAAGTACATTCTTCATCATAAATTTAATACTTAATGATGGCCATAATGAAAAATTACATACTTTTTGCTCCATAAATGCAAGTTTTTGATTCTAGAGAAGCTTATTATTATTTATTTTCAGCAAGGTCTGACCCTATGTAATTATATACCTTATTTGAAAATAACTACATGTTAATTTTTATTTTCGACATCATTGTTACGTTGTATTTGCAATAGAGTACATCGTTATTAAGAAGAACCTTCATAGAACGAAGCGGTTTTATCTCCGGTAACTGCCATGAAGCACAGTAACCAAGCCAACAATGCTATCAAGAAGCGGTTTTCTGCATTTGAATTTGCATTATTAGTACTTTCGACTAGATCCATTGAAAACATCCAAAATTAAATATTTTTATACATTTTTTTTAACAAAAAAATTTTATTCTGAAAATCGAGTCCAATTTGTAACTTTAATATCTCAACAACCATTATTCCGATTAGGATTATATTTTGCCAGAATATGTATCACTCAAACTGCTGCAGCATGGCAAACACTTTTTTGCAATTAAAAACGATACACCGATGTTTTACAGAAATTTTGTGTTTATCTTTAGTTTTTGGGAGTTGAAAAATTGATCTCTCGAAATACTTTGCCACATTTCTATGAAGTTCAATAATTTCAAACTAATTTATTTATGGTTATTATCTGCTAATATAATGTACTGAACAACTAACCAAGGCTGCTCAAATTTGAACTACGCGTTTTCTTTTTATAGTCTTGCAAAGTTGTCCTCTTTATAAAATGAACAGTCCTTAACTTACTAATCATCTGGGTGTCTTTAACATTTAACATGTAAATAAAAAACATCAATAATAAAATCTAAATTTTTGATCTGAATTGCCAGGAGCATATCTTTTTTTCACAAGCATCGGATCGCTTTGCGGCATTCGACATAGTTTTTCCACATATCCTGTACTATACTTTCACATTAGCTTATATGGTATAGGACAGATTTGAGCAACTTTCAAGAAAAATACTAAAAAGTATGTTTTCCCATGTAAAATCCCAAACAAACTTCAATCACTATGCGCAAAACGTAGCTCAAATTTTGCACATTTATTTGGGACCTCAAAGGGCATCTAAAAACCGTGGATCTATGACAAAAGGTCGAAGGTCAAAAGGTCGAAGGTCATAAGGTCGAAAGGACAAAAGGTCGAAGGGTCAAAAGGTCGAAATGAAAAAATAACAAAAGGTCGAAAGGTCGAAATGACAAGCGGTCAAAAGGTCGAAAGGTCGAAATAACAAAAAAATAACTAGAACAAAAGGTCGAAGGGTCAAAAAGTCGAAAATTCAAAATAAAAAAATAACAAGGCTAAATGTCGAGAGGAAGACGGTTGGAAGGTCAAAGGCTCGAAGGCTGTAGTTAGTAATAAAACTGAAAGGCCAGGATTCGTTAGGCACGAAAAGCGGATTTCAAATTTATTCAAGTACCTGCAGTGCGATGATTTACGCCATAAATATTTTTCGCATTGCGTCACTCATAATCAATATGAGTTTTTGTATGGAATAAAAAGAAATGGTTAAAACGAATAGAAAAAATACGTATAAAGTTTCAAAAATGCAATGTCTAGTAAGTACATTGAACTAGAGGTTATTAAAAAAATAAACCGTAACGTTGATCTTCACATCTTTTGATATTTAAGTAGATCTTTGTAGGAGATCTCTTTGGACATAATTAAAATAATCGCTGTGATAGTATAACTAGAAAGAACGACCTATTTTTAAAAGAAGGAAAAATAGTATACACAATTACCGTCGTGCGGGGCTTCTCTATACATTTTTTAGGGGTTTAATTTTTTGACATTATAACTCCCAGAGTAGTGAATGGATTTCCACAATTTTTACACACAATAATCGTGAGTATGTATGTAGGATGTATGCAAAATTTGAGCTAAATCCATCAATAAACAAAAAAGTTGTTCATACACCAATCGGACACATCTCATTTAGAACTGGATGGGGGCTACTTTGGACATTTGTAACTATAACTAAACTGCATTTAAAATTCTAGGGTTATTTAGAAAACTACATTGTACCAATACTGTAGCATACTATATCGTACATGATTTCAATAAATATATGCGTTTTTAGATGGTTCTGTGCTATCTTTGGTATTATGAGCAGCGTGATATTGCTACATATATAGACAGCCTGAAAAAAGGGACCATCAATCCTTTATATGGGTGAAACGGGCATTTATAAAGTATAATGATACAGATATTCGATTGTATATGGTACGTTGATACATTTTGAATGAATTGATCAACCCTTTGAATTTTATGAACTGTAGAAACAATGCTTACAGAGCAAATGTTCTGATACGTTATGTATATTTTATTGGTTTATTCGATGTTTTTTCGCGTCCTGACAAGCAATAAACGGTCTGTTTGAAAAACAATTTCAACCAAATGAAGGAAAAACTATTGCTTCATAATAGTCCTAAAGACATCAAACAGATTTGAACCATATTTTGAATTCAAAACATCCATATTCAAAAGTGTCCAAAGTAGCCCCGCATGTCAAAAGTAACCCCGCACGACGGTATATTATTAGTAAGTACTCCAAATATTATCAAAAAGCATTACTAGAAAGAACAGCCTATGTTCAAAAGAAGGTAAAATTATATAGGAAAAAATAATGGTAGTCACGCCTGTAGCTGTAAATATGTTACTACAAAAAGTAATAAAAAAACAACATAAAAACATGATTTGAAATAGTTTACTTATTTATTGAATTCATTGCTTCATATAGTAATATCTATGCTTATTTAAAAACTCTTAAGGACTAATGCGATTCCTGTTAAATGATCTGAAATGTTGCTGGGCGAGTACTTGGACACCGAATTGAAAATCTCCTTGTCACTTTGAAGAAAATATTGCGGGTTTTTTTTTGAATGCTCCCTGTGAGCAGTAACTCGAAAAAACGACCAATTTTTCAAAAAAGGCAAAATTTTAGAAACGAATATATTATTAGTAAGCAGACAAAAAATGTCAAGTAGCACTACTAGAAAGAACAGCCTATGTTTAAAAGAATGCAAAATTCTATTTAAAAAAATTATAGTAATAATGTCAACAACTGCCAAAAAGCATTACTAGAAAGAACAGCTTATCTTTAAAAAAAGGTTGAATTCTATAAAAGAAATTAATAGTAGTAACGCCAATAATTGTTCAAATGAATCATCCATTCTACAACAAACTAGTACTAGGAAAACGCCAACTATTATAAAAACCCACTGTAATTAAAGGTTGGATTCCCGTTCCAAATAATAACTGCGAAAGTGCTAAAAGAACACTAAGATGAAAAGATGCAGACCTAGCTGCAGTGAGAATGTAAAGTAAGAAGGAAGAGGAAAGAAAAGATTTATGGTTATTTTGATCTTCTGTATCATCGTCATTGTTCCCTTCCATCCATTTTTCAATTCGACCTTTCGACCTTTTATCCTAGTTTATTTTTTTTTCAGTTTCGACCTTTCTACCTTTTGACCCTTCGACCTTTCGACCTTTTGTCCTAGGTATTTTTTTATTTCGACCTTTCGACCTTTTGACCCTTCGACCTTTTGACCCTTCGACCTTTTGACCGTCGACCTTTTGGCCTTAGACCTTTTGACCTTCGACCTTTTGTCCTCCAACCAAAAACCGTTGATCTAATTGAGTCAGAGCAATTTTAAATTTTCGCATACAACGTCGATCCATCCTAATAACCCTAATAACTCTTCGGCCAACTTGTAAATTTTGTATCAATTTTGAACAAGTTAGCCTTTTATGTAGCTTTAAAATGGATCGATCTAGAGATATTTTTCTGAATTAGCTTAGGGTGCTTCAGGAAAAAAATGTGTCGTTTCGTGCGCGGAGATTATCGTTATCTCTTTTTGTTCGATAGTTACGATCGTTTGTTTCTTAAAAAAACATACAAGAACCAGTTTAAGAGCACATTTTTGTGCGATAAACTTAAGTCCTTACACAGCTTTCTAGAGATTTTGGTATAGCTTGGATGTCTGTTCTCTGCGTTATCCTATTGAAGATCGATCTATAAACTTGAAAGAAGGACCCACAAGCCGATGCGGTGAACACAAGGGTATTCAGCAGGACCATGCTGAGAGTGACGGGTTGGAACTTTATTTATTTCCTGAACATTAAGTATTTTCATGTCTGCCACAGTATGTCATGCAAAGTGGTCATTGACAGAGAAAGCTCTCAGTTACAAACTGTGCAAGTGGTCATAGAACATAGGCTGAGAAGCAGGCTTTGTCCCAGTTCACACGTTACGCCAAAAAGAAGAAGAAGTGAAAGAGCTTTGGTTATGGATTGTATGGCTGAATGATGCAAATTGTAGTCCATAAATGTTTGTCCAAATTATTTGAAGCAGCTAGGGTTCTGATAGGTACCACATATTTGCATGGAAAATTATAGCGTTAGCGTTAGCGTAGTTACAGTATACATACTTCGTAGATTGGATACTAACAACATTCATGTATCTTTTGATAATCTTCCTCGGATTGCTTTTCGGAACAAGGCCGGAGATTTAACTTTGCTCCAATCTCAAGCAAGAATACAAAAAGCACAAATGTCATTATCCCGGCCACGCCCATCGTTAGCGTAACTTGGAATAAGGGAAGGAAATGTTGTTCTAGCACTTACTTAAGAGGCCTCCGACTCAGGGACACCCACGTAAGTCAGGATTCGCCTGAAAAGCTGCCGATGGACCCATGGCATTTGTTGTTTACTTGGTTAAAATTTAATCTTTGAAAATCCGGCAATCAAAAGAGGTTTTTTTCTATTTATTTGATAAATGATCATGCTTTTGCTAAGTGAGAGACACAAGCAGAACCGATCCCTCCAGGGTCATCGGAAATTTGCAATAAATGTTTAAAACGCGCGATAAAAAAGTGGGTGATCCGAGCAAAAATAAAATAAATAAACAAAACAAAATAAATAAAAAAAAAAACAAATTAAATTACCTTAAAATAAATTTAAAAAAACGCGTAAAACGAGTTGAACGGAAATAAAATCAAATGAGATTTTTTTCTATTTATTGTATAAATATTTTTTTTGCTGCAGCAGAACCGATCCCTCCAGGGTCATCGGAAATTTGCAAAAACTGTTTGAAAAGCACAAAAAACAAAAAGAAAAAAAATGACGATCCGAGAAAAAAAACGCGTTAAACGAGTTAAACGAAAAATGGAAAAAAAACTGAAGAAAAAACACATCTACCGGCGAAATTACGAAACGAAAAAAGACGCGAACAACGTGGCCGACTTGCCATAGAATGGACAAGTGTGTGCCTCATCTTAAAAAAAGGATATTCCGCCGTCTTGACTGCAGGGTTACTTGCTTGTACATCTGAAATAGAAAACAGTATTAACTGGGGATACTCTCTCAACATGGGTCTCCAGTTAGCCTAGTGGTTAAGGCTATGGATTGCCAATCCGGAGACGGCGGGTTCGATTCCCGTTCCAGTCGGGAAACTTTTCTCGACTCCCTGGGCATAGTGTGTCATTGTGCTTGCCTCACAATGTACAAATTCATGCAATGGCAGGCAAAGAAAGCCCTTCAATTAATAACTGTGGAAGTGCTCAAAGAACACTAAGTTGAAGCGAGGCAGGCCAAGTCCCAGTGGGGACGTAGTGCCATAAAGAAGAAGAAGAAGAAGAAGACTCTCTCAACATATTTTTGAACACATATGTATTTGCATGGAAAATTATTCCCATAACGTAACCATGGTTCTCAAACTGCGAAATAGTATTGAAAACGAAAACCTCATCTCCGCCTAACATAGTTTAGTGAACCACCACGAACCATTGCTTATTCACGCTGTTATGATTGCGTACAAAGACTGTGTTCGCCTTTTAAAATGAACACAGGCTTGTGTTGCACAGGTTCCATGCACACCTGTTTCATTGATCGAATCATCCATCCCATTAACATCGCCAACCACACAGCAAGTCCGCCTGATCTGCTAGGTAAGCATGAGTCGAGCAATGTGACAAAGTCCGTTTATGTCGCCTTTGTTGGTGCTGCGAAAGCAGGCGGTCTACGAAATTCGGGTTGGCTGTTTGCCAGTATTTCCACGCTTAATCTAATAGAAGCTGACGTTGATGGCGAGGGTTTTGGCGGATGGCGAATTCCCTGAGCGTTTGGTGGATAGGCCGAAAACTTAGTTTATTGTGGGGATTTTGTTGAGTGAGCAAATATGCCGCTATAGGAGGTTGTTCATTACGTGTTTATTATTTCACGACATAGGCTATTACAGTCATCATCTCTAAAGAAATACTCAGTGCATAATAAATGGAAAGTACAATGCACATTTTTTGAGTCGCTGGTAAAACTAAACTTCTTCCAGAATATGTCGAGATACCGTCGTGCGGGGCTTCTTTTAACACTTTTTCGTGGTTTTCCAACTTTATGACATCATAACTCCCAGAGTAGTGAATGAATTCCCACAATTTTTACACATAATGATCGTGAGTATGTATGTAGGATGTATGCAAAATTTGAACTAAATCCATCAATAAACAAAAAAGTTGTTCATACACCAATCGGACACATCTCATATAGAACCGGATGGGGGCTACTTTGGACATTTTTATCTATAACAAAAACTACACTTCAAATTCCAGGATTATTTAGAAAACTACTTCGTACCAATGCTGTAGTATACTATATCAGACATGATTTCAATAAATATATGCGTTTTAAGATGGTTCTGCGCTACTTTTGGTATTATGGGCAGCGTGATATTGCTATTAGATAGCCTGAAAAAAGAGGCCATCAGTCCTTTAATTAGGTGAAACGGTCATTTATAATGTATAACGATACAATTATTCGATTGTATATGCTACGTTGATACATTTTGATTAAATTGATAAACCTTTGGAAGTTTATGAACTGTAGAAACAATGCTTACAAACCAAATGTTCTGATACGTTATGTATATTTTATTGGATTATTCGATGTTTTTTCGCGTTCTGACAAGCAATAAACGGTCTGTTTGAAAAATAATTTCAACCAAATGAAGGGTAAACCATTGCTTCATAATAGTCCCATAGACATCAAACAGATTTGAACCATATTTTGATCTCAAAAAATCCATATTCAAAAGTGTCCAAAGTAGCCCCGCACGACGGTATCAATATTTTCTTCTCTTTTTTTTTATCTTTAGCTTTACGTCTCAATTCCGGCAGAGCCTGCTTTTCAGTTCAGCGTTCAATGAGCACTGTCACAGATAATAACTGATAGCGTGTGTCAAGACGACGATGCTCTATATGCCCAACGAAGTGAGAAATGTTTACATTACGAAAAGATTCTGGACCGAACAGGAATTGAATCCGTCACCATCAGCATGGTCTTGGTGAATTCCCGTAAATTTATCGCTTCTGCTATCTATGTGGTGTCTAGCATTCGTGACGGCGAAATCTCCACGCTGATACTGACTGAATACTGTTGGTTTTACTTGAAAATGCTAATGGAGACGCATGGTGCTCTACGATATACAATCATAGAAAGATGTAACAATGCGAAGCAAGGATTCATGGCTTGTAGCATACGATTTTTTAAGTCAACTAAAAGAGCTCATATATTATGATTTCATTGCAATTTCGCAGTTCAGTTTCATCTTTTGGTTGTCTCCTGAATGTTTTATGGTATTTTTTTCCAAGGTTGGTGATTTACGATCTGCGTGGCCTACATTGCACATTATCACTGTAACGATCTCAGATATGCACATTTTAATGCATTTTCAATTCTTCTTTTTTAAAAAACATGTACATATATTGTTGTGTGTATTTAGAGTACGACACACTCAACGTAGGCACAAACTGGTCATTCATAAACTGTGCATTATTAACCTTTGTCTTTTATGTCAACGTTGACACATCTCCCCTGTATCCATAAATAAACGATCCCGTTTCCAGACAAAACAAAAACCACCCAAGAGTGGCAACATCAATAGCACCGTCCCATACCTAGTCGTTTGAACGTATTTGGTACTGAGACTCCTCTGCTGATGGTATATGTGGCTTCTTTATAGTACACGGGCATGAGGGATACGGTGTTTGGCACATTGGTGGTGAAAGGCTCCAGCAGCCAGCCAGCCAGCCGGTTTGTGTTTCGCCACTTGGGAGAGACACTGACCTATAATGTGTTTGCCCTTTTCCATTCTATTTTCACCATTCATGATAAACGAACAAGGTATGACGCTTGAGTGTTTATTAGGGTGAGGCGAGTTTCGAATGAAATATCCAAATTAACTTTCCATCAATCAAAATATTTTTTTTTTATTTTGACTAACGGCTGCCCATTTTTTCATCCACAATTGACTGTAATTTATACATGTTTCAGCAGTGTTTTTACATTTCAATTTCTCTCTCTGCATAAGGAAACAGCAAGTCACGAAGTCCTGCATGAGATTTTCAAAATGCTTCACCAGAATTTACTTCAGCAGTTCCTCTCGAGTTGCTTCCATGAATACTATCTGAAATATTTCTATAACTTCCAAATTTCTCCAAAACTTCCCCCGCATATCCTCTAGGAATTCCTCCACCATTTTCTCTAGAGTTTCCTGTAAGAAATACATCATGAAATCTTCCGGTAACTACTCATATCCTTTCAAAGATTTACCTAGGAAATCTCAAGAGAATCGTCCAATTCAGAAATTATTTAACAGGTTCTTGAAGGAATTGATACAGATATTGTTTCAGATTGTTTCTACATAATCTTCCAGGAATTCATAAAAAAAATCCTGATAGGGTTTTCCCAAAGACTCCTCTATGAATTTCTGCAGATTTTGCTTCAAGAATTCGTTTTTTGGTTTCTAAGAATTCTTGTGAGATTCCAAAAATTTAACAAACAACAGAACCAACACTTGTCATATTTGACAGGTACTGGTCCTGTTGTTTTCGAACTCTCTGAAAGAGCGAAAGAGATAGAATTTTGCCGTGAGGTTGACTATTGGAGTGGGCATTTTTAAAATAGGGTGGTCCATAAAACAACATTTCTCATTTTATTTTTATTACTAAACCGTCATAACTTTTGAACTAAAAGACCGATTTGCAATCTTTTTTCACGAATATAGAGATTCTTCTTCTTCTTCTGCACTGGGACTTGACCTGCCTCGCCTCAACTTAGTGTTCTTTTGAGCATTTCCACAGTTATTAATTGAAGGGCTTTCTTTGCCTGCCATTGCATGAATTTCTACATTGTGAGGCAAGGACAATGATACACAATGCCCAGGGAGTCAAGGAAATTTTCCCAACTGGAACGGGAATCGAACCCGCCGCGCCGTCTCCGGATTGGCGATCCATAGCCTCAACCACTAGGCTAACAGGAGAATATAAAGATTATTAGTTCTAGATTGTAGAAAAAATATCGCGAAAAAAATTGTTTTCTTCAATATGCAAAAATGGTCAAAATATCAGTTAAGCTGTTACTTTCCGAAAAGTGTACCAAATATTTTCAAAATTTTACTGTAAGTTGGTCAACTAGTTGTCTATCAATGGTACAAATTAAAGAAAGATCGAGCTATTCTACATGAAGTAAGAAAGATTCGAGAAAAAGGCATAATTATCCGATAGCCAACTTTGAACTGTTATATCTCTGGAGGTAATGTAATGAAGTTTTGAGCGATTATAACTTATAAGCTTTGAAAAACGTTTCACTAAACTTGAAATTGTTTATAAGAAAAAAAGTTATAGCGATTCAACTTATTCTATAAATGTTTAGTAAATAAAAAGTCAAAAACGCTCAAAATTTCATTGCATTCGATTCATTGATAACAGTCCAAAATTAGCTATCGGATAATGTTTTTCTAATTTTTTTCTAACTTCATGTAGAATATCCCGATCTTTCCCAAATTTCGACCATTGATAGACAGTTAGTAGCCCAACTTTCAGTAAAAAATTGAGAATATCTGATGCTCTTTCCGAAAAGTTACAGCTAGCTGTCAATTTTTTGAAAAGTGAAAATTTTGCTTGTCCCGATCATTTTGGTATCCCTTGTGTGTATGGAATAACCGTTCGTCTCCATCACTATAAAATAGGCATTTATTTTGTTCATTATCTATTTTTCATTTATTTATATATATTATATACATATACAGCCATGAACTATCTGGGTGAACTTTAATTAGTAAAAAAATACCAGCGAATTCGCCTGTTACATAGTGATTCCTTCAGGCATTCCTTTAGAAGTTCCTTCTGAATTACTTCATAAATTCTTTCTGATTTTCCTACGAATGTTTCTTCTCAGATTTCTCCTAGAGTTCTTTCTAAGATTCATTCAAGAGCTTCTTCTGCAATTCCTCCAGGAGTGCCTTCAGCAAATCATGTTAGAGTTCTTTTTGAGATTTCTCTAGCAATTCTTTCGAGGGATCCCCAGGAATTCTTAGTAAAATTACTCCAGTAATTTCTTCTCGTGTTCCTCCAGAAATTAATTCTGGGAATCCTCAGAAGTTTTATAGGATGGTTTTATTGGATTCATCAATGAGTTCCTTTTTTGAGAATTCCTCTGCGCTCCTTCTGAGAATTTTTTTTTTAAAGACAATTACACCGTCTTCGACCTTACGGCCTCTACAGACTGAACAGTACAAACATTCGACAACGGACAACACATATAATTTCTTCTCTGATTTTTCAAGGAGTTTCTAGTGGGATTCCTGCAAAATTTTCCAAGATTTACCAGGAGTTGCTTCTAGGATTCATCCAAGAGTTCCTTCAAAGATTCCATCTCCTGGGAGTTTCAACCATGATTTCTTCCGTATTCCTCCAGAAGTTCCTTCTTCAAGGAGTTCCTGCTGGGATTTTTCAAGAAGTTCCTTCTGAGATGTCTCCAAGAATTCTTTGTGGGATTGATCCAGCAGATATTTCCTGGATTGCGCCAAGGAATTTCTTGGGATTTTTTCATTAACTCTTATGGGAATTCCTCCAGGAACTCCTTCTAGAATTCCTTCATGAATTTCTCCCATGTTTTTTTTTTTTCTGGTATTCCTTTCGTAGATTACACCAGAAGTTCCTTGTGGAATCCCTTCAGGAATTTCACCATGTCTAAGAAGTTCCTTCCAGGCATTCCTTCAGAAATTCCAGGAATTCTGTCTCGATTTCATCCATGAAAAACTTCTTGGGGGATTCCTCCTAGAACTTATTCCGGAATTATTTTTGGGATTCCTTCCGGGATCGCTTAGGAAACATCTTCCTCCTCCATTCTTTAACATATTTATATATGGGATTCCTCCTGTAGTTTTTTGGGCTGCAAATCGGTGAGTTGATAAGAAGAGCGTTCAACATAGCTCTGGTCTTCACAAGTTCCTATCTCATGCTTCCACGGGTCAAGCGATGACAAAGACCGCCAGCTAAGAGTTGTGTGCCTAGCTGGCAGTGCAGCCTGGGCACTGTTGTCCTTCTGACATCAGCTTGATTGAGGAGGTACGTACGACTCGAGCGTCTGTTCACCAAGGTGGTGCGGCTCAAATAGCGTCTGTTCTGGCATCCAGTGGCTGTGAAAGAAACGCTGCATCACGCCCAGCTAGATCCAAGGTGGTTGCCCCATCAGCGTGGGGTTGGGACGTTAAACCGAACTGGCACGATGGCTGCCCGGCGGGCCGGGAGTGTTGGCGGAGGTCCAATAAGCCACCCTTAAAAATTCCCATTGCGAATAACATAGGAGAAAATACGACTCGATACAATCGGCAAAGACTCACGCGACTTAATAAGGACTACGATTGGAAACTTCGAACATGAAATTGTAAGTCACTTGGTTTCGCAGGATGTGACAGGATAATCTACGACGAATTACATCCCCGCCAATTCGACATCGCGGCGTTGCTGGAACTTTGTTGAACTGGACAGAAAGTGTGGAAAAGCGGGCATCGAGCGGCTACCTTCTACCATAGCTGTGGCACCACCAATAAACTGGGAACAGGATTTATAGTGTTGGACAAGATGCGACAACATGTGATCGGGTGGCAGCCGATCAACGCAAGGATGTGTATGTTGAGAGTTAAGGGCCGTTTCTTCAACTAAGGCACCATCAACATCCATTGCCCACATGAAGGGAGACCTGATGACGAAAAAGAAGCGTTCTACGCGCAGTTAGAGCAAACATAAGATATTGCTCGCCGCGTGACGTGAAAATCGTTGTCGGCGACATGAACGCGCAGGTAGGAAGGGAGGAAATGAACAGACCGGTAATCGGGAGAAACAGCCTGCACGCCGTATCGAAAGATAACGACCAGCGATGCGTAAACTTTGCAGCCTCCCGTATGGTAGTCCGAAGCACCTTCTTCCCCCACAAAGATATCCATAAAGCCACCTGGAGATCACCCGACCATCAAACAGAAAACCAAATCGACCACGTTCTAATCGACGGTAAATTCTTCTCATATAACCAATGTCCGCACATACCGCAGTGCGGATATTGATTCGGATCACTACTTAGTCGCTGTATGCATGCGCTCAAAACTTTCGACAGTTATTACCACGCGTCGAAGTCGAACGCCGCGGCTCAACATCGAGCAACTTCGTAACGTAGAAGTGGCTCAAGACTACGCGCAGCAGTTAGCAGTGGCCCTACCAACGGAAGAGCAGCTTGGCGCAGCTGCACTTGAAGATGGCTGGAGAGACATCCGATCCGCCATAGGTAATACCTCGGCTACAGCACTAGGCTTCACGACTCCGAATCACAGAAACGACTGGTACGACGGCGAATGTGAACAGTTAAAAACGAAAGAATGCAGCATGGGCGACAATGCTGCAACACCGTACGGGAGCGAATGAGGCACGTTACAGACAGGCGCGGAACAGGCAGAACTCAGTCTTCCGGATGAAGAAGCGCCAGCAGGAAGAACGAGATCGCGAAGCGATGGAAGAGCTGTACCGCGCTAAGCACACACGAAAGTTCTACGAGAAGCTGAACCACTCGCGCAGAGGCTTTGTGCTGCAAGCCGACATGTGCCGAGAATATTCTCACGAGCGAGCGTGAGGTGGTCGACAGGTGGCGGCAGCATTACGATGAGCACCTCATTCAATGGCGACGTTGCAAGCATAGAAGGTGGCGTGGAACAGGTCTAGGAGTACGTGCGCAGGACGAAAGATTTCCAGCCCCAACCTCCAAGAGATTGAAGAGGAGGTTAGCCGGTTGAAAAACAACAAAGCCGCTGGAGCACATAAACTATCAACCGAGTTACTAAAGTACGATGGAGAAGCACTGGTGAGAGCACTACACTGGGTTATTACCAAGACTTGGGAGGAGGAAGTATTACCGGAGGAGTGGATGGAAGGTATCGTGTCGTGTGTCCTATCTACAAAAAGACAAGTTGGATTGCGGGAACTATCGGGCGATCACACTACTGAGCGCTGCCTACAAGGTACTCTCCCAAATTTTATGCCGCCGTCTATCACCGATTGCAAGAGCGTTCGTGGGGTAATATCAGACTGGATTCATGGGTGAACGCGCTACAACGGACCAGATGTTCGCCATTCGCCAGGTGTTGCAGAAATGCCGCGAATACAACATGCCCACTCATCACTTGTTCATCGATTTCAAATCGGCGTACGATACAATCGATCGAGACAGCTATGGCAGATTATGCACGAATACGGATTCCCAGATAAACTGATACGATTAATCAAGGCTACGATGGATCGAGTGATGTGCGTAGTTCGAATATCAGGGACACTCTTGAGTCAGCAGATCGGTAAGTCCTCCTGGAGTTTTGTATAAATTTCTCCAGATGTTCGTTCTGGGTTTCCTTCAAAAGCTTCTTTTCTAAAATAACAATTCTCCAGTTATTCCTTCTGGGAATCCCTAAAAAGTACTTCTGATGACATTCCAAAAGAAAGCCCACTCTGTTAAGGAACCTTTATTGAAATCTCAGAATGATTTCCTGGAGGAATCACAACAATAATTCCTAGAGGATTCTTGGTACTCCTGGATGCATGCCAGACGGAACCTATTTGGAAATCACAGAAACAAGAAAACTCTTGGAAGAATCACAGTGGAATTCCTGAAAGAATCCTGAAAAAAAGAGTCTTTTTTTTGGACCACCCTATTTTCAAAATGGCCACCCTAATGGCGAAATAAAAAATAGAAGGTCTTATTATTTTTTTAAAGGATATACATCAAATTCCTACCGAATTTGAGCTATATCGGAGCACTTTTATTTTCGAATCTATTCATTTTTTCATATAATGGTTGTAAAAAATAAAAATGGATACGATTGAATTTTTTTTCGCAATTTCCTCTGGTGGGTCGCGAAAAGTACGTATTTTGGCCGAGAGGTAGCACACCTGAAAGTATGGGAACCTATGATCCAAGCCATAGTTAGGTTACATTAGGTATAGTACGGTATCCGTGCCTGTCAGTTTAATTCATCTGCTTGGCGATGATTTCTTAATAAATATAGATGAATTAAAACAAACATATATGAAAAGCAACAGATCTTGAAAATCACACTTGTCCATTTAGGTTAGTCGTAGACACCCTATTCGCCTCACCCTACTCGTCATATACATTTCTTATTGATGACGTTGTGACATATTTTTATAACATAGCAGGGGGATGAAGTCACACAATGTGAGTAGGAGATAAACATGTATATTTCAATGTGTGCTCTAGCTTCAAGCGCAAAATCTGAGCTTTACACATTGCGCACAAGACAAGTTCTAAAATATTACTAAATCTCACATAAAACAAATTACACATTTAGTGGGCCTGTCTAATCTAAAAAAATGCCAATTGATTCTTAAGACCATCCCCATTGAAATCCAAAAAGAAGTAACTGGTAAAAAAAATCAGCTGAAATTAAGAGATGCATCAAATCAATTTTATGTTTTTGCGACTATTTCGGAACCTCAAAAAATCATAATTAAAATTATTCGAATTTTTTTGCGCAAATTGAAATGTTTTAGTGTAGTTATAATTTTTTGACGTTCGAAAATAGTCAAAAACCACAAAATTGATTTGAAGCATCTCTTAATCTCAATGGATTTTGATCAGTTACCGTAATCCGGGGTAACATTGATCAGAATTTTTGATCTTTCTTGAATAATTCTCTTGTTAAAGCAAATGTTACATGTTTTATATTTTTAAAACAAGTACTGGCCCTCTGATTATGTGTTAAGCTACTCGAAAAAGTATTGGAAAACTTTTAAACATGTTTAAATAGACTTTTTAATCTAATTTTTGATTTTGTTGATTTGGGGTAACATTGATCATGTCAGTGATCGATGTTTGTTTGTGTTGAAAATGCCCTTACTTACTGAATTCGGGGTCGCTGATTTCGAATATCTTGTCCAAATTCTTACAAGTTATGTACTTTTTGAGTTATTTTAAGATTAAAATCCTCCAAATCGCGAATAACGCCTAAAGGTAGGCAATGGCGGACGGATTTGATAGTCTATTTTAAATAAATCGTATATTTTACTGAAAAAGAGCATTTTCATAAAAGTTTTGTTCATTGAATCCAATTCTAGGATATCATATTGAATTAATACAGTGATTTTGAGCCTCATATTGTATCTAGTATTCATGCCATGCATGAATGTTTGACCATGTATCTCATTGCGTTATGAAACATCGTTATGGAAAAATCGATTTATTTCAATGTTTATGAAATTCAATTTTCTAGAATTACATGTCATTTAATAGCTAAATAATAGCAGATTACGATATACCATTCTATAGCAGAAACTGATTCAATGTAAAATGCTTGTTTGAACATTTCATAAGGTCGGTCAAGCCGATCAATGTTACCCCGCTGATCAATGATACCCCGTTTTACGGTACTTCTTTTTGGATGTCAATCAAAATAAGGGTGAATTTGAGAATCAAAGAACATTTTTGAAAAAAGTGGACAAGCCTGTATTTAGCCATGTGATTTTTTTTTCTTCGAAAACGTTTTAATAGGTACATATTTATAGTTTCCCATGCCCTGCCACCTATATGAGATTCTTTTAGTTGTTTTGTAATTATTCGTTTTTTATCAGGGGTAAAACGAATAAGTCGAAACCCGCAACAAAGCTTTGAACTACCATGCGTCTCCACTAATATAAGTAATTATCTAGTGGCTTCAAATCCCCACTTCAAGTATGAAAAAACCACGCTGTAGTAAGTAGACTAGCTTTTCCCAAGTGGTAACGATGCTGCTCAACATTTTCCTAACGTGGTTTCGGTACGCCATGTTGCTTTTGCTTCTGCTGCCAATATCTTGCTATTTATATGAAGCGCTTTGAGGTGGTTTTTATTTTTAAACTTTCGGCAGAACTGAAAATTTGAGCAAAGTACATAACGGTCGGAGTATGTAACTACTTGCATGGGAGCAGATTGGATAATATACAAACAGCACCACAACAGTGTCTTCCAATATCGTTCATGTAAGAAAAAAGCCAGACCGCTGTAATAGGCATAGATAACAAGAGCATTCCGAAATCGAAAATCATATTAATTTCCTGTTTTTCCTCACACAACTGAAACTGTACTATACCCAAGGCACACAACAGATGGACGATCAAAACCCTGATGAAAAACGGAAGCAATTCCTGCATCTGGTTTAATCCGATTTTTGAATAAGGTGCCAAATACTCGAAGTCGATGGCATATGTCTTATTCAAAGCTTCGATGTAGGGTGATGTTTGCGACATACACAGCCGTTTGACTATGCATGTTTTTAATGAGCATTGCTATACTTTTGGGGATTTATGCACTTCCAGAGAGGGAAGCAGGGCAAAAACAGTAGCAGACCTGCTCCATTGAAGCATGCATACTTCAACCCCCAGCATGAATAGGGATGAAAACCGACGACTACTCTTTCAACGCCGGCACAAGGCTTGTGGGAAAAACAAGACTAGATTACTCTGAAGCATCCGGTTGAGTGGGTGCCGGAGAAGAACATCACGAACGAATGAGGCGCTGGCTGCAGCGGGTAATGATGGTACCCTCGTCCTTTATTCTATTTATGAGGTTCAACACATGGTTGGTGGTGGTATATATGCGCTTTTACACTTCATTAACTTCAGGTGAATAAACTCGTAACCGGGGCACATCTCAGCGGTAGTCATTTCTTTTTGCGGAAGAAATGTATAATTTTCTGCTTCCGAGGATGGCAAAACTTGAGTGAAGTAAGCTTGGAATTTGACCAGACGAGCTAAAGCCTGCGCTTTATAGAGATTTTGCCTTTTGCGTTTATCCGGAATAAAAATATCAGGCTGGCCCAATACAATGGTAATCAAAGCATCTGAGGACGAACCAGCCTCGGGCTGAATTTCTTCATAATAAGAGTCAATAGTAAAAATAACCAAAATTGTGTACATATAAGCAGAATTATAAAACATTCTGCGTGATTATAATATTATAGGGTACGGGTTGTATTTTTGCATACCTGGGCAGTTTAAACACATCTGTTATTATAATCTACACAAATTCATGGTAAAGAAGAATGGGCAAAAAATTTGGAATGTGGTCCATCCATGGAAAGTAATAAAACTGAATTATTTGAAATGTCTCAGAAAAAAACAAAATAATGGCTGGTATATGCCTACCGTTAGAATACATTAGAATGTCCATTTATTTCTTTGAAAATTTCCCAGGGTATCATTCAAAGATTCTTTCAAGATTCCTCAAGAAATTTTCATTGGGTTTTCTTTAAAGAGTTTCCTTCAGAATTTCTTTCTGGGATTCATTCAGAGATTGTTTCGTATTCCTTCATATACTTCTTCAACATTTCCGGAGGAATTTCCCTAGGGATATTATCAGAGTTTCCTCCAGTAGGTTTTCTTTGAGATTTTTTTTTCTTTATTTGATAGGCCCATGCGCGCTAGGCATAACGAAGCCGTATATTTATAATCGTTTAATTACAAATCAATTAAATTCTGTAACCCTGCCTGTATAATTCCTCTATCCTTTGAGTCATCAAGGTATTGCTAACGAAGTGCAGGGTTTCTTTGAGATTTCTCTTGAATTCTTGTAAAAGTTTCTCCAGAAATTCTCCTGGGATTTTTTCCAGAGGCTCCAGAAAGCAGGAATTGCAAGAGAATTCTTTCCACAGAGATTGGGAGATTTTTTTTTCAAATTTGCTCTGGAGGTTTTCTTTAGAATTACATATTTTTTTCCGTGATGGGCTTCGTGGCCGTGCGGTTAGCGGCGTCAGTCGTCTAGGCGTTTCATAAGCCTCGGAGTGCGGGTTCGATTCCCGCTCCAGTCGGGGAAAACTTTTCGTCAAACGGAAAATTCGCCATTGGGCCACTGGGTGTTACGTGTGTTGTCCGTTGTCTCGTGTATGTAATGTTCAGTCTGTGCAGCCTCTGGCTGAAGACGGTGTAGTGTCTTTTATAAAAGTTTCACTGGTTTCTCCATATATTCAGGGATTATCTATGGCATTTATTTTGAAATTTTCCTAGAAAATTTTTGGGAGATGCTTCTGGGGTTTCTCCAAAAGTTCCTCCAGGAAATGCTTAAGATTTATTCAGACCTTTCTTCAGAAATTCTTTCAAAAAATTTCCGGTGCTGCTTTAGGTATTTTTCCAATGATCCTCTTAGAATTTTTTGCAGAAATTGCTGCAGTTTTTCCTGGTATTCTTCAGGGAATAATTCTTTCTGAAACCAGGCCACCATTTACATAAAGTCTGGGATTTCAAATTTTTCTTATTTATTCGCTAGAATATGATAAAAAAGGATGAAAACCACTTTGGTTAGGTTAAATTGATGGAACCATCGCTTGGCAAGGGGCTGACAAGGTGACAAAAATGACGATTTTTCATCAAATTGCACCTAATTTATCGCGTAATATTTCAAATTTTAATGTCGTAACATATACAAAACTTTACTTTTCTATGAAGGGAAAGTATAGACACCCAAGCAACACACATGTTATAATAGAGTTACGACAGCGCAAGTTTTGGTTGTATAGAAGTTTATTTTACGTAATTCTAACATTGTGTTGAAATAACGTAAAATAAACTTCTATACAACCAAAACTTGCGCTGTCGTAACTTTTATATAACATGTGTGTTACTTGGGCAATCCATTTGAAGTTGAAAAATTCTTGTCAGCCATCTTGGATTCGGTCGCCATTTTGAATTTTATCATTAAATCGCGATTTTCGCTGTGTTCGCAACCACCGATTTCAAATCTCAACTCACCATTAGAAACCTGAGAGTCTAAGCTTTTCAAAACATTAAAAAAATAGGTGTGTATTGACCGCAACAATGATATATCGATGAAAACGTTAGGCGACCTCCCATTCTCCCATAGAGAGTTTTTAAGGGATTTCCCCATAAAATCATACCGGCATTTTTTATTTGAAGATTTCGTTTTTTCTGCAATTCCTAATCCTAAAAAAACTGGATGAAAATCTGAAATAACTCCTAGAGGAATTTTTAAAGGAAACCCTGAAAATATTTCCGACGGCATCATAGTATCAATTTCTAAAAACAATCATTGGAGAGATTTCTGCAGGAATCCCCGAAGTAATTTCTCATGGGATTCTTGAAGGAATTTTTGGAAGAATTTCCAAAGTTATCTCTGTAAGATTTTCAAAGAAATTTTTAGATGAATTTCTGAGAAAATCTATGGAATAACTTGAAGAAATTATTTGATCAAACTCCTGAGGAAATCCCTGAAACTCTGAAAAAGTCTCTTAATATATTTTTGAAGGAACTCCTGAAGGAGTTTCAAAAAGAATCTGTGCTGGTATGTCTGAAACAATCTCTGAAAGAGTTTCTGATGAAATCTTCAGTAGAATTTTTGAGGAATGTTCAAGAAGTACATACTCTTGAACATATCTTTAGAGAAAACTAAAGGAAGTTCTTGAAGAAATCGCTAGAGGAACTTCTGTACAATTTACTGGAGACACACCTGGAGAAACTATTTGGGAAAACCTTGGTGGAGTTCCCAGGAAAGTTTATTGATGAATTTTGAAAAAATACCTAGAGAAACCCTTTGATACAATTCCGAAAGCGTACCGGGAGTCATCTGCGAACGTATTTCTGAAGCAATTCATGTACATGGAGAAACGTCTAGAGAAGCTTCTATAAAGATCCTTTGTGAAAATTCTTGAGATATTCCTAAAAAAAGCTCTAGGGAATTACTTCTGAATAAATTCCTTAAGAAGTCTGAGGAGAAAATCCTTAAAGTTACCCTTAAAGAAAATGCCGGAAAAAATCTGAGGGAAAATTTGGAAGAATATCTAGAGGAAACCTGAAGGAATCTCTAAATGAACTCCAGTAGGAATCTCTGGAGGAATTCCTACAAGATTTTGTAAATGAAACCCAAAAGATATTCTTGGACTCACTCTTACGAAAACCTTCATTGGAATCCTGAGCAATTCCTGAACAAATCTCAGCATGATTTCTTGAAGTTTTCTGCAGGCATATCTGTAGAAAATATTGAAGGAGCTTCTTTGAGAGCTCTTAGAAAAAAAATTCACGTATTTTCACGCGTTTCAGAAGGAACGCGTGAAAATCAGCCCAAAAGAATTCTTGGAGAAATTTATAAAGGATTCCTTGAGCTAATATCTGCAAAAAAATCTTTAAAAACCCTTAGAAGTATTTCTGAAAGAAACCTTGGTACAAAGATTTTATGACTGAATTCCTGGAGTACTTTCTGAAGACTTCCATGGAACAATTTTGTATAGCATCCATAAAAAATTTCATGAAAAACCCTGAGTGTGTGTAGTGACGGCTCGGCAGCTGGAGGCCAGATTTGCGCGCGCGTTGCCTTCGGTGCTCCGATTTAGTTTTTTTCCATTTACTTTTTGCGCTTTTTGATCCGATTGATGGCAGAGGAAGAAGACCCGGCTTCAGTCAGTGTGTGTAGTGACGGCTCGGCAGCTGGAGGCCAGATTTGCGCGCGCGTTGCCTTCGGTACCCCGATTTAGTTTTTTTCCATTTGCTTTTTGCGCTTCTTGATCCGATTGATGGCAGAGGAAGAAGACCCGGCTTCAGTCAGTGTGTGTAGCGACGGCTCGGCAACTGGAGGCCGGATTCGCGCGCGCGTTGCCTTCGGTGCTCCGATTTAGTTTTTTTTTCGTTTCGCATTTTTGGTTCGATTGATGGCAGGCGATTATCCGGTGAGTTTGTTCCTTGTTATTCTCTTTCTATGGATTCTACATCAATTATTATATTAATACAATTTTATACCATATATTTATATTATCCTCTTTTCAAATATTTTTTCATTGACTTTGTATAGTTCGTCACCATGAGTGTCGACTTGGATTTTTGTTCCATTTTGTCACTGTTCGAGATGGCATTTTACAAACTATCTCTTCTTTTTATTGCATTTCATTTCTTTTGTGCGTTTAACGACATACTATTTTTCTATGTATCTGTCCATGTATATTTGTTGCAAGTATTTTTATGAATAAATATTGAGCGATCACCTTACGTGGGTGGTCAATTGTTTGCTTTCCGCGTGAAGCGAGCAATAGCGCATCAGATTGCATGTTTGTTTGTTGTAAATCTTGAGTGTCCACCTGACGCGGGTGGCTGATTGTTTACTTGCCGCGCGGAGTGAGCAATAGCGCTTAAGTTTGTATGTGTTGTCGCGTCTTTAATAGTAAATATTAAACGATCACCTGACGTGGGTGGTCGATTGTTTGCTTTCCGCGTGATGCGAACAATAGCACTTTGTTGCTTCATTTGTAGTCAATATTGAGCAATCACCTGACGAGGGTGGTTGGTTGTTTGCTTTCCGCGTGAAGCGAACAACATCACTGCAGTTTGCACGGCATACTGCAACTCCAAAAGGTCATATTACTTATCGAAGTGAATCCTGACCCAACGATACCTGCCCTACTAACAATCACTCCTTCCTGCAGCTTTTGGTGGAGACGTGCGGTAAACGCCAACTTTCACATAACAAAGGTAGCTATTAACATTCCTTCACTCTTCCAACCTGACTGCAAGGACGTGGCCGGCGCCGTTATTGTACTGTTAAAGAGAGCCTCTGAAGCGTGCACAGTGAGAATGTTGACCACTCCCAGTCAATTATTCAGTTGATTCATTGTGCAACTGTCATTGGTTCGAGTCAATCACGGAGTAGCAACCATAGATATGTGCAGTCAGTCTAAGCTAAGCTAAGCTAAGCTAAGCATAAAAAATTTCATGAAAAACCCCTTGGAAAAAAATATGGAGGAATCTTATACAAAATATTTGAAGAAATCTACAGGAAAATTTCTAAAGAAATCCCAGAAAGAATTTCCGACAGGAACTTTGGAATTATTTCTGAAGAAGTCGGTGGAAGATTTTCTAAGACAAATCCTTGGAGGAATTTCTGGAGCTATTCTGAGCTTTTGATTTCCTGAAGCTAAATTTATTTTAATTCAGTTGTTAACTTTCAAAGCCTGAAGGAATCGCTGAGAGCATTTCCGTAGGAGTTGATAGATAATTTCTTGAAAGAATTTTCGTACGGATTTCTGAAAGAATCTATGGAGGAATTTCTGAGTTCAGTCAGGTCTTTTTTACGCGGTTTTGATTTACGCGGCCGCGTAAATGAAAACTCCATTAAAAAAAAAATTTCATCGTCTTATTTTTGCATGATTCGTCGAGAAATGGTGAGATTTTTTTACGCGTTTTTTTGAAATTTGAACTGAGTTTTTTTTACGCGATACGTATCCCGCGCTTTAAAAAACTGACTGTAAACTCATGAAAGTTTTTCTAGGGGAAATTCTGGAGGAAATTACAGAATAAAAATCTAGAGAAATCCAGAGTTCTTAAATTCATTCAGGGAGTAGGGTCAGGGTCCATTTGGGCAGGGGCCCTATTTAAGGCACATGCTGATATAACTCAGTCTATTGTGAACCAATTGACTAGATGTTTGGTATACGGTTAGATACGCACAGTATCTGTACAAAAAATCTTGTCATTTGGTTTGACTGAGGTCCCGTTAGCCCATTAGTAAAATATTTGGTCAACCAAGACCAACAAATGATCAACACTACGTGAATCATAGCAACCTTGGATAAATGTCGGACTTCACGACAAATATTTGTCATGATGACAAACAGTTTAATGGCACCTTTATATCACCAAGTGGCCAAAATAGGTGCCTTTGCCCAAATGGTCCTAGATCCTAATTTCTAGAAAACTTAGGAGACAGTTCTGAAGCCAACTATAAATTTTCTTAAGAAGTTCTTGGAAAAATTGCTGAAGGAATTCTCAGACAAATCTCCAAAGATATTCCTGGCATAATTTCCTACAAAGTCTGCAAGTATTTTCTGATGAAATTTCGGACGATTTTCACGTAGGCCGGTTTTTTTTTTAATATTCAGTAGAACTGCTTTCTTTCATGTATGCAATCGCAAAAAATGAAAAAAAAAAAAATACACAGGTCATTTTTCTTATATTTGCAATGGCGCGCATACTCGGAGAAAAACATTTTTGTTCTGTTCTCAAGAGCTTGTTATTCATTGAGCAATGTGAAGTAACCTCGATGACACCACTGGTGGAAATTCTGTATACCGGGAGAAGTTATGATGAAAATCCTTTGGGATTTTTTATTTTATAAACTGTTTATTTTAATAATCTAACCAGTGGCGGCCGAATTCCAGCGCAAAGTTTCTTCGAAGAGAAGAAATTTTCTGCCATTTCTCACCAGCAAGAAAATTGTCTTCTCTTCGAAGAAAAAGGGTACCAGAATTCACCTACAGGTATATGAAAAATCATGTTTTTTCGGATAGACAAAATGATCGGGACAGGCAAAATTTGCATTTTCCAAAAAATGTTCAACTAGCTGTAACTTTTCAGTGCATCAAATATTCTCAAAAATTCACTGTAAGTTGATCAACTACTTGTGTATCGGTGGTCAAAGTTTGGGCTATTCTGCACAAAAATATAAAGAAAAGTCTAGAAAAAGGTATAATTAGTCGATAGCTAACTTTGAGCTGCTATATTTCCGAATTCAATAGACCGAATGCAATGAAATTTTGACTATTCATGACTTATATAATGAGCTTCGAAAAACGTTCGACTTAACTTAAAATTCTTACCACGGAAGAAAATTATAACGATTAGATGTTTTTCTAATAAATCATCAAATTATTCAAAACTTCAACATCGTTTCAAAATTCAAGATGCTAATTATAGCTCATATAAATTTCCTCTTATTGACTTAACTAAAAAATCATAAAATAAATGAAATCGCAATAAATTTTTCTCTTGTTAGTAATTTTAAGTTGAGTCAAATGTTTTTAAAGCTCATTATCTAAGTAATTAATATTCCAAATTGCATCGCATTCGGTTCATTGACACCGGAGATATGACAGCTCTAAGGTTGCTATCGAAAATAATACCTTTTTCTAAAAATTTTATAATAGCCTGATATTTTTCAAATTTTGACCACTGATACACACGTAGTTGGTTAACTTTCAGTGAAAATTTGAGAATGTTTGGTGCTTTTTCGAAAAGTTACAGCTAGTTGAACATTTTTAAGAAAATGCAAATTTGGCCTGCTCCGATCATTTTGTCTCTCCCTGTTAGGTATGAACGGAACCATTAGTGTACCTGGGATGGACCGAATGTGCCCATTAATAATAAGAATGAATATGCACTGAACATTTTTTATTTCATGCTTTTAATGCACATTTGGTGTTGTCCATAAACTACGTAGGTTTTTTTTTATGAGACTTTGCCGCAATGCGGCATTCGACTCTGATCACTACGTACAGTATAACCCATAAAAAATGCGACAGTTTTAAAAGTCATCGTTCCCCTACTTTGAACTGATTAACCTTGCATGTATCTATTGGATAGTATAGTAGAGCCACTAATCTGATAATGGCAAAGTAACGTAGACTGATTTGATGCACATACCTTTGGAAATATAACGTTGAACATATGGATGTCGTAATGGTCCACGCGCCAGAGGCTGTTTTTAAGGATATAATTTTCCTTCAATTGCTTTCAATCACATTCAATCACATTTTGTTTTCAAAATAGTACTTTCATGGCTGGATAAGGTCTTCAGGAGTTCGTTGGTTCGTCGTAACTTATAAATTAAGAGACATTTTCTGAAAATTGAATTATTTGACAAATGATAATTTTTAGAAAATATTATGTTTTAAGCATGAAATTGTTTTTAAGCACTTAGTATTTGTACCTATCATAAAGGTAGGTTTATATGCCTTCATCGATTTGTTTGATTGTTTTAAAAAATGTTCAAACAGTGTTAAGTTTTTTATTAATTTATGTTAAACACGGTTTTTAATATGTAGCCCTTTTTTTAGTTTTTGTTTCCTAAACATTTGAAATTATTTTTAAAATATTTTTCAAACATGGGCGTATTAAAGAGTACATATTTCTCCATGGTTTCCATGTGTTTAAAAGTTTCTATCTTAGATCATTTTGCTCTGAAAATTGAAGGAAAGCTTTATTTTATTTAGAAATTGTTAACAATTATAAGGTATCCCATACACGTAATCAATGAATATTTTGACAAAATATTTAGAGATCCTATATGACAATGACCTCCTTATTGTATCCTAATCCAAAAAAGTTTAATTCATTAGGATTATTTCATTAAAAATCAACAAATACCGCAAAAAATGGAATGTCGCATTTTTTTATGGGTCACGCTGTAGATTCATTTTCAAACATTTTGAGTAATATCCGGACTTTAGCCAGAAAGCACCAACCAAGATATAATTTCTCAAAAAAACTTTCTATTCAATAAACATGATGAATTTCTGAAACAGTCTAGTACGAAAGGGCCAATATCAGTAAGCCGGTCAAATCTTCCAACCTAACGCAGTTACTAGCCAACAAAAGGTCAGAAAGAGATTTTCCCATCAAAACCCCGAATTGTGGTTGCATTTAATAGCTTTTCATGACTCGCAAGCGGACCTGAGGAGCTGTGCAGGCAGAGGCTATAAACAGCATGAATCCCTCCCCAAAGTCAATCTTAAATCAATTGACCGCGAAACACTCGTTCCGGAAGGCGAGGCCGGGGAAACAGAAAATTCTTCCTCGAAAGCTCGCGGTGTGGTCGGTCACGAGAAGACCAGACTATTCAGCTAAGACCGAAGATCGACCATATTTACTTGGTTGGCTGTAAAACGGGTCAAAAAGTAAATGTGTAAAAATCCCTTCTATTTCGCAAAAGCGAGGTCGGGTCGGTCGCGATGTTGTCGTTGCCGGCATCATCTGTAGTGAAGATGTTACAGGAGCCGGATTCCATCGGACTCGCTCACTGGGGTGTGATGAGAGAACTTTCGCATGTTTGAATTAATGATGAGAGTTAAATTTAATTTCCGTCCAGACGGTTCTATTGTGTTAGCTGCGAAAATCAGGGATTCCAGACAAAATTTAAGCATAGGGTGTTTTCTTTTCATTGAAAATTAAAAAATATTTGTGTGACGAGTTGCAAAAAGCTGATTTTTTCAGCACGACTCTTACATTTATCCGACGAGGCCTGCCGAGTTGGATAAATACGAAAGAGTGCTGAAAAAATCGAGTTTTGCAAAGCGTTTCATACAAAATTTTATGCAATGATTTTTTTTTTCATTATACAACTCATTTGAGTTGCATAATTCATTCATTATGAAACTATTTTTCATTATGCAACTCATTTCAGTTGCATAATGAACCAGTTGGGAAAATATGGCTATTATAATACCAAAATGAGTTATACAACGCATTTCATATTCTGTTATTACATATAAGATACTGTTACCAAAAATAAAAACCTCAACTATACTCCAAATTTCCAATGCATGTTCCACAACATTGAAATTCTAATGCAAAGCAATTTGGAAATGAGCTCTTTATAAACTACATGAACCAATATATCATCTAATCATTTGATATTCCCTAATAATTCTGAGCCTGCTTCCCCTTGTGAATTTGTACCATGGTTTTGCTAAAGACACTTAGGTGCTCAAGTTTCGTCGCCATGGTTTATTCATTCTTACCCTATGTTCAGCACTTGGTGATGGAGACTCAATCCACACAGTTAAGAATAGAGCGCTATGCCCCCATATACCACGGTTAGACGCTAAGAAAACAATCTATGCTGCTGGGATGGAACACAACATGAGTCGAACGTACAACTACGGACGACTAACAGAAGGATCAATCTAGATAAATAATGCAATAAAATATTAAACCTCATTAGCGTTCTCGCTCGTTTGCTCAGTTTCGCGACCGAGACTTTGTTGGTCGTGAAGGCGGCTCGGCTCGTATAGAAAAGCTAGGATAAATATAACTTCTCACCACTTTGTTGGTTGTTTCCATTATATGTACCTAGACCTCTAGCTAGAGGATCAGAGGAAGACTAGACTCGGTGATATAAATTGGCAAGCGATGAAGGATGGGCTTTGCTGTTTCGATATCGCGGGAAGTATGTTAGATTAGGCTGACATTAAATTTGAATAACTGTCGAGCGTTCTCTGGTATGAAGCGAAGAATGATGCTGTAATTTCTCATATAACACAAGAAACAATTAGTATTCGAACGACAAGTATACCTCGATTTAGTGGACATTTCAATTTTTAAAATGTGGATAAAATTGAATTTTACTTAAAATCAAAGCAAGTTTTTTATTGGGCATACACAATAACTTTATTGGTATAAATGTCAAAACAAATGTAAAAAAATAAGGTTTTCATTCAGGGATTGGTTTAAAAATGTCTACGAGAATTTACCCTGGAATTCCTATACGAATTGCTTAAAAAAATCTCTTTTACGAATTGCTTTAGAAATTCTTCCTGGGATATTTTCTGAAATTTCTCAAGGGGTTCCTTCTTGAGAGTCGTAAGCACTTGACAGCAACCTCGAATTTTTCCAGAAGTGTCACAAAGAGTTGTGTAAGAAAGTTGTGTATGAGTTTCTACAGAAATTGCTCCAGGGATTTATTTAGAAAATATTTTAGAGATTTACCCCATTTTTTCAGGGCTTTTCTAGATTTTTTTCATAAATCCTTCGGAAATTCCTCTAAAAGCGTTCTTTCAAACGATCTCCCAAGGATATATTTCAAAACCTTCTCCGAGGTTTGCTTTGAAAATTGTTCCAGGGATATTTTTTGAGAATCTGAATTTTTGTCAGGAAATCTTCCTGGGATTTCTTTGTAAATTCCTCCAAGGACTCTTTTTAAATTGTGAGATATATTCGGGAATTTTCTGCAGAGATGACTGCCCTAAGGATTTCTTTACAATTTTTGAAGGGATTATTTTAGAAGATCTACCATGGTTTTTATTACAAATTCGACTAATAATTTGCTCAGAAATATATCCAGATTTTTTTACAAAATTCTCAAGGATTACACAGATTTTTAGATAATACCAGTTTACAGCATTTTTAAACTCGGTAAGCTGATGATCATTTTTGGTGTAGAATCATGTCCTGAGTTCAAAAACGCGAAGGAAAAAAATTACAGCAAAGCGGATTTTTTTCTCGACTTTCCATACAAGGTTGATGATTTGAAATCGATTTTTGTTCTATTTTTAAGCAAAGTCGCTCACTTCACACATCTCATTCTTCGTATCAATGCTCCGATTGAGTTGAATTTTTTACTGTAACTCGCCTACATAGGATATGTCATATAAACGTCGAGAAAATTTTTTTAAATTGTTTTTTTCTTATTGAAAAAAAAAATGCAATTCTTCATATAATTCTTGAAATTTTGCTTAAATTTAACCCTAAAAGGGATACCTGGGGTCCCAGGCGCCTTTCATAGCTCGTCTTTGATGGAACACACTCAGCGAGGTGACGAAACTGAGGCCATGAAGGTATCCCTTTTAGGGTTAAGGAGATCGTCCCTAAAATTTGACAATATCTTCAATTTCATCAATTTGACGCAAAGTCTGCATTCAGATGATCGAATGGTATTATATTCAGCTTCTAATTTATGGAAAAAGATTTAAAATTGCTTGAACAAAACGGACATTTGGATTTTAGTAAATTCCATATTTTAAAAAGTTGTAAAACTCGATATTGAGCTAAAACTCAAAAACTGTTCTACTTAAAATTGTTTGAAGCACGGTTTTGAAATCAGCGCTGAATTGTGCTTCAAAAATTTTGGTTGTTGGCAAAAGTTCACGACTTTCGTTTTATTTTGTAAACTAGTGTAATTCTTTCATGAAGCTTTGCTGGATTCATTAAAAATCTTTCTAGAGTTCCTGAAAAAAAAAACCCAGGGACTCTTAAAGAAGTTTCCTTTGGAAACTCCTCGTAGATTTGCTTTCATTAAACCATCTAAGGATTCCCTTAGACTTTAGAATGTTCTCCAAAAATTTTTTCAAGAACTTCTAAGATAGTCTTGCACGGATAACTTTGCATGGATTCCTTTAAAAAACACTTCAAAAATTTCTTTCAAACAATCTTGCATAGATTGTTCTAGTAATTCATCTATGAATTCCTTCTGATTTTGGTTTTTTATAGAGATTCCTCCAGAAATTTTTGAAAACATTCATCTAGAAAACCTTCCATAAATTTTCTCAAAATACTCCATTGATAATGATTTACGGTTACATTAGGAATCAACAATTCAGAAGAAAATTCATGGAAGATTTCCTGGTGGAATTTCTTGAGAAATCCTTGGATATATTCCTGGAGGAAACCCTGAGGAAATTCCAGAAAGAATTTCTGAATGAATCCCTGGAGGATTGCCTGGAGAAATTCCTGGAAGACTTACTGTAAGAAATTCCGAAGAAATTCTCCGGGGAATTTCTGAATCAATTTCTCGAGAAATTCCAGGAGGAATTCCTGAAGAACTACTTTGGGTAATTCCTGGAGAAATTCTTGATGGAATTCTGGTTGAATTCTGAATGAAATTCTGGAGGAGCTTCAGGAAGAACTCCTACAGAAACTCCTGGAGGAATGCCTGAAGGAATACCTGGAATAACTCCTGGATAAATTCCGAGAGGAATTCGTGGGAATGTTTCTAAATGAATTCCTGGATCAATTCCTGGAGGGATTTCTGAAGGTATTCGTGGAGGAATCCCAGGATGAATCCCTGTAGAAATTCCTAGAGGAATGCCTGGAGGAACCCCTGGAGAAATTCCTGAGTACATGCCTGTTGGAATTCCAGATGGAATCTCTAGAGAAATTCCTTGACAAATCTCTAGAGAAATTCCTGGAGGAATCATTGCAAAAATTCCATGAGGAATCCCTAGAGGAATTCCTAGAGGATTTCCTTGAAGAATTACTGGAGCAATGTCAGGAAGAATTCCTGAAGATATCCAAGGAGCAATTCCAGAAGAAATTTCAAGAGTCGTTTCTGAAAAAAAAAAATCACAGGAGGAAGTATTGAAGAAATCGCTGAAATTATCGAAGAAATCCTGATGAAATCATTTAAAGAGTACGTAGAGAAACTCTTGGAGGAACATCTCTAGCAGTTACTGAAGGAATCGCTCTAGCAGTTACTGAAGGAATCCCTGGAGGAGTTCATTAAGAAACTCCAGGAGAAATTGTGGAAGCAATCCCAAGATGAATTCCTAAGGGTATCTCTAAACAGCTCCTGGATAAAGTATTGGATTTATTCCTGCAGGAGTTTCAGAAAAAAAAATCCAAGAGGAGTTCCTGAAAGAACCGTAGAGAATCACAATGATTGACTTAGTTTTTAGTAAAAGCGATAAATTGAGTGTAATTGAATTGCCACTTGATAAAATATCTGACCATGCAACTATAGGACTCGTAATGGAAAATTCGACAAAGGAAGTAATACCGCATAGGATAAAAATAAAATGTTGGAAAAAGTATTCAAGGTCTCGTTCAGCGGAAAAGCTATCAGAAGCAATATAGTCTACTGTGAATAGTATGGTTGAAGAGAAAGAGATTGTTGTTACAGACACAGCCCCATGGTACACAAGTCCTTTAAAGTCTTTGAAGATACTCCGGGATGAAGCTCATTTGAAATTTAGAGCAACGCGAAATCAATCAGATTGGAACGATTACCAGATAAAAAGAAATAGCTGTGTTTATGCCATTCGGGATGCTAAAAAGTCGGCTGTTCAACAAGAGCTGAGAGCGTGTAGTAACAGCTCAAAAAAGCTGTGGAAATCCTTGAAGAGATTGATGAATCCAGCTAAAAATACTGACATAGGAGTTCGATTTTCCAATATTGACGATGATCTTGATGACAAAGCAAAAGCTGATAAGTAGAATGACTATTTCATTGACAGCGTTAAGCAGATTCACAACAGCATACCAGAGTCTAATTTGAATGATGCCGAGAATACAGAAAGTTCAAGTTCAAATAGCAGATGGTCAGTATTCGAGCCAGTTGATATGACCCGTTTGAAAAAAAAAACCGTATATAACTTGAAGCAATGCGGAGGAATCAATAACGTTGATAAGACAGTAATGATTGATGCATTCGAAGCAATTAAACACGAATTTCTCGCTTTGATCAATATGTCCCTGAGTAAAGGAGAATTTTCATCAAGCTGGAAGAAGTCTTCAGTGGTGCCAATACCGAAAGTGCCAAATTCACAAAAAACCTGAAGATAGAAGACCAATAAACATGTTACCATTACATGAAAAAGTCATTGAGCTCATAGTCAAGGAGGAGTTAATGTCTTTTTTCAACAATCATGACATTCTGTTGCGAGAACAGTCTGGTTTTAGAAAACATCATTCTTGCGAAACTGCATTAAACTCGTTGCTTTTCAAGTGGAAAAATGCTTTAGAAGATAGAAAAGTAGTTTTAGCCATATTCTTAGATTTGAAAAAGGCATTCGAAACCATAGACAGAAATAAGTTATTTAGTACTCTACATAATATAGGAATTAGTGGTAAGGTTATTGACTGGTTCAAAAGTTATTTAACAATGAGGACACAAGCTACTATCTATCGAGGACAAGAATCTGACTATAAATACGTTGACTTAGGGGTTCCACAAGGTAGCGTGCTAGGACCAATACTTTTCATTTTGTATATTAATGATATTAAGGATGTTGTGACGTTTGGTAATATAAATTTGTTTGCTGATGATACAGTATTGTTCATTGTTGCTGACAGCATTGCAGAAGCGTATTCAGTAATGAAGCTTGAATTGATCAAACTGACGGAGTGGCTGAAGATAAAGAAACTGAAATTAAATGTCAAGAAAACAAAGTATATGTTAATTACAAACAAAACAAGAACTGGACATGTTGACACCTTATCAATCGACGGCGAAGTTGTTGAGCAAGTTAATGTTGTAAAATATCTTGGAGTGATGGTTGACGTGAAACTAAATTTCAATGAGCATATTGACTACATAATAAGAAAAGCTGCTTCAAAATATGGAATGTTGTGTAAAATCAACAAGTTTTTATCATTTGACAACAAGGTTATGTTGTTCAAGACTGTCTTGTCAAGACATTAGTAGCTTCACACTTCGAATATTGTGCTTCCATACTGTTCCTGGCTACAAAACGGCAGATGACGAGAATGCAAACTGTGCAAAACCGGACAATGCGATTGATATTAGGGTGTGGTAGGATGACGCCAAGTAGACTGATGAGAGATATGCTGCAATGGATGCCAGTAAAATTAAGCACGGATTGACACCAACATATTTGACTGAAAACATACAATATGGATCAGACGTTTCATAAATACGAGACGAGAAGAGCCAATGACTTTCGCTTACCGAATTTGACGATGACAGGAACACAGAATTCATTGTTTTTCAAAGGATTTAGAATTTTCAACACGCTGCCGGACGAAATAAAAGGAGAGACCAATGAATTAAGATTCAATCACAAATGTATCCAATTTTAAAAGCACATGACTTACGCGGGAGCATTGAGTAGATATTGAGCATGAGCATGAGCATAGATGACCGCACAATTCGTAGTTGCTACTCCGTGATTGACCAGAGCAATCGAAATTGCACAAGGAACCAATGAATAGGGCTTGGGACTAGCTTACTATTCTCAATGTACACAGGTCGAGAGCTCTCAACTTTAATAAGGTCAATAACGGCGCCGGCCACGTCCTTACGGTCATCGAGGATGGAAGGGAATGTTAGTAAGACAAACGTTGTTAAAAAGACCGCGAATCGCTGCATCTCCACGTGTGTCTCAGGAAGGAATTTTTTGTTAGTAGGGTAAGGTACATTGTCAGTCCGGGAGTCACCTAAGGTTGGTGATATGATTTGACAATGGATCAATATACACAAACCGCCGTTAACAACCGACCACTTTTCGACGCAAGAACTAGCCAAAAAGAAAATTTTATCGCGCGTCTCCACTCCACTAGGGAGCAGAAACCTTTAGTCTATTCCACACAGAAATACACTGAACGCGACTGATTTGTCGGCGCCCGGATTTTTTCTCGACCGGCGAACCCGAACTAACATTTTTTACTCTTTTGTGTAAATGCAAAAAATGAAAGAAAATATTTATTATCAACTAAAAGTGTATTGGAAACTAGCGCCGAAGGGAAGCGAAAAATTCGGAACCGACTCAACCACGGCGCGCGCACACTCGTCCCGTGGTCGGAGCCCCGCAGAGAGGAGAAAAAAAAAATCGCAAAAATCTAGCAAAGCGAGCGCGCGAAACTTTGCTGCTGCCGAACTACCGCACACTACTGACCATACGCGGGAGCATTGAGTAGATATTAACCCTAAAAGGGATACCTTCATGGCCTTAGTTTCGTCACCTCGCTGAGTGTGTTCCATCAAAAACGAGCGCTGAAAGGCGCTTGGGGTCCAATGGACCCCAGGTATCCCTTTTAGGGTTAAGGAGTGAACCAGACTGGAGGACGATGAGAAATAAAATATCAAATTGATAAACTGTCTTGTAAGCCTCCCATTTACAAATGAAGCGTATGGGGTGGAGGTGGAGTTCATAGACTTCTACGGGACCATCTAGATAAAAAAATGTTACTTTGTTATGTTAGAATCATTGGGGCTTATATAGAGCCTGTTGATTAGATAAATAAATTATTGATATGTATAATTGAAATTGAATTAAAGTAGGAAGGGCGACGGCAAGGACACTGGCACAAATTTCCCAAATGAAGGACACCGTGCTTCTGGAGCTGAACTACTATTACAGGGGTTCCCAACCTTTTTGAGGCGACGACTCCCTTTATGGATTATCAAAACATTTTTAGAAAAAAAAATCTGAATAAAATAAATCAAAACCGAGTTATTTAAGTATAGTGATGTAGCCAGAAATTTAATGTGGGATGGATATTCGACGATAAATGATACTTTTTTTTTATTTGATATCACATTTTGTAAACAATGATGCCTTGTACATTCAATTGCAGTCGTAGCTAAAAAACAGCGGCGTAGCCTTTTTTTTTTTCTTTTCTGAAAGCGTTATACATTGAAAATTCGTTAGGATGGTGAATTGTACCAAAAATCGAGTATTCTAACCAATACCACCATTGATTTGTTCTGAAAAAATCCCCCTATGAATATAAAACAACATTTTCTTATCAAGTCAGAAAAAAACTCCTTATTTTACAATTTCAGTAAAAATAATTCTTAAATATTGACCCGAGATGAACTAGCCCAAAAATCTTAAATATTTACTAAAAATATTCTGAAACCAAATCAATTCAAAATTTCTCACTAGATTTAATGTTTTTAGTCTCCAGAAACACTTACAAAAATTGTTTCCATACATGTAACAACTTTGAAATTCTGTATAATTATGTAAATTTCTGAAATGTTTTGAACAAGCATTTTTTAAATCCTGAAGAAAAAAAAAAACCAGTAATATTAGGGAATGTAATCTATATGAATGAATAAACATCTGGACATGTTTCTTGAAACTACTGAAAAAATCACCTTGTAGTATTTTTGCCACCCATTCGACCCGATTACCGCCAACTCTCGGAATCACTGGTTTGTACTCATCTCTCATTTCACGTGTTATTGATTACCGATATAGAAAAAAAAACTAAAAACAAAATTACAGAATGAAAATTTGGTAAAATTTGCACAAAATGGAATAAAAAAATAACTTTTTTTTGTAACCCTACGCCCCCCTGGACTGACTTCACGGCTCCCAGGGGGCAGACCACTGGTTGGGAACCCGTGTACTAATATATCGAGTAGTAACAAAAGCTAATTATGATAAAGTCATACAGTGATCAAACCTATAAAAATATAATATTCTAGGAGTTCGAAAAAAAAAAATTATCATTATTTATGAAGGAAATCAGAATGTCGACCCAAAGTCCCATTCGGTCTGCTTCAGCCTAACAACCCATTCTGATGATGATTAACCTGAGCTTGTTAGGGGAATATCTGTAAATAAAAAGAAAATCGCGTTAAGTGCTGTTCCTTTGAATTCCACTAAGAATTTGCATCCTTTGACAGATACGTATTTCGACCTCAACTGTAAGGTCGTCTTCAGTGTCTTGTACTTGAGTCGAGTCAAGTACAAGACACTGAAGACGACCTTACAGTTGAGGTCGAAATACGTATCTGTCAAAAGATGCAAATTCTTAGTGGAATTCAAAGGAACAGTACTTAACGCGATTTTCTTTTTATTTAACCCATTCTGCCTAACGTGCGTTGGATTGGACTAATGAACTTTTATTTGATTTCCCTATGTTCACTTGCTTTACTAAAGAAATCAAGGAATAAATGGGGACACCTGGTTGTTGACCCCATGTTGAGTATAATATTGTTTGATTACTGTTAAAACTTTGAGTACCCTAAAAATAATACCGTTTATCGGAACGAAATCGAAAAAAGTTTGAACAATGGCGGCATGTTACTTACCTTACCCTACAATAATCCACTCAAACCAATTGTTCATTTTTTTGGCGGTTGTCTTAATTAAATATGCTTTCTTTTATTCTTATCTATCTTTTCGCAGTCTACACTTCCGTTCACATCACCAACCTAGACGTGCCGCGAACGTACATCCTCGAACGGGAGGAGTTTATCACAGCTTTCTCTGCAGGACATCGGCATCCGTTGGTTCATATTGAATCCGAGCCTGATGAGAGTAGCAGTAGTAGTCCAGCAGCGACACCCACAATTCCTGATACGAACTTCACTGCCGCCGCCGCCGCCGTTGCCGCGAGCAACATCAGTAGTAGTAGTGGTAATAGTAATGATGGGAAAAGTTCCCACGAGATTAAACCGCTGATAATGGACTGCCAGTATGAGATCAAGGCTAACGAGTGTGGTTTTGTGCTGAAATGGTACTTTAACAAAAAGTTAATTTACCAATGGATACCGGCGCGGAATCCCGTTGGAATGGTAAGTGATTGAAGTTAGGTATGTGGAACGTTGGAGTTGCCTGAGTTCTGCTGATCTGCGAATAACTGTACCATGCCGGAAAACACAATTAACCATGAAAATCTAACATTTTTTTCAAGAATTTCTCCATGAATTTATTGGTCCCTCAAAAAACCTGGTTCAATAATGACTTAGAATTGATATATTTTTTGTTTTGAAATCTGGATTTTTAAATTTTATACGAACGAGTAGCTTTTTCTGAGCCATAAGATGAATTTTTTAGATTTTCAGAATTCAATTTCGATTCTGAAATCAACTTCAAAGAATTTTTTTATATCACCCAAGTTACATTTTGACTTTGTACCTTTGTACAGGTATTGAGAACTGTCATAAAACCTGACATCTTTTTGAAAGTTTCTTCTTTTAATAAAAAATAACACGTCTTGATGTCTAGATGGTTGTCAAGCAAAAGAGAGCGAACCTGTTTATTGCTGTTGCTTTTAAGCACCACATAACTGTGCCACACTGTATCTTTTCTTCTTCGTATTGTTTACATTCAATTATCGAAGGGGGTTCAAGCCATGAACATCGAAAGTTCAAAACATCGAATGGAAATCTTACAATATCTTCCCCTTTTAGTAACAATTTCGAAAATCGTTGAATTTTAAATTAAACTACTGGTTAGTCTTAATTTGAACATGTTAACGAGTTCTCCTTACTAATCTAGCTCTGAATTCACTGTTATCGGTTAATTGTACTTCATTAAATATTACCAAAATCGTATTGTTCGAAATCACACTTCCACTAGTAATACATAAATATTTCATCACTGTTCTTCTTCCGAATGCGAGATGATCGCCTGAGTTCATCTTCGCTTCTAGCCATTCCTGGGGCAGCTCTTCGCTTTTCGGGCGGTCGGTCCAAACGTAGTGCTCGAGGATGTACTTCATCTCGGGCCGGCGGTGGTGAAAGCCCTAAACAGGGTGGCTCATCATCAGAATTCGTTCGTTGCCTTTTCGTGCCGCGCCTACCATCCGTCTCCATCCTCCGAAGCACGACCTTACGCCGACGTCCTTCCTGGCCGGCCAATCTAATCTGCCCCTTGTGAGCCGAGATCAGATGGCTCCCCAACGATATCTGGAATATATTTGTTGATATCTTTTTAATAAATATTGCCTCTAACCATCTTTCAGTACTTGTTATTTTATTATTTCTGTAATAAACCTTGTCCCCTGTCACCAAATATGAAAATGGATCATCGACCGCACTACCAGGCTGTATGTCCAAATTCCGTCTGCTCCTTTGTCCGGAAACTGTATTTTCCACATTCCGCTCTTGACTAGGTTGGACTAATTGTTTCTTGAATGATTTCTTTGGGTTTGCTAAGTCTAAAGCGGTCTTTGGCTTAAACTTAAAAACTCTTTCAGATGGAAAATCTCCATCAGCTAAACATGTGTTTCGGTAATTAAACAAAAAGAAATTTAATCTGTCAAAAATATCAAGTTGTTTCATATTCTGATCTAACAGAAACTTTTTCAAGATATCCTTGGTAACTCTAACTAATCTTTCGGCTTGCCCATTACTTTGTGGGTGGTACGGAGGACTTTTCATTACACAAATTCCCTGTCTTTCTAAAAATGAAACAAAATACTGGGAATTGAATGGTGGGCCATTATCAGTAACTATTACGTCCGGTAAGCCAAAAGTGGCGAAAAAGGAGGAAAATTGCCTTGTTACTTTCTCAGCTTCTGTGCCATGTTTCATCCAAATGACTTCAAGCCATTTAGAAAAGCTATCAATGATCAACAAGAATGTATGACGCTCAAAAAAGAAAAAGTCTGCATGGACCCTGCTGAATGGCCGAGATGTAGGGATCCACTTCGAAGTAACACCTTGTCCAGGCACCACCGCCATTTTTTTACACACTATGCAGGAGTCAAAATACTCTTCAAGGTCTTTATTTATACCGAACCAATATACGCTTCGTCTTGCCAGTTGTTTCATTTTGATCAGCCCTACGTGGTTTGAATGAAGCAACTTAAGTATTTGATGCTGCAATGTCCTAGGGATTACGACTCTCTCCTGAAACAGTAGGCATCCATCTACCAATTCTAGGTCATGGTTTTGTGAGTAAATATCTTTGAAACTTGCATCAATTCGATCAGGCCAACCATTATTAACGTAAGAAATAATTTCTTGTAAAAATGAATCAGTTTTCGTTTCTTTGGCGATTACTGAAAACTCCACTGGCAACTCTTGTGAAAAATTTAAACTATTCACACCCTGGATCTCATACTGTTTGGGAACTTCCAGATTCAATGGGAATCTCGAGCAGAAATCAGCATTGCACATCTTTTCCGAAGGCCTATAAAGGATTTCAAAATCATAAATAGATAGATCCATAACGTACCGTTGCAACCTGGTAACAAATATAGCATTTCGCCCGGATTTTCCTAAAATCCCCAAAAGAGGTTTGTGATCAGTGAAGACCGTAAATTTTTGGCCATACAAAAACTTGTGGAATTTTTTTATGGTTGATACTGTCGCCAAAGCCTCAAGATGTAAGATTGGGTAGGTTTTTTGAGCTGAATTAAGTGAGAAAGAAGCAAAACAAATGGGTTTTTCTATACCATCAATCAAGTGAGATATGACCCCTCCAAGACCGTAAGATGAAGCATCTGCACATACAACAATCGGCAGCTTTGGGTCATATAAAACTAAAAAATCTGCTTTCAGTAGCTGATCTTTACAGCTAACGAAAGCTTTGTCACAAGTTTTGTCCCACACGAATTTTACATCTTTTTTTAGTAACCTGTAAAGAGGGTTTAAAGTTGAAGAAAGATTTCTTAAAAATTTTCCGTAATAATTAATCAATCCAAGAAAGGCTTTCAGTTGTGTAACATTTTTGGGAACTTCAGCTTTCTGAATTGTTGCCACTTTATCAGGGTTTGGTAAGAGCCCTTTGTCTGAAATAATATGACCCAAATATGGTAAACTACTAACAAAAAATTTACATTTAGTAAAATTCACCTTTATATTTGCTTTTGATAACCGATCCAATACTTCAATTAGTCTACTGTGGCATTCTTCAATAGTTCTTCCAGCAATTAGGACGTCGTCCAAATAACAATACACGTAATCCAAATCCTTCAATATAGTATCCATGACCTGCTGGAAGATGGCGGCGCTAGAAGAAGCCCCCTGAGGAAGCCTATTATATGTGAACAATCCTTTTATCGTGTTTATCACTACAAATGATCTTGATTTCTCTGAGAGATTTAGTTGTGTATAAGCATTGGACAAATCTAAAGAACAAAAAAAATTACACCCAGACAATGACGCAAATAAATCTTGTGCCGTCGGCAAAGGGTAAGTGACACTTTATTTATGGAGACCTTACAGTCTATTACCAGCCTTAAACTTTCATCTTTCTTTACAATCACCACCACAGGTGAAGCCCAAAGACTAGTTTTAACTGGCGTAATGATTCCGCTTTTCTGCATATCATTTAAAAGAGTCGACACTTTCTCCCTTAGCCTATAAGGCACATCATAAGCTTTTTTAAATACTGGCTTATCTTCGCGAAGCACCAAGTCCGTTTCAAAGCCGGTAATAGGAGAAGAAATGTCTCCGTCAAAAAGATGGCTGTATTTCATTTGAACTTCCTTTATCTTTGACCCATTATTAGACAATATGTTATTTATGGAGAAAACATTACACAATTTCTGCCTCCAGCCTTCACAAAAGGTGTCCAACCAATCCCTTCCAAATAAAGGAATGAAGTTATGTATGGTGTTCAAGACTACAAGTTCCATGTGCGCCATTTTCTTGTTAAGTGATACTTGCACAAAGGCGACTCCTAAAATTTCCAAAGAGGATCCATTTACCACAACCAACTTGCGCTGGCTAGCTTTGATAGGAAAATTTCCAAACATTTTTGAAAATTCTGTTTTACCAATCACTGTAACGGCTGAGCCACTATCCACCTCCATTTTAACAATCCTTCCTTCAATAATTGCTTCCAGGAGACAAGGTTCACTTATACGGTTAATTGATTTGATCATCAAACATGGGTAATCACCTGCTGACTCGTTTTCAGTATCGTATTCAACCCTTAATCGCTTGAAATAATCGTGAACGTTTTCCGAATCCGTATCCTGATCCGACTCCTTGACGAAATTCACCGTGGTCTTTTGGCTATTTTTGAAGCGATAACAGTTTTTCTGTACATGTCCTTTTTGGTTACAAAAGAAACACGTAAAATTAGCATATCTTCCTTTACCAGGAAATCTTCGTGCCACATCTGAACGTCCATGGTAAGTCCTTTCCTCATTCCTGGCGTAACGATCTCTATTCCTGCTTCGCGACCTATCACTTCTATTATACGCGTCAAACCGCCTCTCATACCTAGTATCGCGGCGGCCTAATCTGAACCTAACGGAATTCACATTATCAGGATTAATCGCCATTGCTCTAGCAGATACCAGGTCACGGTTTTTAATAAGCTTCTCCGCCGTTTTAAGCAGTAAATTGTCCTCATTCAAAAGCTGTCGCTGTAAATCTTTGTCGTAAATGCCATAAATCAATTGGTCTCGGATTGCAGAATCGCGAAACTCCCCAAAATCACACTGCTCAGCAAGCAATTTAACCGCTAAAATATAATTTTCACCAGACTCCGTTGGGCTTTGCATTCGACATCGAAACTTATATCGCAACACTACTTCCGATTCTACCCTGTCGAAGCGCTCTTTCAGTTTTTTCGTTATATCCGCGTAGCTCAATGTTTTTAAATCGGTTGCAGGATAGAGTAATTTCAATTCGTTAAAAACCGTCATACCGCACAAATTCATGAACAAATCCTTCTTCTTATCTTCTGCCAAATTGTTCGCCGAAAAAAAGTACTCAAAATGCTCCACATAATTGGAAAAGGACGTATTGGGGACATAGGGCTCAACCGATCCAATCAGCGCCATCTCTGTTACAATGAAACTATCTCAACAAAAGAACACAATGCAAAAAGGTCTAAATAGAAAAAAAATCCTACCTTATCAGTTGCTACGAGACTACGTTTTCAGGTTCCTGATTCGCTTCGCTGTCCGATGTAATCCGCCCAAGTTTATTCCTGCAGCACCGGTTGTGCTCGAGCTCAAGTAATGCACCGGCGGGGAACCAGCGATCCCTGGTTATCGCTTCTACGTGGCTAGTACACTATCGCACCGGTAGCACGGCACACACTCCTGATTTTCACAGCCGCTGGGATACGTGTCGCTTCAATAGCGCTGAACACTCGGCGATGGCGTCACAATCGACCGGCTATTTACGTTCACAAAGAGACACAATACACCAAATTACTAATTCAATTCAATACAAGTTCAATCAAACAATGGCTTCTTTCAAACAATTCAATATTTCAATTCTAAACTAGGTATTCAAATTCAACTTAAAAAAATCACCTCTTCCAAATAAAATTCACTCACCAAAAAAAATACTATTGAATCAGGTTGCTACCAGCCCTGCTGACCTTGAACGGGATCACTTCTGCTCCGCTTGGGCTTTCCACCTCCGTAGGCGTTTCTCCAACAGCACACAGCGCAACACAACCAGCCGAATTTCACCGTCACCGTCTTTTCAACCCGCTCACAGCTCACTTCTAAAACCGAGACTAACTTATTTCACCTCGTCGACACTGAAAGTTTCTTCTTTTAATAAAAAATAACACGTCTTGATGTCTAGATGGTTGTCAAGCAAAAGAGAGCGAACCTGTTTATTGCTGTTGCTTTTAAGCACCACATAACTGTGCTACACTGTATCTTTTCTTCTTCGTATTGTTTACATTCAATTATCGAAGGGGGTTCAAGCCATGAACATCGAAAGTTCAAAACATCGAATGGAAATCTTACACTTTTATTTGGGTTTTATGATGGTTTAAAGAGCCTCTTCTAGTCTATTTGACATTCAAATTATACTTTGGCACCTTTTGACAGCTGGGCCACTGCTTGACAGCTCCGTCTAGTATGAAATCGGACGAGGGGTGAGTCAACAAACCGCTCCCAGGCATCAAAATTTAGAATCAACAATGTACTTAGCCTAACCTACTAATCAAATTCCTTCCTAAGACATTTGTGGAGATACGCAGATTCGGTGTCCATAATAACGGCGTTCTTACTATTATTCATTTCCTTCCTCGATGACTATAATGACGTGGCCGGCATTTTTACTGAACTCACTTGCGGATTCCTTCAAAACCAGTTATGAATTCTTCCAGAATATTTTCTAGAAACTCCTCTAGGAATTTATTTGATTTATTTATTCTCAGCAAAATATAAATTCCACCATATTTAAATTTGCCCCACTATTTCCTTCACCTTATGCATCCACCAGAACCAATTCAAAAGTGAACTGAGGACCAATTACTCGATGTCGGACCTGGCCAACTACAAGTACCGGGCTTTGGTGATACAGCATCCGAAGCTGAACCACAGTGGAGAGTACATGTGCTCCGTGCAAACGTACGAATCGTTCGATCGCAAGGCAGCTCGCTTTCAAATCGTCGGTAAGTATATGTACATTCGATTTGGTAAAAACGTGCGCCCAACAGCGCCTATTGCATTTGTTGATGCAAGATTGATGGTATAGATTATTTCGAGCTTCAAGTGTGTTTGTCTTTCTCTGTTGATTTTATTCTTGCTGGCGCTGATCGGACGATGCTCGGTGTCGGCGGTGTTTACTATCAGTACCAGAAAAGAGGCTGCTCCTGCATTACGAAAACGATGCCGAAAAAAAAAACATGCTCCTGATAAAGTGTAGCGTTTTTATGATATATCCTGAGCCAAACCTGGTACTTGTGTAAGTGAGCTGGGTGATAAAGAGTTTTATGTTTTTTTTTAATGATTTCAGTTCAGAATAGTCAGTTGTAGTTAAGGACAAGGTATTCGGAGTACATAGCTCAAAATTTCTAGAGCACCGTTTTTTAGAACCGTTGAACGGATTTGGATGAAAATGCATCACGCTAATTGTTCAGTGGTTGTCAACAGCGTGATGCATTTTAATCCAAATCCTTTTAACGGTTCTAAAAACGGTGCTCTAGAAATTTTGAGCAATGCACTCCAAATACCTTGTCCTTAAAAACGATCCACCTTTTGCGTAATTTATAGAGAACGCTAGAGATACACTGCCCCCACTCGCATAACAGTCCCATTTGACTTTTCATCAATTTAGAGTTAACTTTATGAATAGTCATCATTTTCGATGTACTTCCAAATACAATAATAAAAATTACGAATTTTTATGTCAATGTGTGAAAAAAATAACAAGTCATGAGCGTCCCATATCAAAAGTACCCGCATAACAGTCCCATCATGGATTTTTGTGTCACGTAACACACAACTGAACAACTTTGTAGTGATTGTAATATTTTTTACATTTATATATTCATGTGCAAATCAATCTGTGAAAGTTTCAAGATAATCGAAATATTTTTCAAATTTGGCGATTTTTCAAAGTTTTATATGGAAACCGCTTCCCGAAAACCGATGGTTTTCTCAATTCCTTTTTTTTACAAATGGGACTGTTATGCGAGTGGGGGCAGTACAGGGCATGACCAAAATGTTTGGGATAGGCAACTTTTTTTTCTCTCATATAAAAAAGTTCAACAAGCTGTAACTTTTCATAGAGTGCATCGAAAATTCTCAAGTTTTGACTGTTTTTCAGCTTATTATAGGGTCTTGTACCATTTGGGCAGGTGTACCTATTTTGGGCACTTGCCGCTATAATTAAGTAAATTTCAAACAGATTGATTTGTATTTTTATAAAGAGTTAGGCACGTATAGTATCTAACTCTATACAAAAACTCAAATCAATCGGTTTGAAATTGACTTAGTTATAGCGGCAAGTACCCAAATAGGTACACCTGCCCAAATGGTACAAGACCCTATGTGCTTATTTGTGCTCGATTGGCCAATCTTTCGCGAAGCTAGAACCGTTCTCGTAAAACATTATTTTTAGACATCTAATTTTCAAACTGTTATATATGAATGCTTAAAATTTAATTAAATTTAATTCATTGGTTTCGGAGATATAACTTCGATACCAGTGAATTAAACTTAATTAAATTTTAAGCATGCATGAACAATATATTGATAATTGACAATATTTGATAATACCCATTTTTTTATATTGAACAATATCACATGTTGTCATCTAAATTCGATCTGAACATGTTTTGGTCAGCGTTTCTGTTTTATTCACATTTTTTTTTTGAATTTCGGCGGTTGATTTTTCTGATTTTTGTTCTTAAACATCCCTACACTTCTATATTTTTCCTATTTATAGGATGGTCCAACTTATTTGAAAAAAACATAAAATTCAAAAAATGATCCTGAATCAGTTGTTTTGGACTCCTCGAAACTACGCTCAAAATTTGAGCGAAATCGATTAGGTCGAAGAGAGCGCACAACGAGCCAGTATATCTTTGCCTTACTTATGCTAGGGTATATTTTTTTCAATGGGCGTCGGATCACACTGCTATCTTCGAAAAAGTTATTTGACATATAGTCACCCACAAAAAAATCGAAAACATAAGATTTATGCTTACATTTGGCCATGTTTTCCCAAACAATTGTCAAGCTTGTTGAGCGCTGATACTGGTATCATATCACTGAATGGTCGCACGGTCCACTTTCAAGTGTTTGACGTGACCAAGGGAACTAATACAGAGGATTGTGTACAGTAGAGTATTGGTTTAATACAACAAAACTAAAAAAACCGAAAAGAGGCAAAGACCCAATGCATTGCGGTAGAATGAGTGGTCCCCGAAAGGGTGACACACACTCACCCAGAGCCACGCTTGTGGTAGCAGCAAAAACCAATACTCCACTGCACACACTCCCTAGCTTAAGGTTCCCGAGCAGAGATCATCAGATGGAGAGGATCACAGAGAAAAGATATCTCTGGAGTCTGCACCAAACACGGCAGCCGAACCCAGACAGTCCCGTGTGTACTTTCAAGCGAGCAACACGTCCAATACTCGCGCGCCGGGAAATAGAATTCCAAAAAGAATATAAAACCCAGTGCTAAGAACAAGTGATTCCCTTCGACCGCGTGCTTAGTAGCAACCCCGTTGATAAGTACTATTCCCGCACAAAGACCGTCGTAAGACAGCCGGTTCGACCTGTAACCACCGGGAATCAGAAGTGTAGTCGGTAGCCAGGTGCCCAAGTAGACGGTCAGTGTGAAGGCCAAAAGTTTCGGGAACAATCGAGCGTTGTTCCAAAGTGTCTCGGGGTGGGCCCGGCGGAACAACCGGCCATTGTAGGGGGTGATTACTGACGTAGTGCGGGGTTCCAAACTGTCTCGGGGTGGGCACGGCGGAACAGTGTACACGGGAGGATTATGACAACCTACACTGGTAGGCACGTGCAATGACCAATGGTGATATAACGCGAACCAATATCGCACTGTCTAATGTATGTTGGTGAACTGTGACGGTTTGCTGGACTGCCGCGAGTCCCCTCGCGGATTGCCGTACGGAGACCTTGACGAGTGTTTGGAAGAATGGGTTCGGTGCAGCGAGATCGAAGGTAGCGAGGCCTCGTAGTGAAACGCTCCAGTGACGCGGGTGGCCCCAATGGACAGCATGTGCACGAAGAATTACTTGATGTGAGGGGGGAAAAAGGGGGACGATAATAAAACGATAATTGCTTAAAAAGGTAATCGAACAGTTATCAGTCAGTTAGAGAAGGAAGGGCTTTATTTCAGGTACGACCCACAGCATAGGAAGAGCCGCCGGTGAGTACTAAATTATAATATCCTTTTAGAATTTCAAGGGCAACAGAATATCCGGTAACAATTGGCGATCCAACGTGGTTTATTAACAATAGCTCTTTATAATATCCGACCTTGAAAACCATAGTATTGTTCTGGATCGGATGATCTTCTCATTGATTGGGAAAGATGGATAAAATTTGAAAGTTTGTAAGTCTGAGTGCGGAACGATTTTGAATACTATCATACTAACTATCTTGCTTATTTTCACAAGAGGAGAGAGAAACCATTCTCTCTGATGTAACTGTGTAACTGTGTACATAGTAGGCTTAGTGTATTAGTATTAAAAATTATCAAGGTGGTGGATTTTTAGGTTTGTTTTGATCTTGAGTTTCTTAGCTATACGGAATTATCTTGGATTTTCTTTCTATTTTCTTTTGATTATTACTTTTTTCTGATACTTAAGATGGATATTGAACAATTTAAACGTATCTACTGGACCATGGTCGCGGAGTATTTAGAATCAGATGAATTAGAATATGAACTTGTGATTAGATCAATAGAAAACATTGACAGTATGTCGTCGTCGAAAAAGCGCAGAACTTTAATGAAAGCGTTATTAGCGGAGAGGCAAAACGAAATCTTTCGGGTTCGGTATTTGAAAAGCAATGTCGGGGATGAAATTGAGATGTGCGAGGCAAAATTGAACGAACACTCGCACAATATTCGGACAAATCGTAGCATGCCCGAACCTCTCGCGTTCAGGTTAATACATCTCGGGTACAGGCTAATTAATTTGAACAATACGACGATGATAACGCCCGCCGAGAACGCACGAATTTCGGCACTGGTGAACCAGTATTCGGTTCTAATGTCAAACATACTCGATTCACAGGCATCGGGTGGAGAAAATGATGCGGAGGAGGATGTATCATTTTCACCAGCAGGGAAATTGGCACAATCGACATTTCAGGAAGATTTGATAGGACAGAAGCGAAGGCCGGTAAATTCGCCTCTATCCAATTCCGGACAGAGAAAACACGCTCGCGAAGATGAGGAAACGGAAATAACAGACGTAGATATCGAGAATGCGATTAAAAGGCTTCAAGAGTTGAGAACGGAATTCCGGTTACAACACAAACAGTTTACTGATCGTCGCGAATCGAATCCGTCGGGAGCCGGCAACAACGAAACGAATCCATTCCTAGAACAGAACATTGATGAACGGGTAGTAAAAACAGGGACGGTGCCAAAACAATCTCAGGCAAAACCTCGCGTAGCTCCCACATTCATTCAGGAGCCTCAGATCAGGGAGTTCATTGAGACTCGGGATAAACTCAGAATAAAGAAAAATCCATTTGTTCAGAATACAGAGTCCGTAGCCAATGCAGCTAATGAACGGAGAAATCCGTTCATGCCTAGTAATTGGCCACAAAGGCCAGTCGCTAGAGACT